>NC_057804.1:551501259-551868241 GCF_018294505.1 Triticum aestivum
CCAACCTGAGCGATGTCCGGCGCCCCTTGGGCAACCAGGGTCTATGCCAACCCGACGTCTGGCTCATCCGGTGTGCCCTGAGAACGAGATATGTGCAGCTCCTATCGGGATTTGTCGGCACTTCGGGCGGCTTTCCTGGTCGTGTTTTACCATTGTCGAAATGTTTTGCGAACCGGGATTCCGAGGCTGATCGGGTCTTCCCGGGAGAAGGTATATCCTTCGTTGACCGTGAGAGCTTGTGATGGGCTGAGTTGGGACACCCCTGCAGGGTATATTATCTTTCGAAAGTCGTGCCCGTGGTTATGAGGCAGATGGGAATTTGTTAATGCCCGGTTGTAGATAACTTGACACTTGACTTCATTAAAATGCATCAACCGTGTGTGTAGCCGTGATGGTCTCTTCTCGGCGGAGTCCGGGAAGTGAACACGGTTTGAGTTATGTTTGACGTAAGTAGTTTCAGGATCACTTCTTGATCACTTCTAGCTTCTCGACCGACGCGTTGCTTCTCTTCTCGCTGTCACTTGCGTATGTTAGCCACCATATATATGCTTAGTGCTTGCCGCAGCTCCACCATATTACCCCTTAACCTACCTATGAGCTCAAATAGTCTTGATCTCGCGGGTGTGAGATTGCTGAGTCCCCGTGGCTCACAGATTCTACCAAAACATATGCAGGTGCCGAGGATACCAGTGCAGATGGCGCAACTGAGATGAAGTGGGAGTTTGATGAGGCCCTTGGTCGTTACTATGTATCGTTTCCAGATGATCAGTAGAGGAGCCCAGTCGGTACGATCGGGGATCTAGCATTTGGGGTTGTCTTCTTTTCATTTGGATTTGATCGTAGCCGGTCTATGAGTGTATTTGAATGATGTATGATCTTAATTATGTATTGTGTGAAGTGGTGATTGTAAGCCAACTCTCTTTATCCCATTCTTGTTCATTACATGGGATTGTGTGAAGATGACCCTTCTTGCGACAAAACCACCATGCGGTTATGCCTCTAAGTCGTGCTTCGACACGTGGGAGATATAGCCGCATCGTGGGTGTTACAATTATGCTATTCAACTCTCGTTTAAAATTTTTTGCTGGAAAACTTCTCTCTAAATGGGAAGGTCCTTGCGTTATCGAGGAGGTCTATCGTTCCGGTGCCATAAAAATCAATAACTTCGAAGGCACAAATCCGAGGGTGGTGAACGGTCAAAGAATCAAACATTATATGTCAGGTAATCCTATAAATGTTGAAACTAACATTATTGAAACCATAACCCCGGAGGAATACATAAGGGACACTTTCCAGAATGTTTCAGACTCCGAAAAGGAATAGGTATGTGGTACGGTAAGTAAACCGACTCCAAAACAATTCTAATAGCAATTTTTCTCCATTTTGGAATATTTAAGAAAATAGGAAAATAAGAAGTAGTCCAGGAAGGACACGACGCGTCCATGAGGGTGGAGGGCGCGCCCTACCATACTAGGCGCGCCCCCTGCCTCGTGGGCACATCGTGTGCTCTCCAGACTCTGTTTTCTTGCATGATACTTCTTTTGGTCGGTAAAAATTCATTATATAATCTCCCAAAGGTTTTGACCACCGTATCATGCAAATATCCTATGTCTTTGTTTTGAGCTGTTTTTCTGATAGATCTAAAGCACCATGACATCTTCAAGCGCTCCCAAGGACAAGTTTTTCGAGAGGGTCATCAAACCCTACCTCGTGGAGGCGCTGCATCACCCTCAAACTAGTGAGATGAGTGAGAGGGTGCTGCACATCCGTGATGTGGAGGGACCAAGGAGTACTGGAAGCATGGAGACAAAGCTCGAAGCGATGGAACAACAAGTTTTCAAGTGCCAAGGGATGGTGGAGCGCGGACTAAGTGCCAACCAGATGATGATCGCGGAACTCACCAACAACCACAAACTGGACGCCAAGAACATTGGGGAGACTATCTTCAAGATTCATGAGAAAATCAAGCACCTCCAAGCCCAGATTTATGACCTGCTAAACCAAAACTGTGAGTATGAATATAGATTCAAAAGGATGAGTTTGGCTGCAGATTTGAGGACCCTGGAGACTCGATCATCCTTCTATGATGGTGAGCCTATGCCTTCGAAGACGGACGACAAGCCTACATCATCAACAAGTCCTTCTTCACCACCTCCGAGGACATAATCACATGGGTATGGGAACTCCCCTTGGCAATTGCCAAGCTTGGGGGAGTTGCCTCGGTATCGTATCACCATCACACTCCTATCTTTACCGTTTTACTTAGTTCGATCCTTTTGGTAATATCTTGATCTAGTAGAATAGAGCTTTGGTATGAATTAGTTTTGAGTTTTGCTTTGTGATCCCTCTATGTAATCGAGTCAGTGAGCTATATATAATAAAGATTAGTGTTGAGTCAAGGGCTTTGCTATCTGGCTATGATCTTGAGAAAATATAAAAAATAAAAGAAATAAAGGGGTTCATATTGATCTTATGGATAGTAATGACTTCACACATAAAGAGTATGACACATAAAAGTTGTTGAGAGTTGGCAAACATAGTTTTGGTCATCGTTGCAATTAATAGGAAGTAATAAAGAAAGCGAGGCTCTCACATATAAATATACTATCTTGGACATCTTTTATGATTGTGAGCACTCATTAAAGTATGACATGCTAAAGAGTTCATGTTGGACAAGGAAGACAACATAATGGGTTATGTTTTCTCACATCTTAGTTAAAGTATATTGTCATGGATCGTCCAACATGTTGAGCTTGCCTTTCCTCCTCATGCTAGCCAAATTCCTTGCACCAAGTAGAGATACTACTTGTGCTTCCAAATATCCTTAGACCCAGTTTTGCCATGAAAGTCCACCATACCTACCTATGGATTGAGTAAGATCCTTCATGTGAGTTATGTTGCAAGCAATAAAAATTGCTCTCTAAATATGTATGACTTATTAGTGTGGAGAAAATAAGCTTTATATACAATCGTGTGATATGGAAGCAATAAAAGCGACGGACTGCATAATAAAGGTTCATATCACAAGTGGCAATATAAAGTGACGTTCTTTTGCATAGAGATTTTGTGCATCCAACCCTAAAAGCACATGACAATCTCTGCTTCCCTCTGCGAAAGGCCTATCTTTTACTTTATGTCTTTTACACTATGCAAGAGTCAAGGTGATCCTCACCTTTCCCTTTTTCATTTTGTCCTTTGGCAAGCACCTCGTGTTGGAAAGATCCTGATATATATATATCCAATTGGATGTAAGTTAGCATGAACTATTATTGTTGACATTACCCTTGAGGTAAAACGTTGGGAGGCAACACTATAAGCCCCTATCTTTCTCTGTGTCTTATTAAAACTCCATAACCATAAGTATTGCTTGAGTGTTAGCAATTATGGAAGACTAAATTAGAGTTGAGTATGTGGACTTGCTGAAAAGCTCTTTTTTTGACTCTTTCTGATGTTATGATAAATTGCAATTGCTTCAATGACTGAGATTATAGTTTGTTAGTTGTCAATGAAGTTTATGATGCATACTTGACATTGTGAATAGATTGTTACTTGAGTATAAGAAATCATTTTGATTATATATGTTGCTGTTATAAGAATGATCATGATGCCCTCATTTCTGTATTTTATTTTTATCGACACCTCTATCTCTAAACATGTGGACATATTTTTCGATATCGGCTTCTGCTTGAGGACAAGCGAGGTCTAAGCTTCGGGAGTTGATACGTCCATTTTGCATCATGCTTTTATATCGATATTTATTGCATTATGGGCTGTTATTATACGTTATGTCACAATACTTATGGCTATTCTCTCTTATTTTACAAGGTTTACAAAAAGAGGAAGAATGCTGGCAGCTGGGATTCTGGGCTGGAAAAGGAGCAAATATTGGAGACCTCTTCTGCACAGCTCCAAAAGTCCTGAAACTTCACGAAAGTCATTTTTGGAATTAATGATAATTAGGAGAAAATATTGGAGACCTATTCTGCACAGCTCCAAAAGTCCTGAAACTTCACGAAAGTCATTTTTGGAATTAATGATTATTATTGAGTGAAAGAAGTTCCAGAGGGGGCCCACATCCTGGCCACGAGGGTGGGGGCGCGCCCACCCTTACAGGCGCGCCCCCTGCCTCATGGGCCCCCTGGTGGCCCTCTGGTGCCCATCTTCTGATATATGAAGTCTTTTACCCTGAATAAAATCATGAGCAAGCTTACGGGACGAAACTCCGCCGCCACGAGGCGAAACCAATCTAGGGCTCCAGCGGAGCTGTTCTGCCAGGGAAACTTCCCTCCGGGAGGGGGAAATCATCACCATCGTCATCACCAATGATCCTCTCATCGGGAGGGGGTCAATCTCCATTAACATCTTCACCAGCACCATCTCCTCTCAAACCCTAGTTCATCTCTTGTATCCAATCTTTGTACCAAAACCTCAGATTGGTACCTGTGGGTTGCTAGTAGTGTTGGTTACTCCTTGTAGTTGATGCTAGTTAGTTTATTTGGTGGAAGATCATATGTGAAAGGGATCGACAAGAGGTGTCTAGAGGGGGGTGATTAGACACTAAGTACCAAAGTTGCAGTTTTTAACTTCTTTAGGTTTAAGTGGAGTTTAGGCACAAGTTTAACATTCACAATACATAACAAGCAAGCATGCAAAGAGTATATGAGTAGCGGAAAGTAAAGCATGCAACTTGGAAGAATATAAAGGGAAGGGTTTGGAGGATTCAAACGCAATTGGAGACGGATGTTTTTTTCGTGGTTCCGATAGGTGGTGCTATCGTACATCCATGTTGATGGAGACTTCAACCCACGAAGGGTAACGGTTGCGCGAGTCCACGGAGGGCTCCACCCAAGAAGGGTCCATGAAGAAGCAACCTTGTCTATCCCACCATGGTCGTCGCCCACGAAGGACTTGCCTCACTAGCGGTAGATCTTCACGAAGTAGGCAATCTCCTTGCCCTTACAAACTCCTTGGTTCAACTCCACAATCTTGTCGGAGGCTCCCAAGTGACACCTAGCCAATCTAGGAGACACCACTCTGCAAGAAGTAACAAATGGTGCGTTGATGATGAACTCCTTGCTCTTATGCTTCAAATGATAGTCTCCCCAACACTCAACTCTCTCTCATAGGATTTGGATCTCGTGGAAAGAAGATTTGACTGGAAAGCAACTTCGGGAAGGCTAGAGATCAAGATTCATATGGTAGGAATGGAATATCTTGGCCTCAACACATGAGTAGGTAGTTCTCTCTCAGAAATGGTAAGTTGGAAGTGTAGGTTTGTTCTGATGGCTTTCTCCACGAATGAAGAGGAGGTGGAGGGGTATATATAGCCTCCACACAAAATCTAACCGTTACACACAATTTACCAATCTCGGTGGGACGGAATCAACAAACTTGGTCAGACCGATTCAGTAAACAATGTGACCGTTAGGGTTTTCGGTGGGACCGATATGCAACTCGGTGGGACCGATATGGTTAGGGTTAGGGCAAAACTTAATATCGATGAGACCGATTACACAAACTCGCTGAGACCGATTTTGGTAATTAGCTAACCGGAGAGTTGGTCAGGCAAACTCGATGGGACCGATTTTGGTAATAAGCTAATCAGAGAGTTTGCATTGTACTCTCAGTAGTACCGATTACTCAAACTCGGTGAGACCGATTTTGATAATGGACATACACAGAGAGATTACAATCCCATCTCGGTGAGACCGAGATCCCTATCGGTGAGACCGATTTGCCTAGGGTTTGTGGCAGTGGCTATGACATCTAAACTCAGTGGCGTCGGATAGAACAAATCGGAGGGGCCGAGTTAGACCTTTGGTTTAGGACATATGTGGATGTGGGGAAGTAGTTGAGGGATCTGGAGCATATCACTAAGCACTATGGAGCAAGAAACTCATTAAGCAACACCTCATCCCTTCTTGATAGTATTGGCTTTTCCTATAGACTCAATGTGATCTTGGATCACTAAAATATAAAATGAAGAGTCTTGATCTTGAAGCTTGATCCAATCCTTTTTCCTTAGCATCTTGAAGGGTTTTCCACATCCTTTAGTCCATGCCACTCCATTGTTGAACTTATCTGAAACATACTAGATAAAAGTGTTAGTACAACAAGAGATATGTTGACATTAATTACCAAAACCACATAGGGAGCACTTGTGCTTTCAATCTCCCCCTTTTTGGTAATTGATGGCAACATACATCAAAGCTTTAGATAAGGATATAGAGAATAGCAAGTAAAGCTTTGGAAAGACATGTAACAAGCATAGGCTCCCCCTACATGTATGCAATCATGTGAATATTAAATATAGAAGCATGTGAGAGCATAAACATGACATAATAAGCAAAGTGTTACATGTATCTTGGCCATATGCATCAGAGCGAAGAATGTTGAAAAAACAATACCTTCATGCTCATGAGTTCTTCTTGCAAACAGTATGTACATCAGCAAGAATTCCTCATACACATGATTGTGATGCATATACTTACCTTGTGGTCTTGGGTTGGCTTAGGATGGAATGAACCTGCGTAAACAAGGTTAGATAACACAGATACATCTACTAGCCAGAGCAAACAGAAGAAACCACAAGAATACCAAGACTGGGATGACATGTAGAGAGTGAGTACTAAGTACCACATTGGATTAGACATGTCCCCAAAGGTAAAGATGTGCAATGAATTTAAATGATTTCTTTCCCTTAGACGTCTTGCTCCCCCTCAATCTAGCATGGGATACAGGGAGAAGATAGGGAACAGAAAATCAGAGAAAAAGCAAAATCAGAGCTAATGCAAACAAGCACATATGAACATGTCTTTCTCCTCAAGAAGACATGTGGCATCTCTCCTCTTGAACACCAAGCATCTGGGATCCTTGAGAAATACTTTCTCCTTGAGTATTCTCTCCCCTGGAGATCTCTCTCTCTCCCCCTGTGGAAGTGATACTCTCTCTCCCTTTGGAAGTGATAAGCTTGGATGTGATCTCTCTAAGTGATAAGCTTTGATGTGATCTCTGTCTCCCCCTTTGACATCAATTTCCAAGAAGGGCCTTCTCGAATTTGTCGTGAATGGGTTTGATCCTTGAGTCGCAACACAAAGCACTGATAAAAATGTGATGCTTGTAGATGACAAGTTTCATTGAGTGGAGCTGGGTCAACAGATAAAGATGAATAAGTAGCAAAATGTTTTTCCTGTTGTGAAATCGGTGGCACCGAGTGGTATGCTTCGGTTGCACCGAAAGGATTCGGTTGGGCCGAAAATAACAAACCAGTGGGACCGAGTTCATCGCAGAGAAAACACTTGTCACCTCAGCTCACTACACTAGTAGGATCTCACAATGATTTGCAAGGAATTGGATGCAGGAAATGCAGAACAAGCAGAAAAGAAAGAAATCTAGATGAAGTTTTTTTGAAAGGGGAAACAAACATGCATGAGACAAATGGAAGAGCACAAAAAAGAACACAAGATAACTTCATCTAGAATTGGTCGGCGACAAAGTCACCTATGTTAGAGTATATTGACTTAGGAGTCAAGTGAGATCACTTGATCATAGGTCATACTCATCGTTTAATCTCAAAATGGGGTTACCATTTTTCGTTTAAGCATCTTGATGTATTCACATCTTGTCGAGTTGCTTTAGCGCATGAATCGGAGTAAAGCTTCTCTAAGATGGAATAACATACCACGGGTGGTGGTGTTGATCATGTAGTTGAACTTGTGTAGGTTGCTCAAGGTTGATGTAGCTCATCAAGATTTGGGAGCACCATTCGGAATATGAGTTCATCTTCCTACATGGGTTAGTTTTTGCAAGGAAGAGCACTTGTGTGTCCAAAAATGACAATCATGAAACTCAACATAGAATTTGTCAAAGGATACGTTCGAATGGTTTCGTGCTTCCTTGTCTTCAACCACCATAATGTAGAGACTTGGTGATGTAGAGATTGCTCAAGGTATGAGTAGGTTACAATCTCATGGAATTTGATTCAACCAAGTACCTACATGGGTTAGATAACATGCAAGGTGCAAATATATCCAAGACATAAGATTATCATCATAAGAGAAATATCAAGGATTAGTCATAAGCTCATGTCTTGCATGTATCCGACGGAGTTTCTACTCCAAGTTTAAAGCATCAATGATGTTCAGTTCTCCTCTCAACCTGCAAAACACTTTCTCATCAAGAGGTTTAGTGAATATATCCGCTAATTGCTTTTTAGTGCGAACATGCTTAAGATTAATGTCACCCTTAGCAACATGATCTCGAATGAAATGATGACGAACTTCAATATGCTTAGTTCGAGAATGTTGCACGAGATTATGAGCAATTTTCATAGCACTTTCATTGTCACAAAGCAATGGAACACGTTTCACATATATCCCATAATCTTTAAGAGTTTGGGTCATCCAAAGTAATTGAGCACAACATGCACCAGCGGCAATGTATTCCGCTTCGGTGGTGGATAAGGATACCGAGTTTTGTTTCTTGGATGACCAAGACACAAGAGATCTACCAAGAAATTGACAAGTACCCAAAGTGGACTTTCTATCAACCTTGTCTCCAGCATAGTCCGAGTCGGAGTAGCCAACAAGATCGAAATAGGCCCTCTTAGGATACCAAATGCCAAAATTTGGCGTATGAATTAAGTATCTCACTATCCTTTTCACGGCCATTAGATGACATTCTTTAGGAGCAGCGTGATATCTAGCACACATGCACACACTTAGCATAATATCGGGACGTGAAGCACATAGGTATAACAATGAACCAATCATAGAGCGATAAACCTTTTGATCAACAGGTTCACCATCTTTTGTCAAATCAAGATGTCCACTAGTAGGCATGGGTGTAGACATACCTTTGCATTCTTGCATATTGAACTTCTTGAATAAGTCCTTAGTTTACTTCATTTGAGAGACAAAGGTACCTTCCTTAGTTTGCTTGATTTGCAAACCAAGAAAGAATTTGAGTTCACTCATCATAGACATCTCAAACTTCTCCGACATTAGCTTCCCAAACTTTTCACTAAAACGAGGGTTAGTTGATCCAAATATAATATCATCAACATAAATTTGGCATACAAATAATTCTCCATTAACCCTTTTAGTAAAAAGTGTAGAATCAATTTTCCCAATTTCAAAGTCTTTTTCAATAAGGAACTTGGTTAAGCATTTATACCAAGCTCTAGGAGCTTATTTAAGAGCATAAAGAGCTTTGCGAAGTTTGTAGACATGATTGGGTTTCTTAGGATTGATAAAGCCGGGAGGTTGTTTAACATAAACTTCCTCCTCTATTTCACCATTTAGAAAAGCACTTTTAATGTCCATTTGGTACAGGGTGATATCATGGTGATTAGCATAGGCAAGTAAGATGCGAATGGACTCAAGTCTAGCAACGGGAGCATAAGTCTCACCATAGTCCATACCTTCGACTTGTGTGTAGCCTTGGGCAACGAGACATGCTTTGTTGCGAACTACTTGTCCATCTTCATCTTGCTTGTTGCGAAACACCCATTTGGTACCGATGATGTTGTGGTTGTTGTCAGGCTTCTCAACCAATGTCCAAACTTGATTCCTCTCAAAGTTGTGTATCTCTTCATGCATGGCATTTGTCCAATCCAGATCTTCCAATGCTTCTTCGACCTTCATAGGTTCAATGCTAGAGATGAATGAATAGTTTTCACAAAAGTTAGCTAAACGAGTTTTAGAGCGAGTGATTCTCCCAGTTTGGATATCCTTGTAGATTTGCTCGACGGAATGGTCTTTAGTAATTCTTGCTCGAACTCGTGAAAGATTTTGCTTGGTTCTTGGTTGAACTTCTTCTTCATCTTGTTCTTCTTCTTCTTGGCCTTCTTCATTATTGGCGTTGTCGTTCTCTTGTCGTGGTGGAGAAGGAGGTTGTTGACGTTCATCTTGATGCACTTCCTCGTTTTCTTCATCTTGGTGTGTCCCACTTGTGGATGCTTCCGTATCAACTCTTGGTTCACCTTGTCGTGAGGTGGAAGCTTCCACTTGGACGGACGAGGTACTCTCCTTCACCTCCGTTGGACGAATCTTGCCAATAGACAAGTCTTGGATTGCTTCCGAGGGGTCTTTGTCTCCTACATCAATTGGCAATTTCTCTACTTGCGAGTCGTTAGATTCATCAAACTTCACATCTACCGTTTCTTCAACCTTTCAGGTGAAATTGTTGTAGACACGGTATGTGTGAGAGTTTGAGCCATAACCAAGTAAGAAACCTTCAGGAGACTTAGGAGCAAATTTAGAATGACGATGCTTATCAAGAATGTAGCACTTTGAACCGAATACTCGAAAGTATCCAACTTGGGGTTTGTTACCGGTGAGAAGCTCATATGTCGTCTTGTCGAGCAGCTTGTGAAGATACAAGTGATTTATTGCATGACAAGCTGTCTCAACCGCTTCTTCCCAAAAGTGCTTTGGCGTCTTGTACTCATCAAGCATCGTTCTTGCCATTTCGATGAGCGTCCGGTTCTTCCTCTCAACAACTCCATTTTGTTGAGGTGTGTACGTAGCCAAGAACTCGTGTGAAATCCCTTCTTCATCAAGAAAGGTGTCCACATTTGCTTTCTTGAACTCCGTTCCGTTGTTGCTGTGAACCTTCTTGATCTTCACTTCAAATTGATTTTGGGCCTTCCTGGCGAAGTTTTTGAAGATCTTTTGGACCTGCGATTTATCATCGAGAAAGAACACCCACGTAAATATTGAAAAATCATCAACTATAACTAGACCAAAAGAATTTCCACCGAGACTCTTGTAAGCATTGGGTCCAAAAAGATCCATGTGAAGTAGCTCGAGTGGCCTCCTCGTGGTCATGATGTTCTTCACGGGATACCTTCCTCCAACCTGTTTACCTACTTGACAAGCCCTGCAAAGTCTATCCTTATCAAATATTACATCGTTAACACCAAGGATATGATTTTCTTTAATAAGCTTGTCAAGGTTTCACATACCAACATGTCCTAATCGCCTATGCCATAACCAACCTTTAGAAGATTTAGCAATAAAGCAAGTTCTAGGTTGAGCCTTTTTAGTGAAGTCAACAATGTAAAGATCACCTCTACGTATACCAGTAAAGACCATTTTATGATTATCTCTTCGAAACACTTGGCAATCAACTTCAGTAAAAAGGACATTGAAACCGAAATCAGCAAGTCTAGATACTGAAAGTAAGTTGTAGCCAAGAGTCAACGAGCATAACATTTTGAATGGAACTATCATGTCAGATGGCCACCTTACCGAGGTCAACCACCTTACCCTTTGAGTTGTCACCGAAAGTGACAAACTTTCGAGGACCATCATTTTCAGCAAGCTCACGAAACATGTCTTTATCTCTAGTCATATGATCGGTACATCCACTATCAAGAACCCGTTCCTTTCCTCCTGCCATATATCCCCGAAGATTTTCCATAAGAACCAAAATGTCTCATTGCATCATCAAGATCGAAGTCACTATCATCATCCTCATCATAGTATCCATGTTCAACATTGTCATGTGGTGGATCAAGTCCTACAGAGGGTAATTCGTTAGAGTGAGTTTGAAAATGATCTTGCTTATGAATTTTTATAGCTTTGGAAATAATATCACCAATAATTCCAACATCTCCTTTGGCACGCATAAGGTTTGTAAGTTCAAATAGACGATCACCAAACATAGGATCACTAGTATTCATCTTACTCAAGGCAATAGACTTATGGTGAATTTCATCTAGATTTTTCAAGGAATAATTTGGAAAGCGTTCCTCAAGGAATTTCCATATAGTGTAGGCACACTCAAGAGTAGGCAAGTTTCTAATTAAGTTTCTAGGCAAGCCTCTAGTGATAAGGTTAACAGTTCTAAGATTCCTAATCGTGTCAATTGATTCATCAAGGGTAGGATGCATAGGATCAGCATGAGGTGCACAAGGGTGGGGGCCGCGCCCACCCTTACAGGGCACGCCCCTGCCTCGTGGGCCCCCTGGTGGCCCTCCGTTGTCCATCTTCTGATATAATGAGTCTTTTACCCTGAATAAAATCATGAGCAAGCTTACGGTACGAAACTTCGCTGGCACGAGGCGGAACCAATCTAGGGCTCCGGCGGAGCTGTTCTGCCGGGGAAACTTCCCTCCGGGAGGGGGAAATCATCACCATCTTCATCACCAATGATCCTCTCATCGGGAGGGGGTCAATCTCCATCAACATCTTCACCAGCACCATCTCCTCTCAAACCCTAGTTCATCTCTTGTATCCAATCTTTGTACCAAAACCTCATATTGGTACCTGTGGGTTGCTAGTAGTGTTGATTACTCCTTGTAGTTGATGCTAGTTAGTTTATTTGGTGGAAGATCATATGTGAAAGGGATTGAGAAGAGGTGTCTAGAGGGTGGGCGATTAGACACTAAGTACCAAAGTTGCAGTTTTTAACTTCTTTAGGTTTAAGTGGAGTTTAGGCACAAGTTTAACATTCACAATACATAACAAGCAAGCATGCAAAGAGTATATGAGCAGCGGAAAGCAAAGCATGCAACTTACAAGAATGTAAAGGGAAGGGTTTGGAGGATTCAAACGCAATTGGAGACATGGATGTTTTTGTCGTGGTTCCGATAGGTGGTGCTATCGTACATCCACGTTGATGGAGACTTCAACCTACGAAGGGTAACGGTTGCGCGATTCCATGGAGGGCTCCACCCAAGAAGGGTCCACGAAGAAGCAACCTTGTCTATCCCACCATGGTCGTCGCCCACGAAGGACTTGCCTCACTAGCGGTAGATCTTCACGAAGTAGGCAATCTCCTTGCCCTTACAAACTCCTTGGTTCAACTCCACAATCTTGTCGGAGGCTCCCAAGTGACACCTAGCCAATCTAGGAGACACCACTCTCCAAGAAGTAACAAATGGTGCGTTGATGATGAACTCCTTGCTCTTGTGCTTCAAATGATAGTCTCCCCAACACTCAACTCTCTCTCATAGGATTTGGATCTGGTGGAAAGAAGATTTGAGTAGAAAGCAACTTGGGGAAGGCTAGAGATCAAGATTCATATGGTAGGAATGGAATATCTTGGCCTCAACACATGAGTACATAGTTCTCTCTCAGAAATGGTAAGTTGGAAGTGTAGGTTTGTTCTGATTGCTTTCTCCATGAATGAAGAGGAGGTGGAGGGGTATATATAGCCTCCACACAAAATCTAACCGTTACACACAATTTACCAATCTCGGTGGGACCGAATCAACAAACTCGGTCAAACCGATTCAGTAAACAATGTGACCGTTAGGGTTTTTGGTGGGACCGATATGCAACTCGGTGGGACCGATATGGTTAGGGTTAGGGCAAAACGTAACCTCGGTGAGACCGATTACACAAACTCGGTGAGACCGATTTTGCTAATTAGCTAACCAGCGAGTTGGTCAGGCAAACTCGGTGGGACCGATTACTCAAACTCGGTGGGACCGATTTTGGTAATAAGCTAACCAGAGAGTTTGCATTGTAATCTCGATAGTACCGATTACTCAAACTCGGTGAGACCGATTTTGATAATGGACATACACAGAGAGATTACAATCCCATCTCGGTGAGACCGAGATCCCTATCGGTGAGACCTATTTGCCTATGGTTTGCGGTAGTGGCTATGACATCTAAACTCGGTGGCGCCGGATAGAACGAATCGGTGGGGCTGAGTTAGACTTTTGGTTTAGGACATATGTGGATGTGGGGAAGTAGTTGAGGGTTTTGGAGCATATCACTAAGCATTGTGGAGCAAGAAACTCATTAAGCAACACCTCATCCCTTCTTGATAGTATTGGCTTTTCCTATAGACTCAATGTGATCTTGGATCACTAAAATATAAAATGAAGAGCCTTGATCTTGAAGCTTGAGCCAATCCTTTTTCCTTAGCATCTTGAAGGGGTGTCCACATCCTTTAGTCCATGCCACTCCATTATTGAACTTATCTGAAACATACTAGATAAAAGTGTTCGTCCAACAAGAGATATGTTGACATTAATTACCAAAACCACCTAGGGAGCACTTAGCTATCAACATCAGAACATGATCACAACATCCCAATTCATTCCCAGATGAATCGGACCTGACACAACTCTAAGCAATAGCAGCCATGCATAATAAGCAAGCATGGATGAGTAGTCACAACATGGCTCAAGCAATTCCTACTCATGTTATAACGTTTTAACTACTTACTGTGGCAAAGACAGGTCATGCAGAGGAATGGGTTCAATTACCGCAACATATAATAGTTGAATCATTGTTGTCCTAATGCAGTAAATAGAGCAAGAGCGAGAGAGTGAGATTGTATGGAAATGCTCAAGGGGGGTTGCTTTGCTGGTACTTTTGAAGATGAAACTACACTTCATCAGTGTCAACTATCACATCGTCGGAACAACGCCTACGGAGAGGGAACACATACCGGCAAACAAGGAAAGATACATTCAATGCAATGCACAATCAAATGCATGATATGGTACATTAAGGTATTGAATTGACTTATTGAAATAATTAGGCAAGTTAATTGAAATGGAATTCAAACAAGGATTAAATTCCAATTCAAAACTAATTATCAAAATTGACCTAATCATGAATTGTCCTAGTTGGTGATGTTAACTTACTCAAACATGCATGAAAATTCTATGAATAGATTCTTTGGATTTTTTTGATCATTTTTCATATATAAATTATATTCATCTGAGTTATAGATTATTTTCTATAATTTTTAGAAGTTTTAAACATTTTCTAGAAATAATAAATCATATCTGACTTATTTAAAATACCAGAAAAGCTTTATGACATCAACATTTCATGGTGACACCAGTAGGTCAATTGACCGCTCCAGGTCAAACCTGAGCAGTGGGGCCCAGTGATCAGTGACAGAGTGCTAACTAGAAATTAATCTAGTTAATTAAGGCATTGAGGCCCACATGTCAGTGGTTGTGGGCTTAATTAAATGGGTGGTTAATTAGGCGGTAATGGTAGTTTGACCAGCGGCTAACCGGGGCACAGCGGCATTGCCCGTCTGGCCAAGTCCGATGACAAGAGGTCTGATGACCCTAAAGTATGTGGGGTTAATTGTAGCCTTTTTGATAAGTAAGAGTGTCGAACCCAATGAGGAGCAGAAGGAAATGACAAGTGGTTTTCGACAAAGTAAATGTCTGCAAGTGCTAAAATTGTAAGTAGCAGAGTAGTTTGATAGCAAGATAATTTGTAACGGGCAAGTAACGGTAATAGCAAGGAAAGTGCAGCAATGTAGCCCAATCCTTTTGAGGCAAATGACATGCCAAAATGGTCTCTTATGATAAGCAAGGTGTTCTTGAGAGTACACGGGAATTTCATCTAGTCACTTTCACCATGTTGGTTCGATTAGTGTTCGCTACTTTGATAATTTGGTATGTGGGTGGACTGGTGCTTAGGTGATGTTCTTACTTGAACAAATTGTAGAGACCAGACCTAAAACAGTCTAATCTCTGTGCATCAGTGTCATCCCTGGATCGGTAATGCTGACACGCATAGTACTCGAGGATTTATAACAGAGTTTCAATCACACACTTATTACATCGAATGTCTCAAAAGAGAACTTATTACAATAATATGGCTAAAGGCCATCTAAATAAGATAACAACGGAAGGCTTGGAAGATAAAGTGAGTCCATCAACTCCAACGGCATAGCTGAGTGAAACAATGACCTATGGCACCTTACTCGTTGTCTGAAAGTCTACAACATGATATGTTGCAGCCCGAAATGGGTCAGCACATGGAATATGCTGGCAATGTAACACAAAGGGGTAATGAACAGAATAAATGCTATCACTACATGCATATAAGGCTGGTGGAAAGTTCTATGGTTAAAGTTTTGCATAAGGCCATTTTTTTCCTACAACAAAGGAATAAATTTTATTTAATTATCATGGTGGTTGTTAAACATTGAGAAGGTTCCTCCAACTCAATCCCAATTAAGCAATATCAATTAGCCCAACAAATTAATTTAGAGTGATGAGATCAACATGATAATCCAAGAACCAGATACCCAAGATGTCCATAACCGGGGACACGGCTAATCATGATTAGTTTCTACACTCTGCAGAGGTTTGCGCTCTTTCCCCCACAAGACTCTATCTCCTCTGTTAGATTTCTCACACTACATGGTGTTTGAGAAACGAATGACTGAGACACAGTCTTTCAGAAACATTAACTCTTTACTCTAGATGGACAGTTACACCTACTTTCCCCTACATCCGCTAGCCCACCGCTGAAAGAGGTCATGTAACCTACTCAACTATGCTAGAGCCCATAATAGATTGTGGCTACACACGGAAGTTTCTAGCATGAATAATCTTATGATCCCTTTGAGCCTGGGTGGCGAACCGTAGGATGATCATACGGGTACTCCGGGATATCCTAGGACAACACTAGATTCTCCAGGTGCCCGCAACCAATCCACCCAGATATGTATTTAAGTAGCCACCTTAAGTTAACCATTAATTAACAACTTTCACATCTATCATGGATACATTCAACCAATCCATGTCTATGAGCATAGCATAGCAATCCTGAGCATAACATAGAAGTAACTCCCAAAGGTTTGGTAATAAAAGGGCAATAGGTTCTACCTCATCATCTACTTCCCAACCCACATGTTATTCAGATCCTAACCATGCAATGTTTGAGGATTGAACTAATTCATAAAAACTGGGTAGTAAAGGGATATGATCAAAGTGTTACTTGCCTTGCTGATGATCTGCAAAAACTAGAGACTCGTAGTAGCATGCTTCGCACTTTGGGAATTCTATCGCAAACAAACAATAGCATACATAAGCACTCAAGCATAGAAAACATAGGTAAAACTCAAATAAGAAAATCCAAACAGAAAACTCAACTAAAGAGCTCCGATTTGCAAAAAGAATCAACTCAAACGAAGAAATGAAACTTAAGATGCGAACGAAACAAGATTCATTTACTAAACTAGACTAAAGTCAAATTTTACAGTACCAAAATCATTTTGAAGTTGTTTAAACAGAAAGAGGGCTTCGAGACAAAGATTTAGGCGCTGGTTTCATCTAATTTAGCCAAACGGTTAAAAAGTTATACTAGATCGAAGATCAGGGCAGAAATCGCGATCGAAAATAATCGCTGATAAAAACCTGGAAAAAAAATGAGACAAACAGACTAACGAACGTACATTCACCGTCTGAACCTAACCGGCGAAGAACGTTTGTTAAAACGAATGAATGGACGAACGTCCGCTAAAAGACTAAACCGAAGAAAAACCAAACTGATCTATCTAAAAAACAGATCTAGGGTTTTCTAAAAAAACCGACAATTTTTTACTTAAACCGAAAAAATGACGACGGCGGCGGCGGCTACCTCCGGCGAGGCTCCGGCTGCGGCGCCGTGGGACGACAGCGGCGGGGTCGGGTGACAGCGGAGCGACATCAGCATCGGGCGGCGGCGGCTTGTGGCACAGGCGGCGGTGGCTTCAGGCGCGGGGCGGTGGCGGTGCGGTGCGGAAGGAGAGTGCGGCAGGGCGGCGGGTTTTATAGGCGGCCGGGGGGTGGTGTCTTGGGGAGGGGGTCGGGTGAAGGG
Source organism: Triticum aestivum (assembly GCF_018294505.1). NCBI lineage: Eukaryota > Viridiplantae > Streptophyta > Magnoliopsida > Poales > Poaceae > Triticum > Triticum aestivum. The sequence continues at coordinate 551,518,839 of NC_057804.1, forward strand.
AGTCTGAGGCGGGGACGTGCGGCGGCGGGACTCCGCTAGGGGGTCGGGGTCGACCGGGGCGGCGGCTTGGGCCGCGGTGCACTCGGGCACGCGCTCGAGGCGCGGGGAGGCGCAATTTTTTTAAATAATTCAGCCGAAACTGAAAAATTCCAAAAATATATAAAACAAATTCTAAAAAATGCCAAAAATAATTTTCACGGTCTAAACAAAATATTTAGAACAAAGTGAACATTTTTCTAGCCTAAAAATGCAATTTTGAAAACATGCATATTTTCTAATTCAAATAAAATAGCAATAAATATCCAACAAAAAACTTTTATTTGATTTTAAAATTTTTCCTCCAATATTTCTTTTATTTTGGAGAAGTCATTTTATCTCCTCTCTTTTATTTTAATATTGGAAATATTCGGTGAGAAGAATGATTAAAACCAAAATGATCCTCTTTTCAAATTTGAGAAAATTCAAATATGAAAATAGATGAAATCCCCAACTCTCTCCGTGGGTCCTTGAGTTGCTTAGAATTTCTAGGATCAAACCAAAATGCAATTGAAATATGATATGCATATGATGACCTATGTATAACATTCCAAATTGAAAATTTGGGATGTTACAAACCTACCCCCCTTAAGATGAATCTTGATACGTCTCCAACGTATCTACTTTTCCAAACACTTTTCCCCTTGTTTTGGACTCTAATTTGCATGATTTGAATGAAATTAACCCAGACTGACGTTGTTTTCAGCAGAACTGCCATGGTGTTGTTTATTGTGCAGAAAACAAAAGTTCTCGGAATGACCTGAAAATCCACGGAGATAACTTTTGGAAAATATCAAAAATACTGGCGAAAGAATCAAGGCCAGGGGGCCCACACCCTGTGCACGAGGGTGGGGGGTGCGCCCCCTCCCCCTGGGCGCGCCCCCTGTCTCGTGGGCCCCCTGATGCTCCACCGACCTCAACTCCAACTCTATACATTTCGTTTCGCGGAGAAAAAAAGTCAAAGATAAAGTTTCATCGTGTATTACGATACGGAGCCGCCGCCGCCAAGCCCTAATCTCTCTCGGGAGGGCTGAACTGGAGTCCGTTCGGGGCTCCGGAGAGGGGGATTCGTCGCTTTCGTCATCATCAACCATCCTCCATCACCAATTTCATGATGCTCACCGCTGTGCGTGAGTAATTCCATCGTAGGCTTGCTGGACGGTTATGGGTTGGACGAGATTTACCATGTAATCAAGTTAGTTTTGTTAGGGTTTGATCCCTAGTATCCACTATGTGTTTGAGATTGATGTTGCTATGACTTTGCTATGCTTAATGCTTGTCACTAGGGCCCAAGTGCCATGATTTCAGACCTGAACCTATTATGTTTTCATGAATATATGTGAGTTCTTGATCCTATCTTGCAAGTCTATAGTCACCTATTATGTGTTATGATCCGACAACCCCGAAGTGACAATAATCGGGATACTTCTCGGTGATGACCGTAGTTTGAGGAGTTCATGTATTCACTAAGTGTTAATGCTTTGGTCCGGTTCTCTATTAAAAGGAGGCCTTAATATCCCTTAGTTTCTGTTAGGACCCCGCTGCCACGGGAGGGTAGGACAAAAGATGCCATGCAAGTTCTTTTCCATAAGCACGTATGACTATATTCGAAATACATGCCTACATTACATTGATGAACTGGAGCTAGTTCTGTCTCACCCTATGTCGGTGTCAAAACCGGCGGATCTCGGGTAGGGGGTCCCGAACTGTGCGTCTAGGCGGATGGTAACAGGAGACAAGGGACATGATGTTTTTACCCTGGTTCGGGCCCTCTCGATGGAGGTAAACCCCTACTCCTGCTTGATTAATATTGATGATATAGGAAGTACAAGAGTAGATCTACCATGAGATCAGAGAGGCCAAACCCTAGAAGCTAGCCTATGGTATGATTGTTGTTCGTCCTACGGACTAAAACTCTCCAGTTTATATAGACACCGGAGAGGGCTAGGGTTACATAGAGTCGGTTACAATGGGAGGAGATCTACATATCGTATCGCCAAGCTTGCCTTCCACGCCAAGGAAAGTCCCATCCAGACACGGGACAAAGTCTTCAATCTTGTATCTTCATAGTCCGGGAGTCCGGCCAAAGGTCATAGTCCGGCCATCCGGACACCCCCTAATCCAGGACTCCCTCAGTAGCCCCTGAACCAGGCTTCAATGACGACGAGTCCGGTGCGCAAATTGTCATCGACATTGTAAGGCGGGTTCCCCCTCCGAATACTTCATAGAAGATGTTGAACACAAGGATAGTGTCCGGCTCTGCAAATTAATTTCCACATACCACCATAGAGAGAATAATATTCGCACAAATCTAATCTGCTGACATATTACGTAGCATGACAGCATGTCACAGCCAAGCCTTTATTCGAATCGTTTTACTGTCCCAGCTCAGCGTGTTTAGCGAGGCGGCTTCCTTGGCACGTCTTGTCAAAGCAGAGATCGTGTCCCCTTATTTCGGGATTCTCATCAATACGGGCGTGGGTAACCCAACCGCGCCATTAATCACAATGCTTGGGAGATAAGCGAGTTTTGCTAGGCTGGTGGGGGCACACAGTTTCGGCCGCCCATATAAGGGGATAAGGATCCACCCTTTCCATCTACGCCTTCCTCTTCCTTCGCTTATCCATTGCTGCACACTCGAGCTCCAGCTCCCAAGTCCGCACTTCCCACCTCAACCTTCTCCAATCATGTCCGGAGTGGGAGGCAGGTGGATGGCCTCCTCCGTCACGGAGGGGCAAATCAAAAAGCTGAGGAAAGCCGGATACTTGTCCAACGACATCGTGCACCGGCTCCCAGATGAGGGGCAGCTAATCCCCACCCCCAGGCCCCATGAGAGGGTCGTGTTTCTCCCCCATTTCCTCCGCGGACTGGGCTTTCCTCTTCACCCATTTGTCCGGTGGCTCATGTTCTACTACGGCCTGGATTTCCACGACCTGGCCTCGAACTTCATCCTCAACATCTCGACGTTTATCGTCGTGTGCAAGGTCTTCCTCCGCATCCCGCCCCACTTCGACTTTTGGCTGAAGACCTTCAAGGTCAAGCCGAAGGTTGTGGGCGGCCGACAAGCGGAGTGCGGAGGCGCCATGGTGGGCAAGATGGCCAACGTCACATGGCTCGAGGGCTCCTTTGTGGAAACCATCAAAGGGTGGCAATTGGGGTGGTTCTACATCACCGAGCCGCGTGACCCTGAATGGGAAGCGGCCCCCAAGTTCCGATCTGGCATCCCCACGCGGCTCACCTCATGGAAAGAGATGGGCTTGTCGTGGGGTAATCCGGAAGAGGCGACCGGACTCCAAACCTGTGTCCAGAACCTGATGGACAAGAAGGTTAAACTCGTCAACGTAGTCTACGTCATGCTCTTCCGCCGGATCCTCCCGTGTCAATGGCGGGATTTTAATCTGTGGGAATTCGACCCGGCCCAGCACCAAACTCTGTCCAGGTTCTTCGACACAACGCACGAAGATGCTTGGAAGGTGCTTTTCAAGAGCTCTGAGTATCACCCTCCCACTACCGAGGATCGCGGATTCTGCGCCAAGCGCCAAGCCAACGCGGTAAGATTAGTTTACCCATTATAGGGTATTTGTTTTTCATAGTTTGACTCTATGCGGGATCTAAACTCCCATTCCTTTAACAGGACTGGCAGAAGAAGGCGGGACAGATTGACTGTCCGGTTCCCTTGCCCAAAGGCCCAGCAGACGCACGCTTGACGAAGCTGCTAGTCCGAGCACCCCAGGTGGTGCCGGAGAAGAAGGCCAAGAAGAAGGCCACGGGAACTCGAAGGAGCTCCCAGCGACTAGTGGTGTCGGACTCATCGCCCGATGACCCCAAAGTGCACGCCTCCTCCGAAGACAAGGAGGAGGAAGAAGAAGCCTCTCCCCCTCCAGCGGGGGAAGGAAAGAAAAGGGAGGCCACCCGAACTAGGGAGGCCGGAGGATCCAAGAAGGGGAAAACCCTTCTCCCGGACTACGCCTCCGACGCCAAAGACGGCGGAGAGGAGTGGCCATCCAGGGCCAAGCCCCTGGCAAAATCGTAAGTATCTAGATACCAGAATTACTCATGGCATTCCTTTTTTGCACAGTACCTTCTAACGCCGAATATAATCATGCAGTCCGCCCAAGGCTTAGCTCGACGATTCGTCGAGTGGCTCCCTGGACTCGTCGGATATGAATAGTCTTTCACTCCCAACGGCTTCCTCCCCCCGCCCTACGGACGAAGCCGAGGTGGAGTCCCAAAAGGGGCTGAGCCAGGAGGAGGCGGTCCTGGAGGCGCAGCAAGGCGACCTCCCGGACTCCAGGCCCAAAGGGGATAAAACCCCGGAGGGATCTAAGTCCGGCCCTGGGCTGGACACCGCACCGGAACCTTCAGTGGTTCCGGAGTCCGGCAGGCGGCCCCCTCGCAAGAAGGGCAAGCCTACGACGCCGGCGGCCTCCATCCAACTGGAGGCGCCGGACAATTTGCTGGAGGTGCTTAACGGCGCCTCCTTCGACGAGGAGCACCACACTGTTATGAGTGCGGTGATCGAGAAGGTTCAGTCCGCTAAGAGCGGGCTGACAGAAGCCTGTGCCAGCCTTCTAACAGGCTTCGAGGTATGTATTTAAAACATGTAAAAATGTTACCGCATAGACAGTAGCCCCTGATGCTCAGTTTGGTGTTCGGAAAGAAAAGCCGGACTAATGCTCAGTTTGGTGTTCGAATTTCTTCGTCGTCCGCATCCCAACCTTGCTGACCATAGTCCGGCCAGGGCTCTCCTGATAAAGAGAGAGACTTTAGTGAATTCAGGATGTCGCCAAAGGGCGAGTGTTGAAAGATGTCCGCGGTGGTGAACTCCATGATCGAAGCCCAATTGGGTTTGATCGGGAGGGGTGCAGAAGATTCGGAGTCCGGAACGGAGTCCGGCACCTTGGAGTCACGAGCTTCGCGAAGGACAAGATTGGTGTTCGGCTCGATCATTGTAGAGATTGCAGCCCCCGAGGCGGCGTCCAGCCACCCGTCCTCGATCTGCGCAGTCGGCTCCGAGCTAAGGGTCGGAGCGGACACCTAAGCGGCGGTCTGGGCACTGTCCGGCGGTAGAGCTAGATCATGCCCATCGTGACAGTGCGGCGCGCTCGGCTGTGGCTCGAATCCGTCGAAGATCAAGTCTCCGCGGATGTCAGCCGTGTAGTTTAAACTTCCAAATCTGACCTGATGGCCAGGGGCATAGCTTTCGATCTGCTCCTGATGGCCAAGTGAATTGGCCCGCAGTGCAAAGCCGCCGAATACGAAGATCTGTCCGGGGAGAAAAGTCTCACGCTGGACCGCGTTGTGGTTGATGATCGAAGAAGCCATCAGGCCTAAAGGTGACGACACAGAGGAACTCTCAATGAAAGCACCAATGTCAGTGTCAAAACTGGCCGATCTCGGGTAGGGGGTCCCGAACTGTGCGTCTAGGCGGATGGTAACAGGAGACAAGGGACACGATGATTTTATCCAGGTTTGGGCCCTCTCGATGGAGGTAAAACCCTACTCCTTCTTGATGAATATTGATGATATGGGTAGTACAAGAGTAGATCTACCACGAGATCAGAGAGGCTAAACCCTAGAAGCTAGCCTATGGTATGATTGTTGTTCGTCCTACGGACTAAAATTCTCCGGTTTATATAGATACCAGAGAGGGCTAGGGTTACACAGAGTCGGTTACAATGGGAGGAGATCTACATATCATATCTACAAGCTTGCCTTCCACGCCATGGAAAGTCCCATCCGGACACGGGACGAAGTCTTCAATCTTGTATCTTCATAGTTCGGGAGTCCGACCATCCGTACACCCCCTAATCTAGGACTCCCTCACCCTATGTTATAGCTATTACATGAGGAATCGCATCCAACATAATTATCCATCACAGATGCAATGCCTACGAGCTTTTCACATATTGTGCTTTACTTATTTACTTTTACGTTGCTACTGTTACAATCATTACAAAACTGCTATCTTTACTTTTGCTACTGTTACCATTACTATCATACTACTTTGCTACTAAATACTTTGCTGCAGATATTAAGTTATCCAGGTGTGGTTGAATTGACAACTCAACTGATGATAATTGAGAATATTATTTGGCTCCCCTTGTGTCGAATCAATAAATTTGGGTTGAATACTCTACCCTCGAAAGCTATTGCGATCCCCTATACTTGTGGTTTATCAAGACTAATTTCTGGTGCCGTTGCCAGGGAACACAGCTCTATTCTTTGAATCACTTGGGATTTATATCTGTTGATCACTATGAAGAACTTGAAAGACGCAAGAACTAAGATTTTTCCCTCAACTATGAGGGGAGGTAAGGAACTGCCATCTAGCTATGCACTAGATTCTCCTTCTATTTTGAGTAAGCTTGCGACACCTAAACCTCCTACTGCAATGAATTCTGATATGTCGCATGTTATTGATGATGCCACTTTTGCTATGCATGGTACTTATGATGAAACTACGTCTATGCTTGATACTACTGTGCCATTAGGTGAATATCTTGACGAACAACTTGCTAGGGTTAGAGAGAATGAAATTATTGAAAATGAAATTATTGATGATAGTGATGATGAAGGTTCTCCCCCTAATTATGAATTGCCTATTGTTCCCGAGGGTTATGTTATGGATGAAGAAGCTGCTAGAGCTATTTTTGCTTGCAATGATAGATATGATCTCAAGAAGTTATTAGCTAAATGGAAGCATCAATCTCTTAATGCTAGAATGAAACCTGACCCCGCTTTTGCTACTTCACCTATCTGTCTTACTGATAAGGATTATGAATTCTCGGTTGATCCTGAAGTAATTACTTTGGTTGAGTCCAATCCTTTTTATGGCTATGAATCTTAAATTGTTGTGGCACATCTTACCAAGTTAAATGATATAGCCACCCTATTTACTAATGATGAGAAGCCTCGCTATTATTATATCCTTAAGATATTTCCATTCTCATTGAAGGGTGATGCTAAAACTTGCTTTAATTCTCTTGATCCTGGTTGTGTGCTTAGTCCCTAGGACATGATTTATTACTTCTCTACCAAATATTTCACTGCTCATAAGAAACAAGCTGCCTTGCGGGAAAAATATATATTTTTCCAAAACGAAGAATAGAGTCTCCCACAAGCTTGGGGGAGGCTTCTCCGATTACTTAATGATTTGCATGATCATCCTCTTAAGAAAAATGAAATACTTGATATCTTTTATAATGGACTAACCGATGCTTCCAAGGACCACTTGGATAGTTGTTCTGGTTGTGTTTTCAGGGAAAGAATAGTCGAGCAAGCTGAATTGTTTTTGAATAATATGTTGACTAATGAAAATAATTGGACTCTTCCTGAGCCAATTCCTGAGGCAATTGAGCCAACTCCTAAGCCTATTCCTAAACCTACTCTAAAGAAGAGGGGTATTTCTCAGTCCTGAAGATATGCAAGAGGCAAAGATATCAATGAAAGAAAAAGGTATTAAAGCTGAAGATGTTAAGAATTTACCTCCTATTGAAGAAATACATGGTCTTAATATACCACTTGTTGAAGAAACACATTGTCTTGATAACCTGACACAGGTAGTGAAGGTAAATTCTCTCTATAGATATGATAAAGTTGAAATCCCGTCTACTAAATTTCATAGCCAATGTTTAGATGAATTAGATGACTTTATGGCTAGACAAGAAAGTTTTAATGCTTATGTTTGTAGAGAATTAAAGAATAATGCTTTCGAGATAGGACACTTGAGTGATTATATGGCTAGAGTTAAAGGTGACCTTAAACTCATTAGCAAATATGCTTCTATGGTTACCACTCAAGCTGAGCAAGCACTTAAAACTCAAAGCGATTTGCTCAATGAATTAAATAATAAACATGATATTGTTGTTAGAGTGGCTACTAGAACTGGTAGAATGACTCAAGAACCTTTGTATCCTGAAGGCCACCCTAAGAGAATCGAGCAGGATTCTCAAAGAAATAATTTAGATGCACCTAGTCCTTCTAAAAAGAAGAAAAACAAAAATGATAGGTGCTGGTGTCAAAACCGGCGGATCTTGCGTATGGGGTCCCGAACTGTGCGTCTAGGCGGATGGTAACAGGAGACAAGGGACACGATGTTTTACCCAGGTTCGGGCCCTCTTGATGGAGGTAAAACCCTACGTCCTGCTTGATTAATATTGATGATGTGTGTTACAAGAGTAGATCTACCACGAGATCAAGGAGGCTAAACCCTAGAAGCTAGCCTATGGTATGATTGTTGTTCGTCCTACGGACTAAAGCCATCCAGTTTATATAGACACCGGAGAGGGCTAGGGTTACATAGAGTCGGTTACAATGGTAGGAGATCTACATATCCGTATCGCCAAGCTTGCCTTCCACGCCAAGGAAAGTACCATCCAGACATGGGACGAAGTCTTCAATCTTGTATCTTCATAGTCTTGGAGTCCGGCCGATGATGATAGTTCGGCTATCCGGACACCCCCTAGTCCAGGACTCCCTCAGTAGCCCCTGAACCAGGCTTCAATGATGACGAGTCCGGCGCGCATATTGTCTTCGGCATTGCAAGGCGGGTTCCTCCTCCGAATAATTTATGGAAGATTGTGAACACCAGGATAGTGTCCGGCTCTGCAAAATAAATTCCACGTACCACCGTAGAGAGAATAATATTCACACAAGTTCAATCTGCTGACGTATTTGGTGGCGTGACGTCACACCACTACCAAGCCTTTACTCGAATCGTTTTTATTGTACCACCTCAGCGTGTTTAGCGAAGCGGTTTTCTTGGCACGTCTTGTCGAAGCAGAGATCGTGTTCCCCTTATTCCGGGATTCTCATAAATACGGACGTGGGCAACCCAACCGCGCCCGTTGCCACGCCCCCTCCATTGAAGGCGGGTTCCAAACGGTCACGGGGACGGCTCTTGGTATTCTTCCTCTTTATAATGAGACCAAGGCCCGTTCTTTTTCTTCAATCCTCAATCGAATCTGCCCCTCGCCCCGAGTTCCAACACCCAGGGCTCCAGATTCAGGTACCTTCGACCTTCGACAGTGTCCGGCTCTGACCTATGAGGCCGATGGATGCCCTCCTTCGTCACGGAAGAGGACGTGCTAAAGCTGAGAGATGCCAGGTACTTAACCTACGAGATTTCGCATAGGTTGCCTGCTCGAGGGCAAGTTATTCCAACTCCCGAGCCCGGAGAGAGTGTCGTGTTCATGTCTCACCTCCGTCGGGGTTTAGGCCTCCCGATGGATCCCTTCGTGAGGGGGCTCATGTTTTACTATGGGCTGGAATTCCATGACTTGGCTCCAGAGTCCATCCTCCACATCTCATCATTCATTGTTGTCTGCGAAGCCTTCCTCCGCACTACCCCTCACTTCGGCTTGTGGCTCAAAACCTTCAACGTGGAGCCGAAGATGATTGAGGGGCGTCAGGCAGAGTGCGGCGGGGCGGTTATAAGCAAGAGGGCCGATGCTCCATGGCCCGAGGGCTCTTTTCATGAGGAGCTTGGCTTGTGGCAATAGGAGTGGTTCTATATCACCGCTCCCAGGGGCAGTAGGCAGAGGCCACTGCCCATCTTTCGCTCGGGTCTTCCACAATGGTTGACGTCATGGGTCAACAAGGGGCTTCACTGGGGGCCGTCCAAAGACGTACCCCTGTTGCAGGACCGAATTCGAGGCCTCCAAGAAAGGGAGATCAATCTGGTCGTAGTAGCACAGGTTATGCTGATTTGGCGCCTACTGCCCTGCAAACGTCACCCCCTCCGCCTGTGGGAATTTTATCCGGAGGGGCCACGAGCTCTCCAACACTTCAAGGGTTTGACACCCACGGAGATGTACAAACTGTTCTTTGGATCGCAAGAGATGATTCCGGTCTTGATCGACGATGCTGGCCTAAGCTACAATCGCCCGGATACTCAAGTAAGTAGCCCTGTGCCCGGACACATCATCCATTTATTTAACATGAGTTTGCCTTTTAACCAGCTATCCCTTGGACAGGAGTGGATAGCGCAAGCAAAACTGATACGGTGTCCGCCCCCCCTCCCTGAGACCACGCCGGATCTCGTGTTAATCAAAATGTTGGAGGTTGCACCTTCGGAGGAGGGTGAAGGGGGGCACAGGGAAACTACCACCTCTGCCAAGGAGGCTTTCAGTAAGGGGAGGATTGAGAGTCCCTCCTTCCAGGGGGAGAAGAGGACCGCTTCCGAAGACCCGGAGGCCAAGGCTTCAAAGCGGGGAAAGAAATCTGCACCGGAAGGTCCTGTGCCGGGAAGAGCCCCGGCCACACTGTCTCCACAGAGGAATCAGCCCTCCAGCAAGCCATAAGTAAAAGGGGGGATTTTGTAATAGGGGACACCACTGCTTTATTTCTAAGGGTAACCGAAGTTTTCACCTTATAGTTCGGATCTCAGCCCATCTCAGCAGTGCTCATCTTCGGGGGACCTTCGTCCGGAGATGATGGAGAGCGAAACGCCTCCATCTGCCGCCCTGTTGGGCGGGGCGGATGACCCTGAGGTGTCGTCATGGAGGGTCTCCCCGAGTCCGGCGGGGCCGGGGAGTTCGACGCCCATTGGAGTATGGCCGGTGGAGCTGCAGGATTTGCTTAAGAGGGCGTGTATCTCAGAAGATCACCGCACATTAATGAGTACGGTGATTGAAAGGATCTCATCCGCCGGGAGCGGGTTGTATGAGGCCGTCGGAAGTTTGCTGACGGGGTTTGAGGTACGCAAAAAATGACATACCTTTTGACAGTTTTGCACATAGAGTGCGCCCTGTATAGATAGTAGCCCCTGAGACTTGGTATGTTGTCAAAAGTGACGGCGTGCGAAGGATCATAATCTCAGTTATAGAATATCGCCTTTCCTATGCAGGTGGCGGAACATTCGTTGGCCAGCCGGACTGATGGAGTTGCCGAACTGAAGAGGCAACTCGATGTTGCGGATGCGGACATCGCGCTGGTCAATAAACGACTTAATGATTCGCAAGGTAGGTGGTTGCTCCACGGTTGCCTAGTAAGGGAGCTGATGCCCGTTCCTTACAATTTGTATGCTTGATGCATATGGTGCCGCTGCTGTGGAAGACCTTCGAGCAGAGCTTGCTCGAGCCAAGGAGCAAGCCAGGAAAAGTGATGCGGCTGCCTCGAAGGCAGCGGAAGAGCTAAAAGCCGAAAAGGCTGCTCACTGCCGAAGCAGGGAGGAGATGGCCGGAATGGCCGCGAAATTAAAAGATGCTGCCGACCGCTATGAGGTTCTTGAAAGAGAACGCTGAGCGGAGCAAGAGGACCTGAAGAAGGCCGCCGCCGAAGCCAAGGATGCCCGTGGTGCGATGCGGGCTATGAAGGAGGAACTGCGTCAGGCCGGAGAGCCCTTTCTACTACGTAGGAAGTTTACGGATCCAAAGTATGCTCAGTTGGGCCAATTGTGTGGTGCGGAGGATCCTTATCTGGATTTGGCGGTGAGTGCGGCGGACGCAGTCGTGCACTTCCAAAGCCAGAAGGATCACGAAATGGAAGAGCTTTTCTGGTCTCAATTCCATAGTCCGGAGCATCCACTCCCGTTGCCTGATCGGCTGGCTGAGTGGGCTGAGCTGAATAGATTGTCCGGACTTGCCATGACGGATGTGGTCGCTCATCTGTGGCCGGAAAGGCCCAAGCCGAAGAGTTATTTTGGCTTGTTGCAGCAATTCCTTGGGGCGGTGCCGCATATCAAGGCGATGAAGCGGTCGGCATGCATAGAAGGTGCACAGATGGCTCTCGCCCGTGTGAAGACATACTGGGCGGAGATGGATGCCACCGCTATTGCATCCCGGGGTTCGGACAAAAGCCGATTACGCGCCGAGCACTATTTTGAGGAAGTCCTACAAGGCGCTCGTTTAATAGAGTCGCAGTGTGTGAAAGATGTTATGTTTAAATGACATGTATGATTTCTGAGATCATGTTTATAATGCAACGGCTTTTTATACTTGTGCGTTCAAGTATTGAACTATCTCCTGTGCGGCCGTATATGTATGAATAACCTGAAAAATGGCAGTCTTTGGCTTCAGCCCCCACGCACATGGTGCGGGGGTGTTTGCAAAAAGAAAAGCGCTTTTTCACACTTAATCCAACGTCTTGGTCCTTTGAAGGAGGTGATAGCGTAGCAAACTAGGCAACCGGACTATAATGCTTTATCACTTTCACTTAGCCATAGGAGCTCGAAGGTGGGGCTACTATATAGCCCCTAGAGGCACCGCGCTCTCCGAACTCGGGGCGCGTATATGCCTGACCGGGAAGCGGTCCTTCGTCAAAGCGGAGGAATTCTAAACATTCCAATAGTCGATCGAGTGGTTGACCAGTCTCTCGCTATATCATGACAGTCAGTTTTCGGCTTTCTCTACTGAGGTGCTCGCCCGGCCGAACCGGGGCACAATCACAGTAGTTCTCCTGGTGTTGCGTTAGCCGATGGAGCGGAACGTAAGGCAGCAAAACACAGGAGCCGGGCAAACCCAACATTTGACCAAAGACATGATTCAGAGCTGATGCATATAAGGCCTAACTCGAGACGCTGAACACTCCCTGAGGTGTTCGGTCTTTATGATACCGGGCAGAACAATGCCCTAAGCCCCTAGTGTCCAGGTACAGGCGGGAACTTCTGACGCGGCCGATGCCAAAACGCCAGACTCCTCCTCGGTTATGGTAGAAAACCGGGGGATGTGTATCAACAAGAGATAGTAAGAAAGGTTTACGCAGGGTCTTAATCTGAAAAGAATCCTTGCAACGGGTCCCTGCTGCACGTCTGCGCCTGTGTCTCCGTTGTGCTGTATCCTAGACGGGTGTAGCACGTGCTTCATCTGTAAAAGAGAAGGACTTAGTTTGGAAGAAATATCGTGCAAAAGTTGTATTTAAAATAAAGTATAATTTGGAAGATGAATAAAGTTGAGCTTTATTGGCTCTCATCATTTATATGCGCGGCCCCTTGTAAAGGGGTATGCGGCTGGGAAGCCCCTTGTTTATTTATGCCGGACTCGCCTAACCGTGTCCGAGGTCTGAATGACCTGTCTTTAGGGGCTTTGACCTGCAAGGTCGGATTAGTGTGTGGCTGTCAAGGCAGTCTCACATTCTCCGTGGCCGAGGAACACTCGGAGTTATTCTTTAATGAGATTATGCCGCGTGGACCGGGCATTTTAAGCGTAAGAGACGCGTAATGTGGTATTGCGTTAAAGCGGGCGAAAGCTTCGCGTCCCAGTAGTGCTTGAGGGCCACTGTGAAATGGGGCGATATGGAGAGTGAGCTTTTCGCGACGGAGGTTGTCGGATGAACCGAACACAACCTCTAGTGGTACAGAGCCTGTACAATTGGCTTAAAGGCCTGGCGTCACTCCTTTGAAGTAAGTGCTGCTACGGTGAATTTTGGTAGGGTCTATCCCCATTCTGCGGACGGTGTCCTGGTATGGAAGGTGCCGCACTGTATTTTTGTGTTATCACATGAAGTGAGTTCACTGTTTTGACTTCTAGTGGGAAAGTCTTCTGTTTTCCGGCGTGCTGCTTGTGGGTTTCGTCGTTGTCTTCGCTTGATGTGTCGAGCCCCTTGCATTCGGCGTTAAGTCGGCCGGACTGCTTGAAGACCCAACAATCTCTGTGGGTATGGTTTGCAGGCTTCCCGGAGGTACTATGTATTTGACATAGCCTATCCAGAATTTTGTTTAGGTTGGATAGCTCGTCACTGTTGTCCTTGAGGGGCAGTGTTTTGTTATTCGGCCGAGAGCTTTTGAATCCGGCGTTGACCACCGTGCTATTTGGGCCATTTTCTTTATTTTGGCACTGATCTTTTCTGCGCCGTGATTTCCCATTTCCATCCCTGACTTCGGATGTACTCGGGTCGCTGGTGCTGCATCTAGCCAGCCAGCTGTCTTCCCCCGCACAAAAGCGGGTCATGAGGCTTGTTAGTGCGGCCATTATTCTTGGTTTTTCCTGGCCGAGGTGTCTGACGAGCCATTCGTCTCGGACGTTGTGCTTAAAGGCTACTAAGGCTTCGGCGTCCAGACAGTCGACTATTTGGTTCTTTTTGGTGAGGAACTTGTTCCAGAATTTTTGTGCTGACTCTCCGGGCTGTTGAGTTATGTGACTTAAATCGTCTGCATCCGGAGGGTGGACATAAGTCCCCTGGAAATTTGCTCTAAACGCGTCCTCGAGCTCTTCCCAACTTCCAATGGTATTTTCTGGGAGGCTTTTGAGCCAATGCCGAGCTGGCCCTTTGAGCTTGAGGGGTAGGTATTTTATGGCATGGAGATCGTCTCCTCTGGCCATATGTATGTGTAGGATATAATCCTCAATCCAGACTCCGGGATCTGTTGTTCCTTCATATGCCTCTATGTTTACGGGTTTGAATCCCGCTGGAAATTCATGATCCAGTACCTCGTCGGTGAAACATAGTGTGTGTGCGGCGCCCCTGTATTTGGGTGTGCCGTTGTCTTCAAACGCTCGGCGGGTTGTGTTGCTTCCTGGAGTCTTCTTTTTTGGCCCATAGATAGACCTGACCGGGTCATCCTTTTTCCGAGGGTCTTTATGCTGATCGTGTGCCGGCTTGTGTGCAGTGCCCCTTGCTGCTCTTAGCCTCTCATCTGGGCGTCTATCCGGCCAGGCGGCCTCTTTCTTTTTTGACTACGGGGGCTCTAAGGCCTCCTCGTCGAATTCGGGTAACAACTTGCGCTTCGGGTAGCTCTTTGCCTGGCGACTAGCGCCATATTTATCTGCGGTATTGAGTACTTTGCTCCATCTCATTCTGAGTGCGTCCTCCGTTGTTTTGAGCTTCCGCTTTTGCTTCTTCAAACTTCTTGCAGTAGCGACCAGCCTTTTACGAAGGTTCTTATGCTCTGGTGATGTGTTCGGCGTGAGATCGTCTAAGCTCTTGTTTTCGCCAGGGATTGTTTGCTTGTCCAGTTCATCATATTCGGATGGTTGCTTGGTGGCATGTTCGCCGTCCACTGCTTCGCCCTGCTCTAGGGCCGGGTCCGTATGGGTGTCATTTTTATCGAGGCGGGACTTCGGGCGGCGCTTGTGTCGCCGTTTTGGTTGTTTGTTGGGGGAGTTGTCCTTCGCCACGTCCCATTGTTCCTCATTATCGCTTCCTTTTGGTGTATCCACCATGTATACGTCGTGAGTTGGGGTGGCTTTCCAGTGCCCGATAGGCGCTGGTTCTTGGTCGTCTCCGGCATCGTCGTCCATACCGTCGATGTCTTCGGAGTCGAAGTCTAGCATGCCGGTTAGATCGTCGACAGTGGCTACAAAGTGGGTGGTGGGTGGGCGTTGAATTTCTTCGTCGTACGCATCCCAACCGTCCTGACCGCAGTCCGGCCAGGGCTCTCCTCATAACGAGGGATGCTTTAGCGAACTCAAGATGTCGCCGAAAGGTGAGTGTTGAAAGATGTCCGCGGCGGTGAACTCCATGATCGGCGCCCAACCGGATTCGATTGGAGGGGGCGCGGGAGGCTCGGAGTCCGTTGAGGAGTCTGGCACCTCAGAGTCACGGGCTTCATGAGGGACATGATCAATGTTCGGCTCGATCGCCGTAGAGGTTGCATCCCCAGAGGCGGTGTCTAGCCATCCGTCCTCGATCTGTGCAGCCGGCTCCGAATTGAAGATCGGAGCGGACTCGAGTGCGGCCTCCAGGATACTTTCCGGCTGCAGAGCTAAATCATGCTCATCGCGACAGTGTGGCATGCTCGGCCGTGGCTCGAATCCATCGAGGATCAAGTCCCCGCAGATGTCAGCCGTGAAGTTCAAACTTCCCAATCTGACCTGACAGCCAGGGGCATAGCTTTCGATCTGCTCCAGATGGCCAAGCGAATTGGCCCGCAGTGCAAAGCCGCCGAATACGAAGATCTGTCCGGGGAGGAAGGTCTCACCCTGGACAGCGTCGCTGTTGATGATCGAAGAAGCTATCGAGCCTATCAGTGACGACACAGAGGAACTCTCAATGAAAGCACCAATGTCGGTGTCAAAACCGGCGGATCTCAGGTAGGGGGTCCCGAACTGTGCGTCTAGGCGGATGGTAACATGAAACAAGGGACACGATGTTTTACCCAGGTTCGGGCCCTCTTGATGGAGGTAAAACCCTACGTCCTGCTTGATTAATATTGATGATGTGTGTTACAAGAGTAGATCTACCACGAGATCAAGGAGCCTAAACCCTAGAAGCTACCCTATGGTATGATTGTTGTTCGTCCTACGGACTAAAGCCATCTGGTTTATATAGACACCGGAGAGGGCTAGGTTACATAGAGTCGGTTACAATGGTAGGAGATCTACATATCTGTATTGCCAAGCTTGCCTTCCACGCCAAGGAAAGTCCCATCCGGACACGGGACGAAGTCTTCAATCTTGTATCTTCATAGTCTTGGAGTCCAGCCGATGATGATAGTTCAGCTATCCGGACACCCCCTAGTCCAGGACTCCCTCAATTGGACTTTGCATGCTTGTAGTGAACCTGTTGTAGACACACCTGAGACCCCTAATGATATTTCTATCTCTGATGCCAAAACACAATCAGGTGATGAACATGAACCTAGTGATAATGTTAATGATAATGTTCATGTTCATGCTCAACCTAGCAATAGTAATGATGTAGAGATTGAACCTGTTGTTGATCTTGATAACCCACAATCGAAGAATCAACATTATGATAAAAGAGATTATGTTGCTAGGAAGCACGGTAGAGAAAGAGAACCATGGGTTCAGAAACCCATGCCCTTTCCTCCTAAACCATCCAATACAAAGGATGATGAGGATTTTGAGCGCTGATTAGACCTATCTTCTTACGTATGCGCTTAACAGATATGCTTAAATTAAATCCTTATGCTAAATATATGAAGGTTATCATTACAAATAAAAGAAAGATACTGGAAGCTGAAATTTCCACCATGCTTGCTAATTACGCTTTTAAGGGTGGAATACCAAAGAAACTTGGAGATCCAGGGGTACCGACTATACCATGCTCCATTAAAAGAAACTATGTTAAAACTGCTTTATGTGATCTTGGAGCCGGTGTTAGTGTTATGCCTCTCTCTTTATATCGTAGACTTTAATTGAATAAGTTGACACCTACTGAAATATCTTTGTAAATGGCTGATAAATCAACTGCTATACCTGTCGGTATTTGTGAGGATGTGTCTGTTGTGGTTGCAAATGCCACTATCTTAACGGACTTTGTTATTCTTGATATTCCCGAGGATGATAGTATGTCGATTATCCTTGGTAGACCCTTTTTGAATACTGCAGGGGCTGTTATTGATTGCAACAAAGGTTCATGTTAATGGGAATGAGCATACGGTACACTTTCCGAGGAAACAACCTCAAGTTCATAGCATCAATTCTATTGGAAAAGTTCCAACTATCATTATTGGAGGTTTTGAATTTCCTCTTCCCACTGTCAAGAAAAAGTATGATATTCTTATTGTTGAAGATGTTCATATCCCCGTTGAGGTAACCTAGTGTTATTCGAAATTTCTCCGGTTCCATGTTATTTGGAATGAGTTTGTTAACAAGACTTGATCAACCTTGTTAGTGGATTCATTTTGATGATCATGGGATGGATGAAACTAGAAGGCACAACCTTCTGTACCCTCTTTTTACTTTCTGTTATTTAGATTAAATAAAGCAAAAATAGTATTATCTGTCTGTTTTCTGAATTATCCATACAATAAAAAATATCTCGAAAATAAAAGTGCTCCAAATGCCCTACAAATTTAGTATGAATTTTTATGGAATATTTGAGGATTTTAGGCACTGAGAACACTGCAGGGGGGCAAGCACCTGGCCACGAGGGTGGAGGGCGCGCCCACACCCCCTGGGCTCTCCCCCTATCTTGTGGGCCCACGGTGGCCCCCTTTCATTTATTCCTGCACCCACATAGTCCATCTTCCTCCCAAAGAAATCCCCATCCGGCTCAAGCACGAGTTCTAGCTCATTTTGTTGCAATTTTCGATCTCCTTGCTCAGAGCTCCATTCACAAAACTGCTTTGGGAGATTGTTGCTTGGTATGTGACTCCTCCATTGGTCCAATTAGTTTTTGTTCTAGTGCTTTATTCATTGCAAATTTTTGCTGCATAGGTGACCCTGTTCTTGAGCTTGCATGCCAAATTTATGAGGTCCAAAGTAATTCTATGTCAGGACCCCGACTCAATGCCACATCGATCTAGCATGTAACACCTCATATCACTTTGCGGCCTCACGCACGGTATTCCCACGGGTGTCGCCTTACCTTTGCCCGGGACCGTTTGCGCCTTTTGGCACACGTATATGACAGTGTCGCTAGCATCCATATGATAAGGAGCCCGGGCTGACATGGCTAGTCGTAAACCCAATGTGGCACTAACTTACAGGGACAGGCATCCATGACCCAGCATCGAACGTGTCGGTCATCAGCGAGTGAATCCATGATGTAGCACTGGGCTAGCAGGACTCCGGTGAACCGGGCTGTAGCGGGCTAACAGGACTCCGGTATTCATCGCGTGACATTTCCCCGAAGGGACAGACACAGGAACGAAGAAGGAGACATGCCGGCCAGCCTAAGTGTTCCGGAGCAGTAGCAAGCTACCATGGCTCAGTGGAAACACTAGGAGACATTTCCCGGTAAGAGAGGCTACTAAGGATAAACAACTAGATAGCCATATCCCACACATACCAAGCATTTCAATAACATACACACAATATGCTCGATATGTGGAAATACAACATGGCATCACAACATGACTCTACGACTCAAGTATTTATTCAATAGGCTCCGAGGAGCGAGATATTACAAACAGGGGTCTCATGACCCAACATTCAGAGCATACAAGTCAAAGCACATGCGGAAGCTTAACATGTCTGAGTACAGACATCTATAAATGAAAAAGGCTGAGAAGCCTGACTATCTATCAGATCCTGCCGAGGGCACAAGATCGTAGTTGAGGTAACAAGCTAAACGTCGAAGTCCACGCAGAACTACTAGCGAGACTGGAATCTCTCTCTACAAAAACATAAATTAGGCAAACGTGAGTACAAATGTACCCAGCAAGACTTACATCAGAACTAACTACATATGCACCATTATCAACAAAGGGGATGGTGGGGTTTAACTGCAGCAAGCCAGCTTTGACTCGGTGGCTATGCTAAACTACGACTACAATGTAACTCTTTTGAGGTGGCGCACACGAGTCCACATATTCACCATATCAATACACCACTATGGATCCGCTCTCGTCTCCCTACGAGAACGCCATCCATAGCACTCACGCTTATCTTGCGTATTTTAGAGTATCCACTTTCACTTGTCTATGAACTGATATAAGCAACCCAGAAGTCCTTTACCGCGGACACGGCTATTCGAATAGATGATGTTAACCCTGCAGGGGTGTACTTCTTCACACACGCTCTCACCACTTACCGCCGTTTACACGACATGTACTCGGCAACCTTCAAGCGGAAGCCCAACGTGGGTGTCGGCCACGGCCTGCCTAAACACTCAAGTCTCTAGTCCAGGTTTATTGCCTATTCGGGTTCCATCCATGAGGAGATCCGGCCGGAGTTTTGCTCACAGCCCCAAACGATGTGAACAGGGTTCCCGAGACACCAAACGGGCGCCCGGTACACCGTGCCACGTGCCTACCGCATCACAGCCCACCCCTCCGGTCAGCGCTGCCCACGGCCTCCAGCATACTACAAACACCAAAAACTACTTGCAACTCCTGGACAGAGGACAAGGGTGATTAAGAAGCCGAGAGGGTCCATTGGTTTCGGGCCCAATGCGTCGTAGTAGCTGAATCATGGATCACAAACACAAAACTCAGTTCCTGAGGACGGCTTCAATGAGACAACCCACCATGTACTCCTACATGGCCTCTCACCGCTACCTTTACCAAATCGTGTTCACACACTTAGCTCACACACAGTAGGACATGTTCACTCACCTCTGATTCATTCCCGATGAATCAGACCTGACACAACTCTAAGCAGTAGCAGGCATGACAAACAAGCAAGAATGAGTAGGCACAACAGGGCTCAAACAACTCCTACTCATGCTAGTGGGTTTCATCTATTTACTGTGGAATGACAAGTCATGCAGAGGATAAAGGGATTCAGCTACCGCAGCAAGTAACAGATGAATCGTTGTTGTCCTAATGCAGTAAAAGAGAGCACGAGCGAGAGAGTGGGATTATATCGGAATGAACAAGGGTGTTTTGCTTGCCTGGCACTTCTGAAGATAATATAGCTCTTCATCGGTGTCATCGATCACATTGCCGGTACAACGTCTATCGAGGGGGAACAACACCGGCAAACACAGAAGAAACACGATCAATGCAATGCACAATATGATGCATGCTATGACATGGCAATATGAATGTGTTTTGGGCTAATGCACCTAGCTATGATTTAAATGAAGTTGGTTTGAATACATGATTCAAACTCCAACTCCATATATGATTATTTAAATGCCCTTTATTTGTTTTGTCCAAAACAGAGGACAAACATTGTTCAAACATGCATGAAAATGGTACAGATGGATTCCTTGAATTTTTCTGATAATTTTTCATATATAATTTATTTAATTTGGAGTTACGGTTGAATTTCTATGAACTTTAGAAGTTTATACAATTTTCTGGAATTTCCTGATTATTTATAAAATAAACTAAATTCCAGAAAAGGAATATTGCGTCAGCATGGCGTTGGCATGACGTCAGCAGGTCAACAGGGGCTGGTCCGGTCAAACCTGACCAGTGGGGCCCACTGGTCAGTGACTCAGGTGACTAACAGAGTTAATTAATTCTAACTAATCAAATTAATAGCCACGGGGCCCACTGTTAGTGTCAGCAGGGGTCATTAGTTTGACTAATTCAATTAGTACTAATCCTAATTAACTAACAGAGCAATTAGCACTAATTAAAATCCTACACTAATTCAGTCAAAGGCCGGCCCCACATGTCATGGACACAGGGGGGGTCCCGCCGTGGTCAAAGTGGGTCAAACCCACCGGCGACATGACGCCGGCGAGGCCCGAGACGGCGGCGCGAACCGGAAACGCGCTACAGGGCACGGGCGAGGCCGTGCTTGGGCTCGTTGGAGAGCCCTTGCTGGTGCGCATCGAACGGTGGTGGTGGTCGTGCCTGTGGTGGCCGGTAGCGACGACGGCGAGCTCGTGAGCGGCGGCCGGAGTTCGGGTGCGGTCGGGTTCGGTGCTGCTGCTCGCAAACGAGGGAGCTGAGGCGCTGGAGGGGCTCTACGGGTCACTGGGGTCATCAGGAGCACTCGGAGGCAACGAGCGCAGGTGGAGGAGCTCGGGAGCACGAAGCTCACCGGCCATGGCGGACGGCGGCCTCGGGTGCTCGTGGGGTGGCGGCTACAGGGCATGCGTGAGAGAGAGAGGTGAGGGGAAAGGAAGAGGGGCTCACGGAGGACTCGCAGAGCAGCTCAATGGGCTCGGGGAAGCTTCTGCGACGGAGAATTGACGGCGGCGATCTCCGGTGGCCGACGAGGGGAACGGCGGTACTTGCGACGTCCAGGGGCTTCCGGCGTCGGACGGCTCGGTGAGGAGGAAGAGAGGGACGAGGCGGAGCCCGTGGGCGTGTCGGAGAGGCGAGGCGGTGGCTGTGGCCGCGGCGAACGGCGTCGGTGGCGACGGCCGTGCGTGTGAGAGAGAGACAGAGGAGGGGATGAGGCGAGGGAGAGTGCGAGAGGGAGTCGGGGCAGCGTGGCGTCATCCAGGCACGGGGTCAGGGAGGAGGACGAGCCTCCAGCGCGAAGCAGGAGGTGGCCAGAGAAGGGTGAAGGTGGCGCGCGCGGCGGCGTCGCGGTGTCCCTCCTCTGCCTACTGGCACGAGGAGGAAGGTGACAGGGGGAGGCGCCTGGTGGGCTGGGCCGCACCGGTGGGCTGCCAGCACAGGAGCTGGGCCGGTTGCTGGCGCCAGGTAAGTGCTCTCTGCTCTGTTTTATTGTTCTGTTTTCTTTTATTAATATCTTTTGCCATTGTTTTGAATTTAAACAAATTCAAACAATGCCAAAAACTCCTCTGAATATTTTTATTTTGCTATATGGACTTTTCCAAAAGCTCATAAAATATTTCAGGGGTATTTGAAATTATATTCTAATTATATGAATATAATTCAAATTCAAATAGCTAATGATTTAAATTCAAAGTCCCAAAAATAAATCCTTAAAAATGTTCAATATTTTGGTTGGGACCAGAACCCTTGCCAAAAATTATCAAACATTTAAGAAGAGCATTTTGGAACAATGAATGAGATTTTAGGGTTTTTGCCCTTCTTTTATTTAAGTTTTTGAGGCTTCCAAATTTCCTCAGTTCAAGTTTCAAAATTTAAACATGATGCAAACACTAGGCAGCACCAGAAGCTAGGGATGTGACAACTCACCCCCACTAAAAAAAATCTCGTCCCGAGATTCAAGTGTAGGGTAAGGTGAAGGGGGAACACAAACTAGCACAATCTTCACGATCCAGGTTGCACTTCAAATGAACGTTGATTCAATCACCATCTTTGTCTCCACGTCTTCCTCTGAGAACTCCAGCTAACATGACGAGAAGAGGGAAGGAAAACTCTAGAAGAATCTATCTTCTCGAAGACCGAACAACTCAGGATCAACTCATGGGATGAGACATTGTCACATCTCTCGAGCTGAGACACGAAGCATACATCTGAGGAAATGGAGTGAGACAAATGACGAGGGCTCACTAGGTAGACAACAATTCCACACCTAAGAAGGTGGTAAACGATTGTCAACGTAGCAAGGAGTTGAGTTGCCATGATACCACGACGAAACATCCTGGAGGAGGGTGATTCGTAGATTATCCCCTTAAGTGGCAAAAAGAATTACCTTTGATTCAGAGATCATTGAGACTCTTTAAACCAGCCTAAGGCAATTCTCAAGCGATCGTTTGGAGGGGTTCGGTAGAATGGCATACTCGGACATGGATGATGTGGATTACCTTGTTGAAGACAACGTAATGGATGATTTTGCTTACCACCGGAAATGGAAGAGACCCATGGTAGAATGGCACAATGGCGGTGCAAGCTGGGAACAGAATGCAAATGCTGGGAATGATTCTGGTAACTGGGGAAGAACCCAACAATAGAGAGTCAATTCACTGTTTGAAAGGTCATAGCATTGCCGAGGAAACTGAGAGGAATCCCAGTTAGAGTCGATGATAACACGTAGCGCTTGTGCGTGCTCTCAAGAACTTGAGCATTTCCACAATCATTAAGGTTTTATCAACATCCGTGTCAAGGGTGCTGACAACACAACATACTACCATGATGAATAGCGATGGACGATGCAGATGCAAAGGAGGATAACACTTTCTCAGATTTCACCTTAGCGAGGCCAAGGGAACGAAATCTGGATGATCGACCGAGAGACATTTAGCACTCCGCTTCTAATGTTCTCCTTGATGTGCTAGTGTAACCCATTCATAGATATGGTTTGATATCTAGAACATCAAGTAAAAAGGTCGGACTTCGGAACACAGAAATCCATAGGGGAAACTAGGGAGTAAATCCTACGAAATCCCTATGGGGAGGTGGCCAACTTCCTCAAATCAAGATACTACAACAGGAGGTCTTCCGGCTGGGTGTGTTGGCCATGACATCCACTTTACCGGTTATCGCGAGACCAATATTATAGTTCTTGGGAAATGTTCCAACCATCACATCTGCCTGAGATTCAGATCTGGTTGGTGTCAGAATATTCCAGACTCATCAAGTCTAGAAAGAAAAATGAAAGTTTACAACACAAATCGACGAGACGGCGTTGTGATTTTCTCGGGGAATGAACTACGATAGTAAGCTCCAAAACATGAGCTGGTTCTGCTACAAACATGTGAACACGTTGTCCCAGACAAGCATGGCCACGTAGTAGTCTTATAATTAAACACTACCGAGTTCAGGTGGAGAACCATCATCGAGGATATCGAAGTCTTTACGCAAGTCCATGGATTAGATCCCAAGCATAGACTTCTTTTCCTTGAACAAGTCAATCAGTGGCTTAGTGTGCTAGGGACACATATAGAATGAAGGTTGCAAGCCTCCAGACTACAGAATACTTCGCACGTGTGCATGACTGATTTGGGATGATTCCAAAGGAAACAAAACAATCTTCCTCGAATCCACGGCGGCAACTTGCATCAAATGCACATGAACTAGAGGAAGTCACTTCTTACATCCGAACATATGCTTCATGAGCTAGCATGAACAAATGCTTTCAAAAGTTTTCCAACACTAGCTTAATGTTCAACAAAATTATGGAGAAGACAAGGATGTTGTCAATGGGCTCAACAACAATTCATCTGGGTTTCCTTTCAAAAGGAATTCCATAGTTAAGTGAACAAGTGATAGCATTGGTCAGACCCAAAAGATATAATGGTGTATGCTCGAGGGATCAACCACGGGTAAGACAACATTACGAGCATCGTTGGTACTGATTTGATTTGACGATAGCCCACACTCAAATCAAAGGATTGATAAGACAATAGGTCCAGCAACTGATCACAGGGACCAATCGATGAAGATATCATCTTTCTTCAACACACTCTACACAAGAATATCCCTTTGGAACGAACTAAGTTAGGCAAGCTTTTATCTTCCAATTCTCCAAGTTGTTGTCTAGCTTAACCAACTAGCTCGGGGATATCCAACACAGATTCTTGGAGAAAGGGTGGTTCACAAGAAACCAACTTGATCACGAGTTCAACATAACAGTCAGGAAACAACCCGGTAACACTTCCAAGAAGATATTTGGAAAGTCATGAACCACCGATATGTTAGTAAGCTCGAGAACAATCTTGCTTTTTGAGGAAAGACGATATTATCAATAGAGCGAAGATTTGAAATAATCCTAACTCATCGATCGAGGAGTGCACCGAGAACAAGGACTAGGTAGCACAATCAGTCTTAGGGTGACGATTCAATAATCAACACGCTAAGAATGAGGTTATCGTCCATTTAACTACCAAGCAACAGAGTTGCTAGCAGTATTGATTTCACACGCCATGATTCATTTGTCGGCATTCCGGTTACAATAACACAGGAACCGAGGAATGAACAATGATGGCAAGAAGTATCACTGTACCAAGAGTTCATAGGATGGTGTGCAATTCCTATAACAATCCCGATATAAAAGATGGTAATACTCCAAGGTAGAATAGAGCAAAAGCTGGATTGGCATTTTGATCTGCGGAGTACAATTGTTTTGACCCAATCCTAGATATGGAAGAGGTACTGGAGTTTGTTTCTCCTAGTCATTCCGCGATAGAATGGCTTGACGGACCACAAGAGTAATAGGCATCGATAAACGAACGCACGCATACTCTTGACTATCAATTGATAGACGAAGGTCAGTAGACAACTAAAGAGGGACAACTCAAAGGAACATATAACTTTTTGAGTTGTGGATGCGTAGATTAGTATGTCGAACCAGGTTCAACATAATTCTTCCGGATAACCCATGCAGAAAGATTGAGCTGGCAGAGTCACAATATAGCATGGAGAACTCATCAAGAGCACTCTGGTTGTGATCGTTCAGTTCAACGAGGAACTTCTGCCATAAGTAGTTCATGGTATTTGGAAGAAGAAGATACCACGGACTTCAAGGATTATCGCAAAGGTTACTAATAACCTAAGGGAGCTAGCAATTACTATCAACATGAAGTAAGTAGGGTGAATCTCGGGTTCAAAACCCAAGGAGTAGAATACCTACTACTAAGTGGCATCACGGGATGCTTTCGAGAATAAAAGCCAGAATCATCACACTGGGACACAAAACATGGCTAGACTACTAGATGATCCCCTGAGACACCTAGGGTCATAATAATAACTCCAACATAAAGGTCGAGGTAGTAGAGTACCTCAACTCAACAATTTGTGTGATTAACCTGGCCTAAAAGACATTGAAAGCAGAGGAAAAGGATTTTGCAAATGCATCAGACTCTTTGGAAACCTGGGATGACTCGGACAGCATAACGGTTGTAAATGCTCAGAAAAGATTTGAGACATTCACAAAAATGGTGGCATAACCACTCAGAAGCACAATATCAAGGTCTCGAGATCAATAATTAACATACAGAGGTAGAAACTGAACTAAGGCTTAATCCAACAATCTTATAAGTCTACGGATTAGTAAAACGTGATCCTGATGGAAAGAAGAGATAGCCTAGTTCTTAATCCCCGTAGAAGAGAAGATGATGACTCAGATCAGAAGGCCATGAGGTATAAGGAGTAAAAAGAGCCTTACGTTCCATCCCACAATCAATTCCCTTATATAACTAAAGAATTTCTAGACTCAACTTCGACCAGCTTGGCTTGGTAATCCTACAGGCAGTCAAGCTCTGATACCAACGCTGTCAGGACCCCGACTCAATGCCACATCGATCTAGCATGTAACACCTCATATCACTTTGCGGCCTCACGCACGGTATTCCCACGGGTGTCGCCTTACCTTTGCCCGGGACCGTTTGCGCCTTTCGGCACACGTATATGACAGTGTCGCTATCATCCATATGATAAGGAGCCCGGGCTGACATGGCTGGTCGTAAACCCAAAGTGGCACTAACTTACAGGGACAGGCATCCATGACCCAGCATCGAACGTGTCAGTCATCAGCGAGTGAATCCAGGCTGTAGCACTGGTCTAGCAGGACTCCGGTGAACCGGGCTGTAGCGGGCTAACAGGACTCCGGTATTCATCGCGTGACATTTCCCCGAAGGGACAGACATAGGAACGAAGAAGGACACATGCCGGCCAGCCTAAGTGTTCCGGAGCAGTAGCAAGCTACCATGGCTCAGTGGAAACACTAGGAGACATTTCCCGGTAAGAGAGGCTACTAAGGATAAACAACTAGATAGCCAGATCCCACACATACCAAGCATTTCAATAACATACACACAATATGCTCGATATGTGCAAATACAACATGGCATCACAACATGACTCTACGACTCAAGTATTTATTCAATAGGCTCCGAGGAGCGAGATATTACAAACAGGGGTCTCATGATCCAACATTCATAGCATACAAGTCAAAGCACATGCGGAAGCTTAACATGTCTGAGTACAGACATCTATAAATGAAAAAGGCTGAGAAGCCTGACTATCTATCAGATCCTGTCGAGGGCACAAGATCGTAGCTGAGGTAACAAGCTAAACGTCGAAGTCCACGCAGAACTACTAGCGAGACTGGAATCTCTCTCTGCAAAAACATAAATTAGGCAAACGTGAGTACAAATGTACCCAGCAAGACTTACATCAGAACTAACTACATATGCACCATTATCAACAAAGGGGATGGTGGGGTTTAACTGCAGCAAGCCAGCTTTGACTCGGTGGCTATCCTAAACTACGACTACAATGTAACTCTTTTGATGTGGCGCACACGAGTCCACATATTCACCATATCAATACACCACTATGGATCCGCTCTCGTCTCCCTACGAGAATGCCATCCATAGCACTCACGCTTATCTTGCGTATTTTAGAGTATCCACTTTCACTTGTCTATGAACTGATATAAGCAACCCAGAAGTCCTTTACCGCGGACACGGCTATTCGAATAGATGATGTTAACCCTGCAGGGGTGTACTTCTTCACACACGCTCTCACCACTTACCGCCGTTTACACGACATGTACTCGGCAACCTTCAAGCGTAAGCCCAACGTGGGTGTCGGCCACGGCCTGCCTAAACACTCAAGTCTCTAGTCCAGGTTTATCGCCTATTCGGGTTCCATCCATGAGGAGATCCGGCCGGAGTTTCGCTCACATCCCCAAACGATGTGAACAGGGTTCCCGAGACACCAAACGGGCGCCCGGTACACCGTGCCACGTGCCTACCGCATCACAGCCCACCCCTCCGGTCAGCGCTGCCCACGGCCTCCAGCATACTACAAACACCAGAAACTACTTGCAACTCCTGGACAGAGGACAAGGGTGATTAAGAAGCCGAGAGGGTCCATTGGTTTCGGGCCCAATGCGTCGTAGTAGCTGAATCATGGATCACAAACACAGAACTCAGTTCCTGAGGACGGCTTCAATGAGACAACCCACCATGTACTCCTACATGGCCTCTCACCGCTACCTTTACCAAATCGTGTTCACACACTTAGCTCACACACAGTAGGACATGTTCACACACCTCTGATTCATTCCCGATGAATCAGACCTGACACAACTCTAAGCAATAGCAGGCATGACAAACAAGCAAGAATGAGTAGGCACAACAGGGCTCAAACAACTCCTACTCATGCTAGTCGGTTTCATCTATTTACTGTGGAATGACAGGTCATGCAGAGGATAAAGGGGTTCAGCTACCGCAGCAAGTAACAGATGAATCGTTGTTGTCCTAATGCAGTAAAAGAGAGCAGGAGCGAGAGAGTGGGATTATATCGGAATGAACAAGGGTGTTTTGCTTGCCTGGCACTTCTGAAGATAATATAGCTCTTCATCGGTGTCATCGATCACATCGCCGGTACAACGTCTATCGAGGGGGAACAACACCGGCAAACACAGAAGAAACACGATCAATGCAATGCACAATATGATGCATGCTATGACATGGCAATATGAATGTGTTTTGGGCTAATGCACCTAGCTATGATTTAAGTGAAGTTGGTTTGAATACATGATTCAAACTCCAACTCCATATATGATTATTTAAATGCCCTTTATTTGTTTTGTCCAAAACAGAGGACAAACATTGTTCAAACATGCATGAAAATGGTACAGATGGATTCCTTGAATTTTTCTGATAATTTTTCATATATAATTTATTTAATTTGGAGTTACGGTTGAATTTCTATGAACTTTAGAAGTTTATACAATTTTCTGGAATTTCCTGATTATTTATAAAATAAACTAAATTCCAGAAAAGGAATATTGCGTCAGCATGGCGTTGCCATGACGTCAGCAGGTCAACAGGGGCTGGTCCGGTCAAACCTGACCAGTGGGGCCCACTGGTCAGTGACTCAGGTGACTAACAGAGTTAATTAATTCTAACTAATCAAATTAATAGCCACGGGGCCCACTGTCAGTGTCAGCAGGGGTAATTAGTTTAACTAATTCAATTAGTACTAATCCTAATTAACTAACAGAGCAATTAGCACTAATTAAAATCCTACACTAATTCAGTCAAAGGCCGGCCCCACATGTCATGGACACAGGGGGGTCCCGCCGTGGTCAAAGTGGGTCAAACCCACCGGCGACATGACGCCGGAGAGGCCCGAGACGGCGGCGCGAACCGGAAACGCGCTACAGGGCACGGGCGAGGCCGTGCTTGGGCTCGTTGGAGAGCCCTTGCTGGTGCGCATCGAACGGTGGTGGTGGCCGTGCCTGTGGTGGCCGGTACAGACGACGGCGAGCTCGTGAGCGGCGGCCGGAGTTCGGGTGCGGTCGGGTTCGGCGCTGCTGCTCGCAAACGAGGGAGCTGAGGCGCTGGAGGGGCTCTATAGGTCACTGGGGTCATCAGGAGCACTCAGAGGCAACGAGCGCAGGTGGAGGAGCTCGGGAGCACGAAGCTCACCGGCCATGGCGGACGGCGGCCTCGGGTGCTCGTGGGGCGGCGGCTACAGGGCATGCGCGAGAGAGAGAGGTGAGGGGAAAGGAAGAGGGGCTCACGGCGGACTCGCAGAGCAGCTCAATGGGCTCGGGGAAGCTTCTGTGACGGAGAATTGACGGCAGCGAACTCCGGTGGCCGACAAGGGGAACGGCGGTGCTTGCGACGTCCAGGGGCTTCCGGTGTCGGACGGCTCGGTGAGGAGGAAGAGAGGGACGAGGCGGAGCCCGTGGGCGTGTCGGAGAGGCGAGGCGGTGGCTGTGGCCGCGGCGAACAGCGTCGCTGGCGACGGCCGTGCGTGTGAGAGAGAGACAGAGGAGGGGATGAGGCGAGGGAGAGTGCGAGAGGGAGTCGGGGCAGCGTGGCGTCATCCAGGCACGGGGTCAGGGAGGAGGACGAGCCTCCAGCGCGAAGCAGGAGGTGCCCAGAGTAGGGTGGAGGTGGCGTGCGCGGCGGCGTCGCGGTGTCCCTCCTCTGCCTACTGGCACGAGGAGGAAGGCGACAGGGGGAGGCGCCTGGTGGGCTGGGCCGCACCGGTGGGCTGCCAGCACAGGAGCTGGGCCGGTTGCTGGCACCAGGTAAGTGCTCTCTGATCTGTTTTATTGTTCTGTTTTCTTTTATTAATATCTTTTGCCATTGTTTTGAATTTAAACAAATTCAAACAATGCCAAAAACTCCTCTGAATATTTTTATTTTGCTATATGGACTTTTCCAAAAGCTCATAAAATATTTCAGGGGTATTTGAAATTATATTCTAATTATATGAATATAATTCAAATTCAAATAGCTAATGATTTAAATTCAAAGTCCCAAAAATAAATCCTTAAAAATGTTCAATATTTTGGTTGGGACCAGAACCCTTGCCAAAAATTATCAAACATTTAAGAAGAGCATTTTGGAACAATGAATGAGATTTTAGGGTTTTTGCCCTTCTTTTATTTAAGTTTTTGAGGCTTCCAAATTTCCTCAGTTCAAGTTTCAAAATTTAAACATGATGCAAACACTAGGCAGCACCAAAAGCTAGGGATGTGACATTCTAATGCATGATATATGCTCTAGGCACTTGTGGGAGTAGTTGCTATCAATCTTGTTTAGTTTAGTCCACTTTTATTTTGAAGTTACTAAAAATTTCGGAATTTTCCAGAGTAAAGAAATATGTCCAGGAGAATGTACCAAGGTGGTTCCTTAACTAAGAGAGGAACTAGGCTGCTATGCGTGAGCAAGACGATGAACCACCAAGGGAAGCCAAACTGCGGGCTTGCGAGTGGCCATCAGAAGAGTTTATGGTCAATGCAGGCATTAAGGATGAATTTGACGCATATGTGTGTAATGCCGATCTTGCGGACTTCATACAAGATAGCGTCCTCAGTACTACCAATTAACTGATTCATTCGTGAGAAGGTTTAAATTTTCATCTTCACGTAATTCTCAGAATGTCCTGTTTGATATTTATGATGAATCTTATACCATGGACCTAGAAGATTTTACTACTGCTTGCAAACTCCCGCAGTGGGGCAATGTTCATGAACCCCATAAATCTGAATATAAACATTTTCTAGCTAGTATCACTGTGGGAGAATCTAGGGATATAGCACAAGCTACCATAGGGAGCATTCACTTTCCTGCTATACATTATTTTGCTCTCTTCATTGGTAGATGCATTAACGGTAAAGATGAAGAATGTCACATGTGTGTCCCTGATCTTTGTGTCCTCAAGAGTGTTGTGTTAGGTAATAAAGATTACAACTTGCGGGCAATAGTTGCATGTAGGTTGCATAATAATGGTAAATCTCAAGAGTGCTAATTATCTTGGTATATCTCCACGAGAGGGGGGTATGGATCAGTTGCCTCCCGCTTATTTAAATTTTGATGTGATGGTCAGACATCGTTTTCTTTTGAGGAATGAACAATTCCTCCAGTATCGACTAATCTTTGACAGACGTCGCGCTGTCCATGTTACTCTCCTTGCTCCTTCCCTTTTTGATTACCAGGCAAAATGAACATATGTTGTTACCAGGGAGGAGGCAGCCGAACACGAGGGGAGAGTGGAGGTAGCTCGTCAACATGCCGCAGCTCGGGATGCATTGGCTACTGCATCTCAGTACGACCCCAGTTATAACTTCGGATATCAGCCATGCTATCCTTGGCATTAGACCAACTTAGGCCGAAAGCCTAAGCTTGGGGGAGTACATATTTCTCACCGACTTTACATTCATGTTCACACACTATTCTAGTCGTCGGTGCTCATACTCTTTCATTGTATTATCGATGCTAGTTTAATTTCTTTTTCTAGCTTTCTTCTTCTGTGTTTGATAAACCTTAAGAAAAACCCAAAAAATATTAGTTAGTTTACTTTCCATGCTTGTAGTAGTAATTAAAATGAAAACCCAAAAAGATTTCTCGTTCTTATTTTGCTTGTTGGGAGCTTTCCCGCGTAAATAGTTTTATTTCTTTTCTTTCCTTTAGGGGTCGAGAGTAGAAGACCATAATGAAAATGTTTAGTGCCTCTCATATGCATGATTGTGGATTTAACTTAGAGCCCATGTTACTTTGTCTTCTCTCTTGAATTGAATGCTTGCAGATTCCAGCTTAGTCCAATGCATGTGCACTATTATTATTATACACACCGTTCGGTCGTGCAAGTGAAAGGCAATAATGACGATATATGATGGACTGATTGAGATGAGAGAAGCTGGTATGAACTTGACCTCTCTTGTTTTTGTAAATATGATGAGTTCATCGTTCCTAATTCAGCCTATTATGAGTAAACATATTTGCAATGACATTTAGAGATTATAGTTGCTTATGCCATGCTTAATTAGCTATGAGTTTATAATGGTTTACCTTGCGTGCCAACATGCAATTAAAATGGTTATGATGTGGTATGATGGGATGGTATCCTCCTTTAATGAATTGAGTGACTCGACTTGGCACATGTTCATGGTGGATTATATCCTACTCATGCTTGTACTTGGTGTAAATTAATTTTAATGCATGCTCATGACTGTTGTCGCTCTCTTAGTTGGTCGCTTCCCAGTCTTTTGCTCGCGTTCACCTGTACTAAGCGGGAATACTGCTTGTGCATCCAAACTCCATAAACCCCAAAGTTATTCCATATGAGTCCACCATACCTTCCTATATGCGGTATCTACCTGCCGCTCCAAGTAAATTTGTATGTGCCAAACTCCAAACCTTCAAATGAAATTCTGTTTTGTATGCTCGAGCAGCTCATGTTGCAACTAGGGTTGTCTGTATCTTCCATGCTAGGTGGGTTATTCTCAAGGGGGGTGGACTCCACTCCTCATCACGAGAAAATGTCTGGTAACCAGGATGCCCAGTCCCATGATCAAAAGGATCAAAGCTAATCAAAATAATTAACAAAACTCCCCCAGGGATGTTTCTAGTTGGAGGCACTCATTGTTTCGAGCAAGCCATGGATTGATGCTTGTTGGTGGTGGGGAAGTATAACCTTTTACCATTCTGTTTGGGAACCGCCTATAATGTATGTAGCATGGAAGATATCGCCATCTCATAGTTGTTGCATTGATAGTGAAAGTATACCTCTCAAAATGTTATTCATCTCTATTTTAAAATCGAGCTCTGGCACCTCTAAAAATCCCTGCTTCCCTTTGCGAAGGGCGTATCTATTTACTTTTATGTTCAGTTATCACCTTCTTATTAAAAAGCACCCGCTGGAGAGCCACTGTCATTTGCATTCATTACTATTACTTTATATTGGGTATGACTTGACTGGATCTCTTTTACCATGAATTACAATGTTTAGTCATTCCTTGATCTTTAAAGGTGCTCTGCATTTATGTTTTGTGGTCTCAGAAAGGGCTAGTGAGATACCATCTTGTTATATCATATTATGATTGTTTTGAGAAAGTGTTGTCATCCGAGATTTATTATTATTGCTCGCTAGCTGATTATGCTATTGACATGAGTAAATATGAGACCTAAGTGTTATTGTGAATATGGTTAGTTCATAATCTTTGCTAAAAACTTGAATGCTAGCTTTACATATTTACAACAACAAGAGCAAAAAGTGTTTGTAAAAGTTTTTCTTTATCACTCTCAGTTTATCAGCTGAATTGCTTGAGGACAAGCAAAGGTTTAAGCTTGGGGGAGTTGATACGTCTCCAACGTATCTAGTTTTCCAAACACTTTTGCCCTTGTTTTGGACTCTAATTTGCATGATTTGAATGAAACTAACCCGGACTGACGCTGTTTTCAATAGAACTGCCATGGATTGTGCAGAAAACAAAAGTTCTCAGAATGACCTGAAAATCCATGGAGATAACTTTTGGAAAATATAAAAAATACTAGCGACAGACTCAAGGCCAGGGGGCCCAAACCCTATCCACGAGGATGGGGAGCGCGCCCCCTCCCCCTGGGCGCGCCCCCTGTCTCGTGGGCCCCCTGATGCTCCACCGACCTCAACTCCAACTCTATATATTCTGTTTCGCAGAGAAAAATTCGGAGAGAAAGTTTCATCATGTTTTACAATACGGAGCCGCCGCCAAGCCCTAATCTCTCTCGGGAGGGCTGATCTGGAGTCCATTCGAGGCTCCGGAGAGGGGGATTCGTCGATGTCGTCATCATCAACCATCCTCCATCACCAATTTCATGATGCTCACCGCCATGTGTGAGTAATTCCATCGTAGGCTTTGCTGGACGGTGATGGGTTGGATAAGATTTACAATGTAATCAAGTTAGTTTTGTTAGGGTTTGATCCCTAGTATCCACTATGTTCTGAGATTGATGTTTCTATGACTTTGCTATGCTTAATGCTTGTCACTAGGGCCCGAGTGCCATGATTTCAGATCTGAACCTATTATGTTTTCATGAATATATGTGAGTTCTTGATCCTATCTTGCAAGTCTATAGTCACCTATTATGTGTTATGATCCGACAACCCCGAAGTGACAATAATTGGGATACTTCTCGGTGATGACCGTAGTTTGAGGAGTTCATGTATTCACTAAGTGCTAATGCTTTGGTCCGGTTCTCTATTAAAAGGAGGCCTTAATATCCCTTAGTTTCCGTTAGGACCCCACTGCCACGGGAGGGTAGGACAAAAGATGTCATGCAAGTTCTTTTCCATAAGCACGTATGACTATATTCGGAATACATGCCTACATCACATTGATGAACTAGAGCTAGTTCTGTGTCACCCTATGTTATAGCTATTACATGAGGAATCGCATCCGACATAATTATCCATCACTGATCCAATGCCTACGACCTTTCAAATATTGTGCTTTGCTTATTTACTTTTCCGTTGGTACAGTTACAATCATTACAAAACTGCTATCTTTACTTTTGCCACTGTTACCATTACTATCATAGTACTTTGCTACTAAATACTTTGCTGCAGATACTAAGTTATCTAGGTGTGGTTAAGTTGACAACTCAACTGCTAATACTTGAGAATATTCTTTGGCTCCCCTTGTGTCAAACCAATAAATTTGGGTTGAATACTCTAGACTCAAAAGTTGTTGCGATCCCCTATACTTGTGGGTTATCAAATCTCGCCCTCGCGGTTCGGGTTGGCTAGAAAATAGGTGTGGGTGGTCCTTCCGTAGATCTTCCTATCGTTCCCAGGTGGCTTCATCCTCGATATGGTGGCTCCACTGAACTTTGCAAAACTTGATAACCTTGTTGCGTGTGACTCGGCTGGCAAACTTGAGAATCTTCACTGGTTTCTCCTCGTAGTTCAAATCATTATCCAGCTGAATCGCTTCCAGTGGCACTATATCTCTCAGAGGAATATCGGCCATCTCTGCGTGCCACTTCTTTAACTAGGAAACATGAAACACGTTGTGAACTCCTGACAATCCCTCTGGCAATTCCAGCTTGTAAGAAATTCTCCAATATGTTCCAAGACTTTGTATGGTCCCACAAAATGTGGTGCTAACTTCCCTTGACTCCAAAATGCTTAACTGCTCGAAGTGGTGACACACAAAGATATACTCTGTGTCCGACCTTGCAAACTGTCTCCTTGCGTTTAGAAATCCACATAACTCTTCTGCCTGGACTAGGCTACCTTGTGTCTGTCGCGAATCAGCTTAACCTTCTCTTCAGACTCCTTAATCAAATCTGGTCCAAACAACTGACAGTCTCCAACTTCATCCCACAATAACGGTGTCCTGCACCTCCTTCCGTACAAGGCTTCAAAAGGGGCCACCCTCAAACTGGCTTGATAACTATTGTTATAAGATAACACTGCATACGGCAAATTGTCATCCCAACTAGATTCATAATCTAGCGCACCAGCTCTCAACATGTCCTCCAGAATCCGATTGACTCTCTCAGTCAGTCTGTCTGTCTATGGATGAAAGGTTGTACTAAACTCTAGCCTAGTACCCAAAGCCTCATGCAACTGATCCAGAACTTTGAAGTAAATTGGGTTCCTCTATCTGACACAATGGTCCTCGGAACTCCATGCAGACATACGATCCCGATCATGTATATCTTTGCCAACTTCGCACTCGTATAAGTGGTCTTCATTAGGATGAAATGAGCTACTTTTGTCAATCGGTAAACTACAACCCATGTAGAGTCATAGCCTGAATGAGTCCTGGGCAATCCCGTGTAAAATCCATGCCAAGCTTGTCCCACTTCCATTCGGGTATCGGCAATGGTTGTAGCAGTCCTGCTAGCTTTTGATGCTCTGCCTTAACTCTCTGACATACATCACATACTGCTACATACTCAGCAATATCCTTCTTCATTCCTCTCCACCAGAAACTTTCCTTCAAATCCAAATACATATTAGTGTTTCTTGGGTGAATCGAATACGGCGAATCATGGGCCTCCTGCATAATCAATTTTCTGATCTCGGGGTCATTAGGCACATATACGCGATCCTCAAACCATAAAGTATCGTGCTCATCCTCACGAAATCCTTTAGCCTTTACGTTGCTCATCCTTTCATTTATCTCATCAATCTCCTTGTCCGTCTTCTGGGCTTCTCTGATCTTACCCATCAAAGTGGACTAAATTTCCAATGCTGCTACATAACCTCTGGAACTATTTCCAAACATAGCTCGTGAAGATCCTCTGCTAACTCCTTGGGTAATCCTCCGGTCATGAGCATATTTACATAACTCTTGTGAATCAATGCATCGGCTACTACATTAGCCTTTCCAGGATGGTAGTGCAATTTCATATCATAATCCTTAATGAGCTCCAACCATCTCCTTTGGCTGAGATTCAACTCCTTCTGCGTGAAGATATATTTAAAACTCTTATGATCCGTCTATACCTCACAATGGTTTTTGATGAGAAAATGTCTCCATGTCTTCAACACATGCACTACGGCTGCTAACTACAAATCATGAGTAGCATAATTCAGCTCGTGGGGCTTTAGATGTCGTGATGCATATGAAACAACTCTTCCCTCCTGCATAAGCACTGCTCCAAGTCCTCGACGTGAAGTGTCGCAATACACTTGATAATACTTTCGTTGATCTGGAAGAATCAGCACTGGGGATGTAACCAAACGTTTCTTCAACTCCTGAAAACTGGCTTCACACTCCTCAGTCCATTTGAACTTGGTGTTCTTCTTCAACAACTCTGCCATGGGCTTTGCAATCCTGGAGAAATTCTCAATGAACCTCCGGTAATAACCTGCGAGTCGGAGAAAACTCCTGATCTCTCCAATTGATGTGGGTGCTACCCATTTAGTCATAGAAACAACCTTGGTGGGGTCTACTCCTATTCCTTCTCCGGATATAACATGTCCAAGAAATCCAACTTCCTTTAGCCAAAACTCACACTAGCTGAACTTGGCATATAACTGGTGTTCTCTGAGTTTCTCAAGAACCAAACGCAAATGCTCCTCATGCTCCTCTTTGTTCGTTGAGTAGACCAATATATCATCAATGAACACCACAACGTACTTATCCAAAAACTCCATAAACACCTTGTTCATGAAATAGGCAGGCGCGTCAGACCAAATGACATAATAGTATACTTGTATAACCCGTACCTTGTGGTAAAAGTTGTCTTGGGTATATCCTGCTCTCGAATCTTCAGCTGGTGGTATACTGATCGTAGATCGATCTTAGAGAAAACTTTAGCTCCTTGCAACTGGTCAAACAAATCATTGATCATCAGCAGTGTGTACTTATTCTTGATCGTCACTTCATTCAACGCACGATAATCAACAACCATCTTTAATGATCCATCCTTCTTCTCCACTAGAAGTATTGAGGCTCCCCAAGGTGACGAACTTGGTCGAATATAACCTTTATCTAGTAACTCCTTAATCAGCTTCTTAATTTCCTCCAAATCCTTTGCAGGCATCCGATACGGTCTCTTTGATATTGGCCCGTTGCCTGGCAAAAGCTCAATCAAAAACTCAATGTCTCTATCCGGTGGCATGCCTGGTAACTCCTCCGGGAATACGGCGGGTAATCCTTCATCACTGGTACATCCTCCTGTACAACTCCTGATAAGGAATTCACTTGAGTCCTCTTGGGCACATGCCGGGATACATACTTGATCCTTCTTCCTTCTGGGGTGGTGAGCATAATTGATTTACTGGCGATATCAATGTTTCCTCCATACATCGATAACCAATCCATAACCAAAATCACATCCAATCCTTGCGACTCCAGAATTATCAGATCTGAGGGGTAAACATGCCTACCTATGGTCAATGGCATCTGAAAACATCCTTGGCTTTCCATATGCTCTGCTCCTGGCGAGCTTACTAACATAGGTGTCCTAAGAACTTTGGTGGGCAACTTATACTTATCCTCAAATCCCCTTGATATGTATGAATGCGATGCACTAGTATCAAAAATAACAACTGCAGTAAATGACTTAACCAAAAACTTACCTATAACTGCATCTAGATGCTCTTCAACCTCCTCCATGCTAACGTGGTTCACTTGTCCCCTATTGAAAGGGTTGGGCTTCTTCCCAGAGCTTCCATTGCCATTTCCATTATTTGCTTCAGAATACTCGGTGGCGTAGTGTCCATTCTTCTCGCACTTGAAAGAAGTAATGTGACTTAGATCCTTCTTGGCGGGCGTTGCTGGGTTGGAACGGTTCTGGTTGCTGCTTCCTCCATTCCCATTCCCATTCTTGGGGCCACGATGGTTATGCAAACTTCCTCCATTGGAATTATGACCTCCATGGTTATGGTGAATGTGTCCTCCCGAGTTCGGGGTAAAACAAGGTCTTTGCTAAGCTCCTGAATTGTACTTCCCTTGTCCATACTTCCTCTTGGAGCCCTCTATCTGCTGCTGCTTTCCTTCAATCATAAGAGCTCTATCTACCAACTCTTGGTAGTCGTCGAATGTTGCCACCATCAAGTGCATGCTCAGCTCATCATTCAGTCCTTCCAGAAACTTCTCCTGCTTAGCAGCATCAGTTGCTACGTCATCAGGGGCATAGCGTGCTAACTTACTAAACTCATCCACATACTGGCCCACTATGTGTCCTCCTTGGCGTAAGTTGTGAAACTCACGCTTCTTCATGTTCATAGCTCCTGCTGAAACATGGGCAGTGCCGAAATCCTGCTGAAACTGGTCCCATGTAACAATGTCAATGGGGTAAGTGGCTGTGAAATTCTCCCATCATGATGTTGCGGGTCCATCAAGCTGACGTGCTATCAGTGGTGAGCTCCCATCCAATCTTGCGGAGCCAATCATCTGCAACAATCGGTTCGGTGCTACTAGAGAACACTGGCGGATTTAGCCTTAGAAAACGGGCTAAGTGATCAACAGGTGGTGGTGGTGGGTTGTTGTTGTTGTTGTTGCCTTGGTTCTGATTCTGAACTAGTAGCTGCATCAAGGTATTCTATTGCTGGATCAACTGAGTGAGCTCCGGTGGGAAAGCAAATCCATTGTCACATCTTGGAGTCATCTGATGGGTTTAGAAAAGGTGAGAAAACAGAATAGAATGAGGTCTAAAGGGAAAGTACTACCCATATGCTCATGATACAAACACCATCATATCACACCAATCAATTCAAACAAGGGCTTACATTCGGTCTAACAATAATTACAAAAGTGCTTGAACTATTCTATATACATGGGGGAATACTACTACTAATATGGTGGTCGACTAGAAGTTTTGATCGGTGGAAGACTCCATGATATCTGCTCCAGCTTCATCAATGTAGTCATCATCCCTATCGTCAGGGTCAGAATCAGTGTCGTCGTTGATTATGTAGTCCTCCGAACAAATAACCTTAGAATGGTCGTCATCGCCTCCTAGCGTGGGGTCTCCCATGAATACTTCTAGCTTTCTCGTCAAGTCGTCATTCTTCTCCACTAGTATTGTCATTTCCTCCTCATATCTGTCACGTGTAGACTTGAGTTCCTTCTCTAGCTCCATAATCCTCGTCATTGCCTTCTTCAGATCTATCATGCTTGCGCACATCTAGTTCTCCTAGCGACGAATGTGCTGGTTTAACTCCTAGATGAAAGTTGCAATGGACCTGTCTCTCCTGGTGCTGATCATCTCCCATTGCTCATCTCGGCACCCACATATCTGGTAAATAGTGTCCTTAAGATCCTTATGATAAACCTCTCCAATGCGTCCCATGGCGATGTGGGCTGCCATGCTCTTTCCTAGACTCCAGGTTGGTGCATCAAAGGAAAACTCTATGGGCTCAGTAACTAGCATGAATGTCCTTCCTAGAACTTGAACTCGAATCATCCAACGCTCCTCTTCTGGTAAATTGGCGATGTAGGTCCTGGGGAAGCTTGGTATTATGATGTTCAGGTACCTAGTAACTTCCTTAAAGTGTCGTCCAAAGGGTGTGTCTTCATCCGGTTGTGTAAACTTGTTCCTTGAGTCCGCCATCCTATAGAGTGGAAAAGGGAGAGAAGTCAGAAATGAGTAGAGAAGAGTGACCTATAGTTCATCTTAGTGGCCGTGTCCTACAGCCAGCGTGTGCTCTGATACCATCTTGTAGTGACCAGACCTCAAACAGTCTAGTCTCTATGCATCACTGTCATCCTTGGATTAGTAATGCGGACACTGATGCACAGAGACTAGACTATTTGAGGCCTGGTCGCTACACAAACCTCCTACTTATGATTAACCCCCTCGCAAGCATCCGCAACTACGAGAAACGTAGTAAGAATAAATGCTAACCATAGCATTAAACTTTTGGATCAAATCGGTCCCTTACGGAATAGCACATAAACTAGGGTTTAAGCTTCTGTCACTCTCGCAACCCATCATCTAATAACTACTCCACAATGCCTTCCCTTAGGCCCAAATATGGTGAAGTGTCATGTAGTCGACATTCACATGACACCACTAAGGGAATCACAACATACATATCATCAAAATATCAAACACATATCAAGTTCACATGATTACTTGCAACATCATTTCTCCCGTGACCTCAGGAACAAAAGTAACTACTCACAAATGATAAACATGCTCAAGATCAGAGGGGTATTAAATAGCATAATGGATCTGAACATATAATCTTCCACCAAATAAACCATATAGTAATCAACTACAAGATGTAATCAACACTACTAGTCACCCACAAGCACCAATCTATAGTTCCGGTACAAAGATTGAACACAAGAGATGAACTAGGGTTTGAGAGGAGTTGGTGTTGTTGAAGATGTTGACGGAGATAGCCCTCCCCAAGATGGGAGAGTTGTTGGTGACGATGATGATGATGATTTCCCCCTCTAGGAGGGAAGTTCCCCTGGGGGAATCGCTCCACTAGAGGGCAAAAGTGCTCCTACCCAGGTTCACCTCGAGACGGCGGCGCTTCGTCCCAAAATTCATCTCCTTATTTTTTCTAGGTCAAATTGACTTATGTACCAGAAGAGGGGCACCGGAGGTGGGCCTAGGTGAGCACAACCCACTAGGACGCGCCTGGGCTCCCTGGCGCCCAGGTGGGTTGTGCCCACCTGGTGGGCCCCCACTACTGCAGGATGCAGCTAACGCGACACTATGATTAGAGACCCTTCGACTAAACTGTGTGCGATGCAATAATTGCAAACGATGATGTAAAAACCGTCAAAAAAGATGCAAAACATTTGTGATGATGGATACATCAAACACGGTTCAGAATTTAGTTGCGTGTGCGATGAGGGGCATACGGTTCAGTTCAATGAACTGTTTCCGATGAGGCAGAAGAACAGAAATGGGAAGCCAGATGAAGGTGTGTGGGATATACAATAGTTCACTTGGATGAACTATTTGCGATTGATGAATTCATCGCTAACGGGTTACCTAGTGCAGTCTGTGTGTGTTGTGATATGCTCTGTCTGCAGAACATCTATGCTCTGTGTACAGAAGAACAACATATATATACTTGTAACATGACATGATTGCAATACCAAACTAAACATCCAATTACGTTATATAACAAATACCATAAATTTTGCAAGGTTCAAATTCAAAGATTACAACGCCCAAATTGAAACATTGCAAACATCGACATTTCTGCAAAGGGATCAGCCGCTGATAAGTCATGTATGGGTTTGACACAATGACTTACAATTGCTCTGCCATACGTTCTTCAAAAACAAAGTTTAGCTTTTTTGGAGCCTCTTCCATTCTGCAGTACCTGCCAGCTCTGATCAACATACCATTCATCTTTCCTAATTAAATATGTGTTCAACCTCAGTACCCTCAGCACCTTTGCTCTGGCAAGAAAGAACCTCGCGTGTGTAATCTCTTGTAAGGTCCCTTGATAGGAGTTCAAAGTAATATTTGAGAGATGCAGATCCAGTCATTCGATGTGATTGTCATTATAAACATTATCCACCTCCGGGGCTATTATTATCTACAAAAGAAGAGAACGTGTTAGTGCCTACATGCAGTTTTGAATACTACCACGCGCCTATTTGGTTTGCAAGATTTGTAAAATGCACCAACGTGCCATCTTTGATCTGACATGATTAACATGGGATTTGATTACAATCTAGAAACATGTAGCCTTCTTCACAAGAGGTTGGATTGGATGAAAAATTCCCTAAGAAAACTAGTACAGATGAATCCAAAGGAGAAATGCTTATGGACTGTAACCATATGAATCAAGCAACCAATATGTGGTGGGGGGTGTATGTCCTGAAATCCTCCAAAATTGCTTCAGAAATCATAGTGCATTGTCATTGTAAACTTGGGAAAAGGTGCAAAAAATTGAACTCCTGATGTAGGGTAGAACCCTAGATGCCCGATCTTTCACGATTGGAGGGGATCCTACGAACAACATGGAGAACACGAGGAGAAATCACGAGGGGAAACACGAGATAAATCACTCGACCAACAAGATTTGGTCACACATATGCTAGATCCTCAAAACACAAAGAGTGATACACGATTTAAAGTCAACAAAGGACAATACAAAAGGTCTTCTCCGTGAGGAGGTCTTGAAGGGTCTTCCCGTGATGGGGTCTTGAATCCGCTTGGGGGATCTTCTCTGAAGAGGTCGTGAGCTCTGATGGAGAAGTAACCAAGTGGATGAGCAAAGTTCTATCTCAAATATGAGCTAAACCAATGTTAACCCTAACTAGGAGAAGGAGGAGGTCTATTTATAGTCTAAGTGGAAAAGGGGTGGAATGAAAGGGTACATGGGCCTCATGCCTGAAGTTGCGCACACATAGGCAGCGGACGTCCGGTCTCTACCGGTCGTCCGGTCACTCACGAAGGTCTGGACGTCTAGTAGGGCTCAGACTTCCGCTAATTATGTTATTTAAACGTGGTACCGGACATCCGGAGATGGCCGGTCGTCCGGTCGCTTCAGATTTCCACTGAAACGCTTCGGGTGTGGAACTGTCGGCCGTCCGGTGGGGGTCGGACGTCCGCTCGCTGGGAAGTTCTA
This sequence comes from Triticum aestivum, assembly GCF_018294505.1. Classification (NCBI taxonomy): domain Eukaryota; kingdom Viridiplantae; phylum Streptophyta; class Magnoliopsida; order Poales; family Poaceae; genus Triticum; species Triticum aestivum. The sequence continues at coordinate 551,562,238 of NC_057804.1, forward strand.
CCAAACATTCGGTACAGGGCGTACATCCTCTCTCTTTATCTCTCGTCGGCTGGTACTTGGGTCAGCTGGGCCTTCAGGCGTCGGACGTCCAGTCCTGGTCAGAAGTCCACTAGCTGGAGCGTTAGGCGCTAGATGTACGGTCCTGGGTGGACATCCGCTGGCTGTAGCTTCTTCGGTAGCTCTTCTTCTTGTCCTTCATACTCGGTGTCCTCGCCGTCTTGTCCATTAGATGTAGCTGATCTGTGGCCTTCCTCCGATTACCTGATCACACATAGTGTTTCTGCTTGAGGTAGTAGCCATGTCTCATGTGTAGAGAGTGGGAGTTCGGAGAGGAGCGAGTTCACCTTATCTTCGATAGCCTTTGCTCGAGCTCTTGTCATTGGTCCAAGCAGTGTCGTTGGAGATGTAGATACGTCCATTGGGATGATCGTGGGATGCTCCGCATCAACTCCCTTATGGTTAACATTTAACAAGAAAGGAACATCACCCCTATATACAGCTTCTTCAAGCACGAAAAGCATCTCAGGCAACTGACATCTTGGTCCAGGTTGGGACCGACAGATTCTAGTGCCAAGACCTTCACTATGCCCAGAATCTGGGTGAAGCTTTGCTGGATGACAGACGAACATACATCTTCAAAACTAGAAATAATGTTGATATAAATAAAGAGAGGTATAAGGCGACTGTTGTACCTGAAATTAGTAGTATTTGACAGACGAGTAGCCCACCACTGTCAATTTTGGCGCATAAATGACATTGATTCTTGTTGGACCTTGTTGATAAACTACAAGTATTCTCTCAAGTGAAGGTGTCTCCTCAATGAAACCATATTGTGGTCCACCTTTTGTGATCACTCATTGCAGCATCAGCAACACACATAAATAGTTCGGAGATTCCTGGAGGTGATGTGGAAGGTACTCGACCAATTCATCGCCTAAAGACGAAGTAACTCGAGTGGAGTACAACTGCGGAGCAGGCGCTCCATGCCATCCTTTGGGATGCAGACGGCGACGAGCTCAGGGTGCTTCAATCATGGTAGAAAAAGAGAGGGTGCGTCATTCAGGGGGGATGGAAGTTCATGAACTTGGTGGTGCACAGCATGGGCACGAAGCGGAGCGCCGAAGTTGGCAGTGAGCGTATATGCCCATCATTAAAACTGAGCTTCTCGAGCTGATCTATGGCGGGGGATCGGAACCACTCGTCAAGCCTAGCTCGGTCCTTGCCATTGGAACGGAACTTGCCCGTGATAAGGCCTCTGATTGGGCCATGGTGACTGTCGAGGATCTGGGAGAACGCATCCAAGATTTTGCGATAGCCATGGCAGAGCTCATGGGCGTCGAGGAGGTCGACACGGGTGAGGAGTAATAGGGGGCACCACCACCGGGAAAGGGGGCTGTCCTCGCCCCATATTTGATTGGGAGGAGGGATATGATGACTCTCAACATATCATCGGGGAGGTTGCTGATGAAGTCTATGCCTGCTCGAGTCGCTTGCGGTTCTTTCTCGACCCGCCTCCGCTAATTGGAAGCCTCGTTCTCCACCTCGTCGGCGGCGACGGAAACCTTTATCTCCATATTCAAGCCGTGCTCTGGTGCACTTTGAGGACTGAGAGCGGTGTCGAGGATGCAAGCGGAGAGAGAGATTGTGTGTGTGGCGAGGATGGGGGTGCGGCCGCTCGGGTGCACCATTAATACAGACCAGTGGGAGCAAGGCGGGCGGCCGTCAAAGGCTGTCTCAATTCTCGGTGAGCCTGCGCGGCGGACTTCTGGCATTCCTATACTATCATTTGATGGAGCGAGATGGACGCACCATTAATATGGAGGAGTAGGAGCGAGGTGGGCAGCGATCAAAGGGCCGGCTCGCCTCCCGGTAAGCTTGCACGGCGAACTGCTGGCACGCCTACCATCATTTCACACAGCTACTAGCACGCCCCGTATGGTGAGTGCATAGCGAACACACGCATGAGATAGATAGTGCTAGTGATTCTAGTTGGAAAAATTAGATAGTGCTAGTGTTTTTTAGCTGCATATTTTGACAAATCGCAGTGTCTCTTGGCTTAACGCCAAAGTGTGGCTTTAATTTGCATACCAAACCATTTGCGTTGAAGATATGCACAAATCATGCGTTGAACAGCTCGCGCGCTTCTCGGTGAGCCTGTCGGTGAGCCTCGCACTGGACTGCGCTCGCACACCTCCCGTTCAGTCAAGCAGCTGTCCGCACGGCACCTCCTATAGCCATTAAAACAAAGACACATGGCATCACTTAAATGGTTAACAGAACGCACAGGATTTGAATTATACAAACGCTTGAGATATTAAAGTGGCAGCTATTTTTTCAAAATGCCTTTGTTGGATGTTATTCGAGTGCGTCTTTTCTCAAAATGGACACAAAAAATACCACAGCATGTCGGGTGCTGTTCCATGATAGCATGCCAAGTTTCATGAATTTCAGATGAGTTTTGGATTTACTATAATTTAAAAACAAAGTATCTCAACGTTTTACCAGCAATCAATGGTGCCCTGGTGTTTGAAATTCATTCCCATTTCTTGCATGGGACCTAAGCATGCACCCAAGGACACATATGTAATTTTCCAACCAATTTTATATGCACTGGAGCATGTGCATGTAGTTCAAATTTGAATTATGCACATAAAATGCCTAGAAAACCCAGTTAATGTATAAAAATATCCAAACGAACCCCAAAAAATTCCAAAATTTAACACAACACTCCTTTTGTACTATATTGACACTAGAAATTTTTTGAAAGCAATAAGAGGCAGTGGATATCGTTTCGTCCCCAAAGGTGGGACGTTCCCTATCGAAACCATCAGGCTTATTGTGAGAACCTATGGTTTGTGAGAAACTTATGCCCAAACCTGCCCCAAATAGGATAAATATTTTACCACGACATGTTGATGCCGCTCCATGATAGCATATCAAGTTTCATGAATTTCAGACGAGTTTTGGATTTACTAGAATTTAAAACCAGGTATCACAATGTTTGCGGCCGAGTGACGGTGGCAGGGTGTTTGACATTCATTCCCATTTCTTGCATGGGACCTAAGCATGCAACCAAGGACATAGATTTGAATTTTCAACCAATTTATATGCATTAGAGCATGTGCATGTAGTTCAAATTTGAATTATTCACATAAATGCATTGAAATATTAATTAATGCATAAAAATGTCCAAACGAACCCCGAAAAATCCCGAAAATTGACACAACACTCCTGTTGTTCTATGTTGACACGAGAAATTTTTTCAAAGCAATAAGAGGCAATGGATATCATTTTGTCCCAAAAGGTGGGATATTCATTCCCATTTCTTGCATGGGACCTAAGCATGCAACCAAGGACACATATTTGAATTTTCAACCAATTTATATGCATTAGAGCATGTGCATGTAGTTCAAATTTGAATTATGCACATAAATGCATTGAAAAAACAATTAATGCATAAAAATGCCCAAACGAACCCCAAAAATCCCAAAAATTGACACAACACTCCTGTTGTTCTATGTCGACGTGAGAATTTTTTTGAAAGCAATAAGAGGCAATGGATACCGAAACCATCAGGCTTGTTGTGAGAAGCATATCCCCAAACCTGCCCCAAATGGGACAAAAATTTACCACGACATGTCGATGCCGCTCCATGATAGCATGCCAAGTTTCATGAATTTCAGACGAGCTTTGGATTTACTAGAATTTAAAAACCACGTATCTCAATGTTTGGGGTCGAGTGACGGTGGTAGGGTGTTTGACATTCATTCCCATTTATTGCATGGGACCTAAGCATGCAACCAAGGACACATATTTGAATTTTCAACTAATTTATATGCATTAGAGAATGTGTCTGTAGTTCAAATTTGAATTATGCACATGAATGCATAGAAAACTCAGTTAATGTATAAAAATGTCCAAGCGAACCCCGAAAAATCCCAAAAATTGACATAACACTCGTGTTGTTCTATATTGACACGAGAAACATTTTGAAAGAACGAAGAGGCAACAAATATCATTTCGTCCCCCAAGGTGGCACGTACCATACCGAAACCATCAGGCTTGTTGTGAGAGAAGCTCTGGTTTGCGAGAAACTTATACCCACACCTGCCCCAAATGGGACAATATTTTTACCACGACATGTCGCTGCCGTTCCATGATATCATCTCAAGTTTCATGAATTTCAGACAAGTTTTCGATTTACTAGAATTTTAAAACCATGTATTTCAATGTTAGCGGCCGAGCGACAGTGTCAAGGTGTTTGACATTCGTTGTCATTTCTTGCATGTGACCTATTCTTGCAACCAAGGACAAACATTTGATTCTGAAAACCCATTTTGATGGACCCGAGCATGTGCATGTAGTTCAATTTTGAATTATGCACATAAATGCCTAGAAAACTCAATTAACGTATAAAAATGTCCAAATGATCCCCGGAAAAAACCAAAATTTAACACGAAACTCCTGTTTTTCTATGTTGACACCAGGAAAAAATTGAAAGGAAGAAGAGGCGACAAATATCGTTTTGTCCACAAAGGTGACACGTTTCCCTAACGGGACCATGAGGCTTTCTTGTGAGAAGCTCTAGTTTGTGAGAAGCTTATACCACAACCCGCCCCGAATGGGACAATATTTTTACCCCAGCATGTTGACGCCATCCCATGATAGCATGCCAAGGTTCATGAATTTCATACGGGTTTTGGATTTACTAGAATTACAAAAGCAAGTACCTCAACATTTGCCGGAGAGCCACGGTGTCGTGGTGTTCGAAATTCATCCCCATTTCTTGCATGGGACATAAGCATAAACCCATGGACACATATATGATTTTACAATCCATGTTGGTGCACCGGAGCATGTGCATGTGCTTCAATTTTGAATTGTGCACCTGCAATGGCTAGAAACCAATTTAATGTATGCGAACCTTGAATAATTCCAAATTTTTTATGACACACATATAGTTGCATGTTCACTGCAGATAAAAGGTCTAGCAATTCAAACACCGTCCATTGCTGTTGTGACCCCATTATGCAATTCAAATAAGGACGAAAAATCGAGTAGATCCCACACAGTTTACTATCACCAAACGTGTGAGAAGCTGCATAAAATATCTTGGAGCACCGTCAGAGTATAGTACGCATATGGCTTATGCGAGAAGGTGCGACGGCTACAGTCCATAGCCCACTCTGAATAAGGGACCGTGTCTGATGACACTTTGTGTGCTAGTTTTCGCTTTAGCGATTCCAAATTTTCGGCTTCCGCGGAAATATCTACCTCCCCGCCCCCTTCCCCTTACCAAAAGCCACATTTCCCCTGTTTCCGCCTTCCTTTCCAAGTTGAAACCTTCACTCCTTGCTTGTAGGGCCGCCTCCTCGCCGGCGACCCTTCTTCATGCTGCTCGGCCTCACCTATCTAGGTAGGTAATCCACACCCGACCCCCTTCCTCCTCCGCCTTCCACACCCCACATGACCTGACCGTCGGCATGACCCCTTCCACCCAAATCACCAACCCTCCACCAAATAAGCGCCGCCCTAAGCCATGGTGCATGCAGTATAGCCAGGATCTCAAGGAGCATGTAACATCCCAAATTTTCAATTTGGAATGTTATACATTAGATCATCATTGCATATCATATTTTATTTGCATTTTGGTTCGATCCTAGAAATTCTACGCAACTCAAGGACCCACACAGAGAGTTGGGGATTTCGTTATTTTCATATTTGAGTTTTCTCAAATTTTGAAAAAGGATCATTTGATTTTAATTATTTTATCTTCAAATATTTCAATTATAAAAATAAGAGAGAGGGAATAAAATGACTTTCCCAAAATAAAGAATATTGGAGATTTAATAATAAAATCAAATAAGATTTTATTTTGGAGTTTTATCACTATTTTATTTGAATTAGGAAAAATACGCGTTTTTCAAAATTGCTTTTTAGGCCCAAATAAATGTTCATCTTGTCCGGCTTTTTTTAGAGGACGGGGAAAATATATTTCGGGATTTTTGGAGTCCGTTTAGTATTTCTTTTATTTCTTTTTCTGCGCGTCCGAATATTTAAAAAAAAGCAAACCGACTCTGGGCCGCCGTGGGCGACCCGGACTCGTCCGCCGCCCAGCTCTATAAGCCGCCCAACCCCGCTGGCCCACCCCAGCCCGCGCCCCTCCAAACCCTAATCCTAGCGCTGCCGCCGCCGCTGTGAGCCGCCGCCGCCGCCCGCGCCGTCGCCGCCGACCCCGCCGCCGTCCGCCTTGCCACCGTCCGCCGCCGACCATACCGGACCCCGCCCCCTCGCCGGAGCCTGCCACCGCCGGAGGTAGCTCCCGCGCCGCCATCGGTTTTCTTCGAAAACCAATGGTTTTTTTAGAAAAACCATGGTTTATTTTTTTAGATCCGGTTCGGTTTATTTTTTCAGTTTAGTTTATATAGCGAACGCATGTTCATTCATTCATTTTAACAAACAGTTTTTGTCGTTTAACCGCAGACAGCGAACGCTCATTCGTTAGCACGTTCGTCCATTTTTCTTTTTCTCGAATTTTCCGTGATTATTTCCGATCGCGATTTCTGATCCGAGTTTCGTTCTCGTATAATTTTCGCTCGTTTATCGGAATCAGGCGATTCAAGCACCTAGAGTTTCGTCTCGAAACCCTCTTTCCATTTAACCAACTCAAACAAGTTTTTGCTGTTGTGAAATTTGACTTAGGTCCAGATTAGCAAACGAATCTTGTTTCTTTCGCCGTTTGACTTTCGTTTCTTCGTTTGATTTGATTATTTTTGCAAACCGGATTTCTTAAGTAGAACTTTCTGGTTAGATCTTTTATTTGAGTTTTACCCATGCATTAGTTGGGTGCTTATTGTATGCTTGTTTGTTTGTGATAGAGTACCTGGAGTGCGCCGCTTGCTACTACGAGTCTCTAGGTTTCACGGATCATCATCAAGGCAAGTAACACTTTGATCATACCTCTTTACTACTAAGTTTTATTGCATAAGATCAATCCTAAAACAATTGCATGAGTAGGATCTGATTAATATGTGTGTTTTGGGAAGTAGATGAGGTAGAACCTATTACCTGTTTTATTATCAAACCCTTGGGAGTTACTTCTATGTTTGCTTATATTGCTATGCTATGCTAGGAGACGTGGATTGGGTGAGTGTATCCATGACAGATGTGAGATTGTTAATTAATGGTTTACTTAAGGTGGCAACTTAAATTCACATATGGGTGGATTGAGGCACTTGGGGAACCCAGTGTTGCCAGTATTTTTTGGAAATCCCAGGGTACCGTGTGATTCTCCTATGGACCGCCACCCAGGCTCAAAGGGATCATGAGATTATTCATGCTAGAAACTTTCGTGTGGAGCCGCAAGCTACTATGGGCTCTAGCATAGTTGATTAAGTCGTGTGAACTCTTATAGTGGTAGACTAGCAGATGTAGGGGAAAGTAGGTGTAACTGTCTACCCATCGTAAGGTGCAAACGGTTCTGAAAGACTATGTCTCGGTCATTCGTTTCTCAAACACCATGTAGTGCGAGAATTCCAACGGAGGAGATCGAGTCTTGCGGGGAAAAGTGCGCAAACCTTTGCAGAGTGTATAAACTAATCATGGTTAGCCGTGTCCGTGGTTATGGACATTTTGAGTATCTAGTACCTGGATTATCATGTGAATCTCATGATGTTTCTTTAATTTAATTGTTGGGTTTTAGTGATGATGCTTGATTTGGATTGAGTTGGGTGAACCTTCTCAATGTTTAACAACCACCATGATAGTAAAATAAAATTTATTCCTTTGTTGTAGGGAAAAATTGGCTTTATGCAAAACTGTACCCATAGAGCTTTCCACCAGCCATATATGAATGTAGGGGTACCCTAGTATCCCGAACTCGTGCATGGGTAGTTGCAGCACCCCGCGGCAAGGCTTGGCGGGTGACCGCCAAGACCCTCCGTGGTTCCCTTGAAGACCATTCAAGAACAAAGTACTCAAACCAAGACCCCGGCAAGAGGAGCTTGCCGGGAAGGCCAACCAAGGCCCCGGCAAGAGGAGCTTGCCGGGAAGGCCAACCAAGGCCCCGGCAAGAGGAGCTTGCCGGGAAGAGACAAGACCCCGGAAAGAGGAGCTTGCCGGGAAGGCCACTCAAGGCATACCAAGAAAGCTTGCCGCGACGCGCCCTGCATCCCGGCAAGACCGGCGAGCGACAAGCTTCCGGACGCGACAAGACGACGGCCACGGCAAGGAGCTTGCCGCGGGAAACCCCCACTTCGTGCCCGCGCTCCAGCACACCTGCTAACGTGTCGCTCTGGGACTCTCCCAAGCACATGTGGCAGGAGGCCGTGCAGCTAGGGGTACGTGGTGGCAAGTGGAGATGAAGAGAAGCCCATCGTGGCAAACGGTGGCGCTCCTAACGGTCACCTTTTGCACTGTTTAGGAGACTCAGATAGGCATTTAATGCCCTTGTCCCCTGCCGTCAGAGTTAGGTAGGGCGCACTGTATCCACAGTAGCGGTAGCTGCACCTACCGCATCCTTTCTATTTTTACCCTTCTAGTCTACGTTGCCATCTGTCGGTGACCCCTTGAAAGTATAAAAGTAGGCCCAGGCGCAACGTAGAAGGGGCTCGGCCGGTTCGGCTCATTCGAAACACCAGAAACACTCCCACGCTCAGTCTGATAGCATCAATCACTCCTGAGCAAAGATTTAATACACACAAACAAGCAGCAGTAGGGTTTTACGCATCCGTGCGGCCCGAAGCTGGGTAAAACCGCCCGCGTGTACTGCCTCGATCCGCTCTTTGTTCAACCTCCGCCCTCACCGATCCGAAAGGGGTTCGGTCCGCCGATCCCCATAGGTGTTCGTGGATCAGTTTCCCCGACACAACCGCAAGAGGAAGTATGGACAAGGGAAGTATAACTCTGGATCTCAGTAGAAGCCTCATTTTACCCCGAACTCAGGAGGAACTTTTTAGCATACCCATGGAGGAGGGAGTTCGCACAACCATAGTGGCCCCAAGCATGGTAATGGGAATGGAGGAAGCAACGGCCAGAACCGTACCAATCCATCAACCCCAGCCAAGAAAAACCTGAGCCATGTCACTTGCTACAAGTGCCAGAAGACTGGACATTATGCCAATGAATGTCCTGAAGCTAAGAATGGAAATGCCAATGGAAGCTCTGGGAAGAAGCCGAACCCTTTCAACAGGGGATAGGTGAACCACGTTAACGTGGAGGAGGTTGAACTCAGCCAGATGCAGTAATAGGTAAGTTTTTGGTTAAGTCAATTACTGCAATCGTTCTTTTTGACACGGGTGCATCGCATTCATACATATCAAGGGGATTTGTAGATAAGTATAAACTGCCCACCAAGGTTCTTAGAACACCTATGTTAGTAAGCTCACTAGGAGCGGAGTATATGGCCAGTCAAGGATGTTTTTAGATGCCATTAGCCATAGGTAGGCATGTTTTCCCCTCGGATTTGATAATTTTGGAGTCACAAGGTTTGAATGTGATTCTGGGTATGGATTGGCTATCGATGTATGGAGGAAACATCGATTGCGCCAAGCCAGCCAATTTTGCTTACCACCCCAGAAGGAAGAAGGATTAAGTATCTATCTCGGCATGAGCCGAAGAGGACTCAAGTGAATTCCTTATCAAGAGTTGTACGGGAGGAAGTACCAGTGGTGAAGGATTTCCCTGACGTATTTTCAGAGGAGTTGCCAGGCATGCCACCGGATAGAGACATTGAGTTTTTGGTTGAACTTTTGCCAGGCATAGGGCCAATAACTAAGAGACCGTATAGGATGCTCGCAAAGGATTTGGAGGAAATTAAAGAGCAAATTAAGGAGTTACTGGATAAAGGCTATATTTGCCCAAGTTTGTCACCTTGGGGATCACTAGTGCTTCTAGTGGAGAAGAAGGACGGGTCATTGAGGATGGTTGTTGATTATCGAGGATTGAATGAAGTGACAATCAAGAACAAGTACCCACTGCCGATGATCAATGATCTGTTTGACCAGTTGCAAGGAGATAAGGTATTTTCCAAGATCGATCTGCGATCAGGATACCACCAGCTGAAGATTCGAGAGAAGGATATACCCAAGACAACTTTTACCACCAGGTATGGGCTATATGAGTATACCGTTATGTCATTTGGTCTGACTAACGCACCTGCCTATTTCATGAACATGACGAACAAGGTGTTTGTGGAGTTTCTGGATAAGTTCGTCATGGTGTTCATTGATGATATTTTGGTCTACTCGAAGAATGAAGAGGAGCATAAGGAGCATTTGTGTTTGGTACTTGGGAAGCTCAGAGAACATCAAAAGCCAGCAGGACTGCTACAGCCATTGACGATACCCGAATGGAAGTGGGATAAACTAGGCATGGATTTTATTACGGGATTGCCCAGGACTCGTTCAGGCTATGACTTGATATGGGTTGTAGTCGTTCGTTTGACGAAGGTAGCTCATTTCAGCCCAGTAAAGACCACTTATACAAGTGCTAAGTTGGCGAAGATATATATGACCAGGATAGTATGTCTGCATGGAGTTTCGAGGACCATTGTATCAGATAGAGGAACCCAGATTACCTCAAAGTTCTGGAATCAGCTGCACGAAACTTTGGGTAACAGGCTAGAGTTCAGTACAGCCTTTCATCCACATACAGATAGACAGACCGAGAGAGTCAATCAGATTCGGGAGGACATGTTGAGAGCTTGTGCACTAGATTATGGATCTAGTTGGGACGTCAATTTGCCATATGCAGAGTTCTCTTACAATAACGGTTATCAATCCAATTTGAAGGTGGCCCCCTTTCAAAGCTTTGTATGGAAGGAGGTGCATGACACCATTGTTGTGGGATGAAGTTGGAGGCCATTAGTTGTTTGGACCAGATTTGATTAAAGAGTCTGAAAGGAAGGTTAAGCTGATTCACGATTGGCTCAAGGTAGCCCAGTCCAGGCAGAAGAGCTATGCGGATTCTAAACGCAAGGAGACTATTTACGTTGTCGGAGACAGAGTTTATCTTCGTGTGTCCCCACTTCGAGGAGTTAAGCATTTTGGAGTTAAGGGAAAGTTAGCACCACATTTTGTGGGACCATACAAAGTGTTGGAGCGTATGGGAGAAGTTGCTTACAAGTTGGAATTACCCGAAGGATTGACAGGAGTTCATGATGTGTTCCACGTTTCCTATTTGAGGAAGTGCCACGTAGAGATGTCTGATATATCGTTGAGAGATACAGTGCCACTGGAAGCGATTCAGTTGGATAGCGATTTGACCTATGAGGAGAAGCCAGTCAAGATTCTAGAGTTTGTCAGCCGAGTCACACGCAGCAAGGTTATCAAGTCTTGCAAAGTTCAGTGGAGCCACCATACTGAAGACGAAGCCACCTGGGAGCGAGAGGAAGACCTAGTGAAGGACCACCCTCACCTATTTTCTAGCCAGCCCGAACCTCGAGGGCGAGATTCATCTTAAGGGGGTAGGTTTGTAACAACCCAAAATTTCAATTTGGAATGTTATACATTAGATCATCATTGCATATCATATTTTATTTGCATTTTGGTTTGATCCTAGAAATTCTACGCAATTCAAGGACCCACGGAGAGAGTTGGGGATTTTGTTATTTTCATATTTGAGTTTTCTAAAATTTTGAAAAAAGATCATTTGATTTTAATTATTTTATCTTCAAATATTTCAATTATAAAAATAAGAGAGAGGGAATAAAATGACTTTCCCAAAATAAAGAAATATTGGAGATTTATTAATAAAATCAAATAAGATTTTATTTCGGAGTTTTATCGCTATTTTATTTGAATTAGGAAAAATATGCGTTTTTAAAATTTGCTTTCTAGGCCCAAATAAATGTTCATCTTGTCCGGCTTTTTTTTAGAGGACGGGGAAAATTTCTTTCAGGATTTTTGGAGTCCGTTTAGTATTTCTTTTATTTCTTTTTCTGTGCATCAGAATATTTAAAAAAAACGAACCGACTCGGGCCGCCGTGGGCGACCCGGACTCGTCCGCCGCCCGGCTTTATAAGCCGCCCAACCCCGCCGGCCGACCCCAGCACGCGCCCCGCCAAACCCAGCCCTACCGCCGCCGCCGCTGTCGCCGACGCCGCTGCAAGCCGCCGCTGCCGCCGCCGAACCCGCCGACCGCTGCCGGCCCCACCGGAGCTCGCCGCCCTCGCCGGAGCCCGCCGCCGCCGGAGGCAGCTCCCGCGCCGCCGCCAGTTTTCTTCGGAAAACCAATGTTTTTTTTAGAAAAAACGCGGTTTATTTTTTTAGATCCAGTTCGGTTTAGTTTATATAGCGAACACCCATTCGTTCGCTCGTTTTAACGAACGGTTTTCGTCGTTAAACCGCAGACAGCGAACGTTCGTTCGTTAGCCTGTTCGTCCGTTTTCCTTTTTCTCGGATTTTCCGCGATTATTTCCGATCGCAATTTCTGATCCGATTTTCGTTCTAGTATAACTTTTTGCTCGTTTATCGGAATCAGGTCCAGATTTTGCTACTGTAAAATTTGACTTAGGTCCAGATTAGTAAATGAAGTTTGTTTCTTTCGCCGTTTGACTTTTGTTGATTCGTTTGATTTGATTCTTTTTGCAAACGAGAGTTCTTAAGTTGAACTTTCTGGTTAGATCTCTTACTTGAGTTTTACCCGTGCATTAGTTGGGTGCTTATTGTATGGTTGTTTGTTTGCGATAGAGTACCCGGAGTGCGTCGCTTGCTACTACGAGTCTCTAGGTTTCACGGATCATCAGCAAGGCAAATAACACTTTGATCATACCTCTTTACTAGCCAGTTTTATTGCATTAGATCAATCCTCAAACAATTGCATGAGTAGGATCTGATTAATATGTGGATTTTGGGAAGTAGATGAGGTAGAACCTATTACCTGTTTTATTATCAAACCCTTGGGAGTACTTCTACGTTTGCTTATATTGCTATGCTATGCTAGTAGACGTGGATTGAGTGAGTGTATCCATGACAGATTTGAGATTGTTAATTGATGGTTTACTTAAGGTGGCAACTTAAATTCACATCTAGGTGGATTGAGGCACCTTCTTCGTTAGCCTGTATTTTTTGGAAATCCCGGGGTATCGTGTGATTCTCCTATGGACCGCCACCTAGGCTCAAAGGGATCATGAGATTATTTATGCTAGAAACTTCCGTGTGCAGTCGCAAGCTACTACGGGCTCTAGCATAGTTGATTAAGTCGTGTGAACTCTTATAGTGGTAGACTAGCAGATGTAGGGGAAAGTAGGTGTAACTGTCTACCCATCGTAAGGTGCAAGCGCTTCTGAAAGACTATGTCTCGGTCAGTCGTTTCTCAAACACCATGTAGTGCGAGAATTCCAACGGAGGAGATTGAGTCTTGCGGGGAAAAGTGCGCAAACCTCTGCAGAGTGTATAAACTAATCATGGTTAGCCGTGTCCCCGGTTATGGACATTTTGAGTATCTAGTACGAGGATTATCATGTGAATCTCATCATGTTACTTTAATTTAATTGGTGGGTTTTAATGATGATGCTTAATTGGGATTGAGTTGGGTGAACCTTCTCAATGTTTAACAACCACCATGATAGTAAAATAAAATTTATTCCTTTGTTGTAGGGAAAAAATGGCTTTATTCAAAACTGTACCCATAGAGCATTCCACCAGCCATATATGCATGTAGTGATAGCATTATTTCTGTTCATTACTCTCTATGTGTTACATTGCCAGCATATTCCATGTGCTGACCCGTTTTCGGGCTGCAACGTTCATGTTGCAAACTTTTTAGATGACGAGTAAGGTGCCTTAGGTCGTGATCTTATACTCAGTGATGCCGTTGGAGTTGATGGACTCTCTTATCTTCCAAGCCTTCCGTTGGTATCGTTATTAGATGGCCTTCAATCATATTTATTGTAATAAGTTCTCTTTTGAGACATTCGTTGTAATAAGAGTGTGATTGCTACTCTGTTATAAATCCTTCAAGTATTGTGCGTGTCAGCATTACCGATCCAGGGATGACACTGATGCACAGAGATCAGACTGTTTGAGGTCTGGTCGCTACAGAGCATTTGGCAGCAGAGAAGCAAATAGCGGCTGCATGCGTGGATGAGGTCGTGATGGCTGCCATTCGTGCCGACCCCCGGATCTTGGAGGAGCACCTGGCCGACGAGGCCACCGTCGATGCGTCATGCACCAACATTGTAGCATGGTTGGCTGCTTTAAATGATAGTTCATGGCGTTTTCTCGAGGCCACCCTTGGTGCCTTCGACAAAGACTACGAGGTGTTTTCTCAGCATGCACGTGCTTACCTCATCTCAAGATCCAGTAGGTTGGTGCTCGGAGCGGCTTAGGCAACTCACCACTATGATGAGGGCACCCACGATGAGGAGGCCTCACCCTCTTCCATGTCCAAGGAGCCAATCATCATTGATACCTCCGACAATGACGAGTAGCTTGTCTTATTAGCTCACTATAAGGACGCATGTTCAGTTTGCTAGCTACTGCCTTTCCTTAACAAATTCTAGTGAATTGTGTTATCTACTTTTACCATGCAATCTTCTGCTCTAGTGTATATGTTCTATATGTCGTGCAACATGGTGTTCAGTTAACTGTTTGGTTCAATTCTACAAATGTGATGTTCAATTCTTTAGGGTGCAATTTTCCAAGTTGTCAAGCATGCTTGGTTTGGTTAACCGTCTGATCTTCTATTAGGAGTATGTTATATTGTGCAATGTGGTGCTCGGTTAACATTAATTTGGTTCATTTGTTGTGGTGTTTAGTTAATTGTTTGGTTCAATTCTGCAATGCGATGTTCAATTGTTGTGGGTGCATTCTTTTATTATATACTATGTGAGAAATAAATCGAATTTGGCTGTACTAAATACATGAGAAACAAATACAATTGCTATATTTCCAAGTTGTTAAACATCCTTGGTTTGGTTAGCTATCTGATCTTCTATTAGGAGTATGTTATATTGTGCAATGTAGTGCTCAGCTAATGTTTAGTTCATTTGTTATGGTGTTTAGTTAACTGCTTGGTTCAATTCTGCAATGTGATGTCCAATTGTCGTGGGTAGAATTTTGTATTGTTGTGCATCTGAGGAATAAATCAAATTTGGCTGCACTTAGTACATGAGAAACATATACAAGTGCTATATTTCCTAGTTCTTAATCATGCTTGGTTTGGATAAATGGGTTTTCCATGTGGCTTGGATTAATCTGATGAATCTGCAATGTGCTTATTTTTCATCAACATATTTTACTGATAGCATGCGAACCCTTACTAAACCTGATGACTAACTACCTTAAATGTGTTGCAGGGAAACAATGGGAACCACCGAGGTTTACAATCGAGGTTAGCACATGCATGTTCTGTTGTCTAATAGCACATTATTGTGCAATTGCAGGAACCATTCTAATATTTAGGTTTTTAGCAATTTGGTCTTGCACATGTAGGTCCTGCTGCAAGAGGTTTTGACCCACTGTTCGACCCTTTTTGCATATGGGGAAATGAGTTGTCCATGAATATCAATCGGGTCAAGAAACTCAGAAAGATTGTTAGGATAAAGAAATTAGCGGCAAAAAACAACAAAATCTTTGTCTGCACAATGGAGAAGACATCAGTTGACTATAAGATGGTACTAACTATTATACCTTGCCTTTTTTATTCCTTTGCCCCATTTCCAATATAGAGAAGATATTTATGGACATCCTTGTTTTTAGGCCTTTCCAACGCAATTCACTGATGATTACCTCTCAAACCACCTCTATGGTCAGGAGGCGAGGAAAGTTTTCATACAATACCCATGGTTCAATATTGAAGTGTTCCTGAAGAGGACGAAGGATGGACGGTCAATCATCCACAGGCACTGGCCTAAAGTTGCAAAGACCTTCAACATGAATGAAGGCTCAATATTCGCCTCCCGCTTCAGCCTTTTTCCAGATGAGATGCATTTGTCTATGTACCATCTATGATGCTAATTTTGAAAGGTTCTAGATGTTGCATGTGAAACTTGGTGCTGGTGCAGTTGTGTAATGGGGCAGCTGAGTGCTGAAGCTATATCATGTTGTACTCAAATGTATTTTAGTTATGAAATCCTGCTTCCTTAATATGGAAATGAAATATATTATGTGCTTAATATGAATGTCAATTAGATTAATAAATGGTTTATTAATAATAGGGCAATTATCCTACTAATTGGATTTCATATTACAAATGATTATTGAGAAAACACCATTGGCGATGACCTCAGGCAACGAACACAGTTTCTAGGAATAAACCGTGTTGGATCAATGAACAATCACACACGACATTCTCTTGAAAACTATTTGCATTAGGCCACCTTACGCAAATGTTTTCCTTGGAGCAACTATGTGGGATGTATATACGAACGGAAACGTTTAGCGGGGACTAACTGTGTGGGATGTACTAACGACCGGAAACAATTTCGCATGTATAATTATACTTTTTAGCACTATTGTATGTATAACCATATTTGGTCGCTCGCAGGTCGCACATGACCTCATTTTTCCGAGCGTGTGTGCCAGAAGGGCATATCCCCGACGGTTTCTGGGTCGTGTGGGAAGGACCCCCCTATCGCAGTCACTCACTAGGTGACGGTTCCAAACGCCATCGCGGAAAGGGGTTAAAAACCATTTGTATATCACCTCTCTATACCAGTGCCCTCTGGTACTTATTGACTCCAATAATTCTTATTTATTCCATAAAAATTCCTCGTAAAGTTTCAGCTCATTTGGAGTTGTGCAGAATAGGTAGCCTAACGTAGCTTTTTCAGGTCCAGATTTTCAGCTGCCAGAATTCTCCCTCTTTGTGTATACCTTGCATATTATGAGAGAAAAGGCATTAGAATTACTCAAAAAGCATTATTAAGCAATAAAACAACATAAATAATAGTAGGTAAACATGATGCAAAATGGACGTATCAACTCCCCCAAGCTTAGACCACGCTTGTCCTCAAGCGAAAACCGAAATCGAAAAACATGCCCACATGCTTAGAGAGAGAGGTGTTGATAAAAAAAAATTACAGACATAGCAGCATCATGTAACTTTTTATAACAGCAACAAACCTTGACATAAAACTTTTATCATAGAACCTTTAGCATAGACTTGTCATGAATAAGTAACAATTCATCACAACATCGAAGTATAAAGTATAAACTCTATTGGAAACCAACAAACTATGTTCTCAGTCAACTTTGCAACTACAATTCATCATGTTTTCAGGAAGGGTCACATATCGGAGCCTTTGGGCAAGTTCACATACTCAACCATCATTTAGTCTTCTATGATTGCTAACCCTCACAGCGTACACATGAGCAAAATGTTTCAACCAGACACATAGAAAGATAGGGGATTATAGTTTTGCCTCCCAACGTATTCACCTCAAGGGTGATGTCAACAATAATTACTCATGTTGCCCATATAAAACTGGATATATGTGCCTAGATCTTTCCTCACCACATGATGCTTGCTAAAGGAGAAAATAAAAAGGAATAGAGAGAAATACTTTGACTCTTGCATGAAAGTAAATACATAAAAGTAAAAGATAGTCCCTTCGCAGAGGGAAGCAGAGGTTACCATGTGCTTTTTTGTTTGTATGCTCAATCCCTTAGTGTAAGAGAACGTCACGTTGTATTGCCCCTTATGATGGCAACCTTTATTATGCAGTTTGTCGCTTTTATTCTTCGCCGTCACAAGTTCGTACAACGCTCAATTTTCTCTTACACTAAATGATCTAACACTTTTAGAAGCAATTTTTATTGCCTTATCACACCTATGACAACTTACTTGAAGGATCTTACTCAATCCATAAGTAAGTATGGTGGACTCTCAAAACAAGATTTGGGTTTAAGAGTTTTGGATGCACAAGTAGTATCTCTACTTAGTGCGGAATTTTTTCCTAACAAAGATAGGGGCAAGCACCACATGTTGAAGGATCTATGACAATATAGCTTCTATGTGAATATGAACAAACATAAATCATTACATTGTCTTCCTTGTCCAACGCCAACAATTTTGGCATATAATATTTTGATGGGCGCTCACAATCACAATTTATTTCGAGGATAGTGTATGTGCATGTGAATCTTCTCTTCCCTTATTAATTCTTTTCAAGAGTTGCATCATTTACCAATGCTATGTTTGTCAATCTACAATAAAATTTTCTACTTATACTTTTCCTTGTGTAATGTGATCACTTACCTTAAGATTAGTGTATGATCTTTTTCATTAATTTCCTTTCTTTTTATTGAAACAAGAAAGTAAAAGAAGCAAAACTCAAACTAAACTTTATTATATCTCACACATGATTACAAAGATAGATCACTAAGCAAACTTTTGAAAAGAAATGATCGAAATAAACTTTTATTCATCTAAAGCAAAAATATAACTATGGATCGAACTAAGAAAAGTAAAGGCAAAAGATAGTGGAGATGATACGATACCGGGGCACCTCCCCCAAGCTTGACGAAAGCCAAGGGGAGTGCCCGTACCCGATACTCAATTTTCGTTTGGTGATGAAGGAGGAGGTGGTGGTGGTGAAGTAGTAGCGATCTTGTCCTCAGGTTTCCACGACAGAGGCTCACCATCAGAAGAGGAAGAGTGAGTCTCTCGGATCCTACAACTAGCAGCCCAACTCATACCTTTAAACCTCGCCTCATATTCAAAGACTTGGTTTTGAAGGTTGTAGATCTGGCTATGGAGGAAGTTGATTTGCTTGTTGAAGGATAAGATGATGTCCTTCATGGACTTTCCATCCACCTTGAGATGACGGGTGTAATCCGCGATCATGAGGTGATTGGCATTGAGTCCATGTTCCACCATTCCCTTGCACCAGAAGACTTCCTGCTCCATAGCTTCAAGCCTTGCCTCCACGGATCCGGTTCTCTTGGGGCCTTGCACATCACGGATGTGGAGCACCCCCTCGCATATCTAGATAGCTTGAGGGTGCTGCATCACCTCCCAAAGATATGGGTTGATGATGTTCTCGAAGAACTTGTCCTTGGAGGAGCTTGAAGCGGCCATGGTGGATTAGATCTGACAGAAAATAGCGAGAAAAGAAAACAGAAGATTTCTCCGTGATACGGAGGTCAACAGGTTCGGGGGGATATAAAGATTTTTTATCTTGGGAAACAAGCAAAGGGAAGAAAAATGGGGTCCGGAAGGTACCCGAGGTGGGCACAACCCACCTGGGCGCGCATAGCAAGCCAGGCACACCCTCGTATCTTGTGCCCACCATGGTCACCTTCCTGGTAGTTTATTATTTTCCTAATTTTTTAAATATTTCTAAACTGACAAAAAAAATTGCAGATTTTTTGGAGTCCGTTTACTTACCATATCATGTACCTCCTCCTTTTCACGATTATGGAGTGTTCCGAAAGGTTTCTTTTATGTGTTCTTTCGGTGTCATAGTTTGGATAATATTGCTTTCAAAATTAATGGGCGTACATGAGATATAATGTTTTATTCGCTGCCCATTAACAACCTTCGGGTTAGTGTCTTCGACATTATTTATTTTGATATCCCTAGATTGATAAACCTTCTCGATAACATAGGGTCCTTCCCATTTGGAGAGGAGTTTTCCCGCAAAGAATTTGAAATGAGAGTTGTACAAAAGAACATATTCTCCAACCTTGAACTCACGCTTTTGGAATCTTTTATCATGCCATCTTTTAACTTTTTCTTTGAATAACTTTGCATTTTCATAAGCTTGGGTTCTCCATTCATCTAATGAGCTAATATCAAATAACCTCTTCTCACCAGCAAGTTTGAAATCATAGTTGAGTTCCTTAATTGCCCAATATGCTTTATGTTCTAACTCAAGAGGCAAATGACAAGCTTTGCCATAAACCATTTTATAAGGATACATACCCATAGGATTTTTATATGATGTTCTATAAGCCCAAAGTTTATCATCTAGTTTCTTAGACCAATTCTTCCGCGACCTATTGACAGTCTGTTGTAGGATTAGTTTTATTTCTCTATTGCTAAGTTCAACTTGACCACTAGACTGGGGATGATAAGGTGATGCAATTCTATGGTTAACATCATACTTAGCAAGCATTTAACGGAAAGCACCATGAATAAAGTGTGAACCACCACCAGTCACTAAATATTTAGGGACTCCAAACCTTGGGAAAATAACTTCCTTAAGCATTTTAATAGAGGTGTTGTGATCAGCACTACTGGTTGGAATAGCTTCTACCCACTCAGTAACATAATTAACAGCAACCAAAATATGAGTCAATATTCATTAAATTCGCGCAGTTCCACCCACTAGAGGTGTATTCAGACTAAGTTGGATGCCGGCCCTTCAAAGGACTTTTTGTGTAAATATAATCTTGTGTGCTTTTGACTTCCGACTGTGCTTGTTTTTCATCTTTTTCGGCTGTTTCCTTTGCCGCCCTCCCTTGGTCGCCGCCTTCCCAGCCGGACAGCTACTCTGCAATTTTTGGCTGGGAAAGTACTTGGCCGTGTGGGAGGGTAAGTACTTTAGCTTTCTTAGATTGTAGCAAGGTGAGTGGGAAGCCGGCCAGCCGGCTGCTTAACACTCGGTTGACAGGGTGGGGAGCCAGCTTGTGTTTATGTAAGCCCGTTGGTCCTTAGACGTTTTTCGTGTGGTCATCTTTTCCTGCCTTTAGCTCTTGCCAGTCGGACAGTCGATTCTACGAGCTGTGACTTTTGGCAAGAGAGGGCTTAGATGTCAGCACACTACTTGTCTGACTGCAGGCAGAACTTAGCATAATTCAAGGAAGCAAGTCCCCGGGCTGACTGGTCAAACCTGGTGCCGGACAGAAAAACAAATGTAATAACACATTCATGGGCATGGTACTCATCATATAGGTAAAAGAGGGTAGTCCCCGAGTTCTCCTCGAGGAGCCCGATGTCTTGTACTTAATACAAAAGGTAGCGTGATACATACTGCATTTATCTGTTAAATCTTCGGAGGAGATTGGCGTTCCATGGTCGTTCTGACTCCTGCCGGAATCGTCTCTCTTGCGCGCCATGGGCTTCTGTGCGTCGATCAGGTAGTAGGAGTTGTTGCCCAGGGCCTTGCTGATGACGAAGGGGCCTTCCCAAGGGCCGAGAGCTTGTGTTGGCTGGCTGTTCGCTGGATCAGCCGGAGCACAAGATCGTCCTCTTGGAAGGATCTTGGCTTGACCTTCCGGTTGTGGTAACAGCGCAAAGCCTGCTGGTAGATGGCGGACCGGCTGAGTGCCAACAGCCGGCCTTCTTCCAGCAGGTCAACGTCGTCTTCTCGCGCTTCCTTGGCCTTCGCTTCCGTGTACATGGTGACTCGAGGTGAGTCGAACTCGATGTCAGTTGGGATGACAGCCTCGGCACCATATACAAGGAAGAAAGGAGTGAAGCCGGTTGACCTGTTCGGGGTGGTACGCAAGCTCCAGAGGACGGCCGGCAGCTCCTCGAGCCAGCAGTCGGCCGAGCACTCCAGAGGTAAGACCAGTCGGGGCTTGATGCCAGACAAGATGAGGCCGTTTGCTTGCTCGACTTGGCCGTTTGACTGCAGGTGGGCAACGGATGCTAAGTCCAGTCGGATGCCCTGTGTCACGCAGAAACGTGCCAATGCTCCTTTGGCAAAATTCGTGCCGTTGTTGGTCATGATGTTGTGTGGTAAACCGTACAGGGTGGTGATGTTTGCGATGAATGTCACGGCAGTCGGCCCATTCAGCTTCTTGATTGTCTTCGCTCAATCCATTTGGTGAACTTGTCCACAGCGACAAGCAGATGTGTCATGCCGCTGCGTGTCGTCTTGAATGGGCCTACCATGTCCAGCCCCCAGATAGCAAAGGGCCAGGTGAGGGGGTGGTCTTGAGGGCACAAGCCGGCAAACGTTGCTTGGAGATGAAAACTTGGCACCCCTTGCAGTGTTTGACCAACTCTTTGGCATCTTCCAAAGCAGTCGGCCAGAAGAAGCCATGGTAGAAAGCTTCGGCGACGAGTGATCTTGAGGCCGCATGGTGTCCACACTCGCCTTGGTGGATATCTTTGAGGATTGCAATGCCCTTCTCTAGCTCGACGTAGCGCTGGAAGACTCCAGTGACACTGCGCCTAGCGAGTTCTCTGTTCACTATTTTGTATGCTCCAGCTCGGCGTTGAACTTGTCTTGCCGAGATCTCGTCAGTCGGCAGCTCTCTGTTTACTAGAAAGTTGAGAATGGGTTGGGCCCATGATGGAGCAGCGACTTCTTCTACTGCCAACATGGCTACTGCAACCAGGGCGGGGGGTTGGGTGGTGAAGAGTTGGAGTCGGCCACCGCCTGCTGCGTCGTCGTAGTCCTCGGGCCGGCTGCTGCAGTCCTTGGAGCGGGCTCTGAAGTCCCTGAGCCTGGTGCAACTACAGTAGTCCCCGAGCTGCCTGCCAAAGTCCTCGAGCCGCCTGCTGGTTTCCCCAAGTTGGATCTGACTGCCTTAGGGTCAGGCGGCACGAAAATGGAATCTGATTCTGGAGACGCCTTGATAGACGGCTTGAGGAGGCACTGGAGGGAGATGTCGGTTGGTATATCTTGCCGGGTGGAGCCGATTCGTGCCAGGGCATCTGCTTGCTCGTTGTTGGCGCGTGGCACGTGGAGAAACTCGCACCCTTCAAAATATCTGCTGAGCTGTTGAACAAGGAAGCGGTAGCTCGCCATGTTTGCGTCCTTTGCGTCCAAGTCGCCGGATGATTGCTGGATCTCCAGGTCCGAGTCATCATAGCATACTATCCGGTGGATGCCGAGTTCTTTGGCCAGCTGGAGCCCATGTATGAGCGCCTCGTACTCGGCCACGTTGTTGGAGGCGGCAAAATGGATTTGCAACGTGTATCTGAGCTTGTCGCCCTTGGGAGAGGTGAGGACGATGCCGGCTCCCAAGCCCGTGTGCATCTTGGACCCGTCGAAGTACATCCGCCAATGGGTAGAGTTGGTTGCTGGCGGTAGGTACTGGGTCTCGGCCCAGTCGACAAGGAAGTCGTCCTGCACTTGGGACTTGATGGTGGTGCGTGGCTGGTAGAAGATGGTGTAAGGAGCCGGCGCAATGGCCCACTTGGCCGCCCGGCTGGATGCATCCTGGCTGCCTATGATCTCAGCCAACGGGGCAGTGCAAACGACTGTCATGGGGTGATCTTGAAAGTAGGGCTTGAGCTTCTTGGCGGGAAAGTGCACGTCATAGCACATCTTGTGGTAGTGGGGGTAATTCTGTTTTGAGGTTGACAGTACTTCGCTCAAATAATACACTGCCTCTGGACCGGCTCAGCTCGGCCTTCTTTTGGGTGCTGAAGCACGATGATGGTGCTGACCACCCGGCTGGTTGCGGCAATGTAAAGGAGCATGGGATCTTTTTCAGTCAGTGCCGCCAGGACAGGTGGCGTGGTCAACATATTTTTTAATTTTTGAAAAGCTTCATCCTCCTGGTCGTTCCACTCAAAATGAGTGGATTTCCTCATGAGCTAATACAAGGGAAGTGCCTTCTCTCCCAGCCGACTGATGAAGCGGTTGAGGGAAGCCAGGCACCCGGTGAACTTTTGGACATCCCGAAGCCGGGTGGGGATCTCCATCCTCTCTATGGCCTTGATCTTCACCAGGTTGCACTCAATGTCGCGTTCAGAGACCAGGAAGCCAAACAGCTGGCCAGCTGGCACTCCGAACATGCATTTCTCAGGATTGAGCTTCATCTGAAATCGGTGAAAGTTGTCAAATGTTTCTTTAAGATCTTCCAGCAGGGTGCTGCGCTTCTCCGTCTTCACCACAATATCGTCTACATAGACGTGGGCATTTCTGCCGAGCTGCTTGAGGAGGCATTTCTGCATGCAACGCTGAAAAGTGGCACCGGCATTCCTCAGGCCGGATGTCATAGTTAGGTAACAAAAAGCTCTGAATGATGTGATGAAGGCGGTCTTCAGGCGGTTGGCTGGATCCAACTTGATCTGATGGTAACCTAAGTAGGCATCCAAGAAACTCAACAACTCACATCCGGTTGTGGAGTCTGTCACTTGGTCAATCCGGGGCAAAGCAAACGGATCTTTGGGGCAAGCTTTGTTGAGGCTAGTGTAGTTTATACACATGCGCCACTTCTTGTTCTTCTTCAGCAAAAGGACCGGGTTGGCAAGACATTCTGGAAAGAACACTTCCATAATGAAGTCGGCCGCCAGAAGCCGGGCTATCTCTTCACCAACAATTCTTCTCTTCTCCTCCGACAGTCGGCGGAGGAGCTGCTTGACTTGTTTTGCATCTGCTTGGACATGTAGCTTGTGCTCGGTGAAATCCATCGGGACACCTGGCATGTCCTTGGGGGACCATGCAAAGATATACTGATTCTCACGGAGGAAATCGACGAGCTCTCTTTCCTACTTGTTGTCCAGGTTTGCTCCTACAACAGCAAACCTCTCCGGGTGCTCTAGGTCCAAAGGTATCTTATTTGTTTCCTTCGCCGGCTGGAAGGATCCCTGAGCTTCCGACTCCTTGGGGTCAGGCGACAGGTCCGGCTGCTTGCCGGCCATGGCCACAACCCAGTCAAGGATCTTTTTCTTAGCTGCAATCATGAGGGACTCGGCCAGCTGGCTACTGGCTGCAGCACAGGCAGAGGATTTCTTGTAGTCTCCAACTATGGTGATGACACCCTTGGATCTCGGCATCTTCATCTTGAGGTATGCATAGTGGGGCGCACATCCATGAACTTGGCCAGGGTAGGTCGGCCAAGTGAAGTGTGATAAGGGCTCTCCAGATCCACCACCTTGAACCAGACTGCTGAAGGAAATATGCCCTAGAGGCAATAATAAAGTTATTATTTATTTCCTTATTTTGTGATAAATGTTTATTATTCATGCTAGAATTGTATTAATTGTATTAATCGGAAACATGATACATGTGTGAATACATAGACAAACTGAGTGTCACTAGTATGCCTCTACTTGACTAGCTCATTAATCAAAGATGGTTATGTTTCCTAGCCATGGAGAATGAGTTGTCATTTGATTAACGGGATCACATCATTAGGAGAATGATGTGATTGACTTGACCCATTCCGTTAGCTTAGCACTTGATCGCATAGTATGTTGCTATTGCTTTCTTCATGACTTATACATGTTCCTATGACTATGAGATTATGCAACTCCCGATTACCGGAGGAACACTTTGTGTGCTACCAAACATCACAACATAACTGGGTGATTATAAAGGTGCTCTATAGGTGTCTCCAAAGGTACTTGTTGGGTTGGCGTATTTCCAGATTAGGATTTGTCACTCTGATTGTCGGAGTGGTATCTCTGGGCCCACTCGGTAATGCACATCAATATAAGCCTTGCAAGCATTGCAACTAATGAGTTAGTTGCGGGATGATGTATTACGGAACGAGTAAAGAGACTTGCCGGTAACGAGATTGAACTAGGTATTGAGATACCGACGATCGAATCTCGGGCAAGTAACATACTGATGACAAAGGGAACAACGTATGTTGTTATGCGGTTTGACCGATAAAGATCTTCGTAGAATATGTAGGAGCCAATATGGGCATCCAGGTTCCGCTATTCGTTATTGACCAGAGAGAAGTCTCGGTCATGTCTACATAGTTCTCGAACCCGTAGGATCCGCACGCTTAACTTTCATTGACGATATAGTATTATATGAGTTATGTATGTTGGTGACCGAATGTTGTTCGGAGTCCCGGATATGATCACGGACATGACGAGGAACTCCAGAATGGTCCGGAGATAAAGATTGATATATGGGATAATAGTGTTTGGTCTCTGGAAGGGTTCCGGAATTCACCAGAAGGGGTTTCAGATGTTTCCCGAAATGTTTGGGCACGAGAACACTTTATTTGGGCCAAAGGGGAAAGCCCACAAGGTTTTTGAGCGCAAAATAAAGTTTTGCGGAGTCCAGGGGCCAGACGCCAGGGTCCCTGGCGTCTGGGTCCAGACGCCGGGAACCCTGGCATCTGGCCCTGGAGTCCGAGAAGGACTCTTGACTTTCGGGTGAAACCTACTTTGTGGAGGCTTTTACTCCAAGTTTCGATCCCAAGGCTCAACATATAAATAGAGGGGAAGGGCTAGCACCAAAGAGATATCAAGAAACACCAAGCCATGTGCCGGCAACCCCGTCCCCTCTAGTTTATCCTCCGTCATAGTTTCCGTAGTGCTTAGGCGAAGCCTTGCGGAGATTGTTCTTCACCAACACCGTCACCACACCGTCGTGCTACCGGAACTCATCTACTACTTCGCCCATCTTGCTGGATCGAGAAGGCGAGGACGTCATCGAGCTAAACGTCTGCAGAATTCGGAGGTGCTGTGTGTTCGGTACTTGGATCGGTCGGATCGTGAAGACGTACGACTACATCAACCGCGTTGATAAACACTTCCGCTTAGCAATCTTCAAGGGTATGAAGATACACTCCCCCTCTCGTTGCTATGCATCACCATGATCTTGCGTGTGCGTAGGAAATTTTTTGAAATTACTACGTTCCCCAACAACTGCTTCACGCGGAAGTGATCCTTGTCTCTGAAGAGCACATCTATCTTGATCTTGCCGATTGGTGAGCATGACAGGCCGGGTACAATGCCATGGAACATGGTCCGACTGTGCAGAAGTTGCTTTGTTTTGATGTTCAGCTTCTCCATGGTGTCTCGGTACAGGATGTTGATGCTGCTCCTACCATCGATCAGCACTCGGGAGAAACAAGCGGTCCGCCTTTCTGTCGCGAAGGTGGCCTCCAGCACCAATGCATAAGACCCTGGAGATGGCATCACCTCTGGGTGATCAGCCCGGCTCCATCTGATAGGCTTTTCAGACCAATGCATAAATTTTGGGTCCATGGAGGCAACCGCATTAACCTCTTGGTGCTGACGGCGCCGGCTGCGCCTGTCCTCGGCTTGGCTTGTGAAGATGACGTAAGCTACATGCACATTGGGGAATTCATCTTGAATGGCTCCGACTGCTGGGCGAGCGGCCGGCTGCTGAGGAGCCGGAGGCGGCTAGCCAGCAGGCGGAGGGGGAAGTAGTCCTTTGCCCTTGGAAATCCACGTGAGCCAATGACACTTCCGAGTTGTGTGGTTGGACGGCTTCGCGCCGCTGTGGAACTTGCAGGGGGCATCAAGGGTTTGCTCATAGGAGAAAGCCGGCTGTAGAGCCGGCCTGCCGCCCTTTGGACGCTTGGGCGCGGGCTGCCCTTCAGGTTGTTCGTCTTCAACTGTGGCCACCTGCCGACTAGTGGAAGGCGGCATGGGAGCCTTGCACTTGTTGTCATTCTGGTGTGGGCGTCGGTTCGAGTCGCCGGCCGGCGTTCGTGGAGCCGGAGGGAGCACCTTCCCAGAGGCGTCCACTCGGAGCTCGGTCTTCATCGAGGAGTCGGCCGTGGCGTATTTGTCTGCTATGATCAGCAGTTCATCGAGTGTAGCCGGCTCGTCGCAGAGAAGTCGGTGCTTGAGAAGGGTGCCCTCTCGGCACCCGGCGGTGAAGTAATCTATTGATTGCACTTCATGCACGACCTCGCAAGAGTTGCGGAGCTCGGCCCAGTGTGTGAGGTAGTCGCGAGTTGATTCACTGGGGCCTTGGACACAGAAGGAGAGCTGACGAGGCTTGGGTGCTGCTTGTGCGTGCTGGTGAAGTTGTGGATGAAGACTTCTGTGAAGTCTAGACAGCTGTTGACGCTGTAGGGCTTGAGGTTGTTCAGCCAGGTGCATGTCGTGCCTTGAAGCATGAGGGGGCGTACTTCACGGCAACGCTCCTGTTGCCATTTGCTATGCTGACTGCAGTGGAGTAGTCGATTAACCAGTCTTCCGGCTTCACCGAGCCGTTGTATTTTGGCGTGTCTCTTGGGAGCGAGAACCACTTGGGGAAGGGCTCGTCACGGATGCGGGGGCCGAAACAAGGCGGGCCGACATCGCCTTCTTCTTCCAGCGCCAAGGATTGCACCAGGCGATCGATCCGATGGCGGGCATCGTTCTCGCCGATTCCTTCGCGGCAGCCTAGTCGGCCACTGAGCGTCGGATGCGTGACAGGTGGCGGGGTGGGATATCTCTCCCCGCGAGGCGGAGGAGGAGGCGGGTTGCCACGTCGCTCCATGGCATGGGGGCAGCCTTCTGCATCACGCTCGATTGAGAGGCGAGTCCGACTACGGCTAGCAGTCGGCCCTTTGTCCTTCAGCTCGTGGGTGCCGCCAGCAGTCGGTGTCCGGGACGTCACGCCGTGCTCTCGGCGAGGGGCGGATCATCATTTCACCGAATGGGCGCTTCGGTGCGGCAGCCGCATCAAGGAGCTGCTGGACGCGCTCCGTCATGTGGCGACGCTCGTGGCCCTCGAGCTTGTCCATCTCATCTGCTACCGCTTGGGTAGCTCGTATGTTCTCCGCAGGCGTGGCATAGACGGGACGATCCGTCCCGAACATGCTGGCGATGGTCGCGCCACGCCGCCGGATCGAGTCGATGCGGCTAGGTCCCTCAGGGGCCGGCGTGCCGCCGATGACTTGGTCCATCTCGCGCCGGTAGTCCTCCGAGAGACATTGCATGCTGGCCAGTCGGTTGGCGCTTTTGATGAGCTGGACACGGCGTGTTTCCAGCGTCTCAGTGTCTGCGTCTTCCGGGATGGGCGTTGACAAGTCTCGCAGCAACGCATCGAGTGGGTCTCGAACGCCTCCGTCCAAGTGCTCGCCATTGTTAATGACAAGCACCTCCGTGACGGTGCTCCCGCCATTGAGCTCGCAAGGAGGCAGCTCATCGTAGACCACCACATTGGTGGGGAACGCGTCAAGAGACACCGTGTCGGAGTCGACGATCATTGGGTCGGTAGAGCCGACCGACTCCAAGTCTACAGCAGGCTCACTAGCAACGTGGAGCTGGTCGACGAGGCTGATGAGGTGGCTCTCGAGGCCATCTGTGCCCGCGTCGGACGCGGGCTCGTCGGAGAGGTGAACCTCGCCGAGAAGATCGGCAAGGCAGCTCGCTACGCAGGCGTCGTCGACGCCGTGCTGCACGGCGGGGCAAGCGCCATCAGGCATGCCGGGCTGGCTACGCTCGCTGGGGAGGAAGAGGGTTCTCGTCTAGAGCAGGTATCTGGACAATGGTGCACCTGGCCCCATGGTGGGCGCCAAATGTCGGGTGGTAGGTGCGACATATGCCAACGGGTGGCTTATCATTGTGGGAGCCAGTAAGACATCGCCGGTGCCTAGAAATGGGATAAGGCGAAGACATGCACGCCGACGAATCTTACCCAGGTTTGGGGCTCTGCGTGGAGATAACACCCCTAGTCCTGCTCTGTGGGGTCTCCGCATGATCACTAGATCAAGACAAGTAGCTACAAGAGGCTCCTTGAGCTGTTCGGCTAGAGGAAGAAGAAGGGCAAGGCTAGGTCTCCTCTTCTCTCTATGTGGTGTCTAAAACTCTAAGAGATCAACCCTTTGCATGGGTGCCCTGGGGGGTTTATATAGGCCTACCCCCCAGGGGTACAATGGTAATCTGGCTGGATGCGGGTCCAGGCCGCCAGTGTCTGTAGTCGCTGGCTTCTCCGCCGGTCGCTAGGGCCCTCCGACTGGTGGGTCCCGTCGGCTGCTGGTTACTGTAGCCTCACTCTTGGTGACGATGGCTTTGTCGGGGTAAGCATGGCTACAATGCCGCCGCCTGGCGGGCTTCCACTGTAGCCTTACCCCGTCTTATCTTCTTAATGGTGCACAAACTTCCAGGGCGCGAGTGGGCCGGTTGTTTGGAGCCGGCTCCCCCTTCGGCCGACTGCTGGAGCTTGGCCGCCTTTTAGTATCTCTCTGGCCGGAGGGGCCCGCCGCCTGCGGGCCGTACTGACAGCATGTCGTGGGTGATGTCATGGTCAACATGGCAACAGTGTCGCGCCAAACGGGGAGTGGCCGCCCCGTACGGTGCACTATGGCCATGCTTGCTCCGGGATTCGGGGGTGGCAGGCTTCACTGTAGCCATGCCCGTCTTATCGCCATTATGTGGGTGCAAACTTAGAGGGTGTGAGCTGGGCTACCTGCTAGGTGTCGGCCCTCTAATGGTCGGCTGCTAGGAGTCGGCCCTTGTTGAGTGGGCTTGCAGAGCCTTGCCGCCTTCAGGCAGCCGGCCGGCTGGACAGTCGGCCAGGAGAAGGCGGCCCTGCGTATTGGATGTTGGAGGGCGCAGTCGACCCGATATTTTTTGAAGAGCCAGGGGAGCTGGTTAGGCTACCCGTTGTCATTTACTCCGACAATTTTATTTTGTGTTTTATTGTCTATCTATCACTATCAGATTTGATTCTTGCAAATAACCGCCAAGGGGATTGACAACCCCCTTGATCGCGTTGGTGCAAGTATTTGCTCTCTTGTGTGTAGGTGTTTTTCATGATGTTTCACGTGGTTCTCCTACTAGATTGATATCCTTGGTTCTTAACTAAGGAAAATACTTATCTCTACTGTACTACATCATCCTATCCTCTTCGAGGAAATCCCAACGCACCTCACAAGTAGCATAGGGTCTATCATATCATGGGGTTTTGATGCATCGACGAAGTTTGCACCAACTCTCGAGGTGAGAAAGGGAAATGCACAGTACCAAAGCAAAGTAATTTGGTGCCCTTAGTTGTGTCCCACTCGGCAGGTTTACCCCTAGTTTCCGAAAACACTGCTTCCTGCCCAAACCAATTTGCTCCTCTTATGCTTTTGCCCTTTGACCGTTTGACCATCACTTTGAAAACTTCATAAAAAATTCATACTAACTCAAAAAAAGTCAAATAAGATATCAAAATGTTCAGAAAAGCATCATCTATATGTGCATGTCATTTGCATTCATGAAAAAAGTGTTGGCCAGTCCCCATCTCAGTTTTAGCTCATATGATCTTAGCATGAACAGTGAAATCTAAAAAAATCTAAAAAATCTAAATTTTTGTTGGTGGCAAACTTTGACGAATGTTTTGAGTGCTTGCGAAGTTTCATAAGGGAATGGCATTCATGGAAGTCGTGGTAAAAAATGAAATTTTGGAGCATTGATTTTTGTTTTTTTTTTGCCATGACTTCCACGAATGTCATTCCCTTATGAAACTTGGCAAGCACTCAAAACATTGGTCAAAGTTTGCCACCAAAATGTTTTTTGAATTTCTAGAATTTTTTTGGATTTTTCTGTTCATGCTAAGATCATATGATATAAAACTGAGATGGGGACTAGCCAACACTTTTTCATGAATGCAAATGACATACACATATAGGTGATGCTTTTCTGAACATTTTGATATCTTATTTGAATTTGTCTGAGTTAGTATTAATTTTTTATGAAGTTTTCAAAGTGATGGTCAAACGGTCAAAGGGCAAAAGCATAAGAGGAGCAAAGTGGTTTGGGCAGGAACAAGTGTTTTGGGAAACTAGGGGTAAGCTTGCCGAGTGTGACCCAACTAGGGGCATAAAATCAATTATCCCTATTTTTAATGCCATCATTGGACATGTTGGACTTAGAGAGCTCCCCTTAAATGGTAGAAAATTCACCTGGGCTCATAACTTACATGTTCCTACCTTTGATAAAATGCATAGGGTTTTGACCTGCCCTAATTGGGAAGACAAATACCCCCTTTCTCCGGTTTCTGCATTAGAAAGAGAAATTTCTGATCATACTCCTTCCGTTCTTGATACTGGTACACACAAATCCTCTCCTCCATCTTTAGATTTAAAAAATCTCGGATGCTGATGGAGAGTTTTAAGGAATTTGTTGAGAAACATTGGAACACTCCATGTGTGAGCACTAATATGGATGTACGGCAAACAAAAGTGAGATTGCTAAGACAGAAAATCACGGGATGGGTGTTAAATTCTAATGTTCCTTATAGAAAAAAGGGAGTTGTTGGATCAATTAAATGAGATAGATAAGACTGTTGAAAACATTGGGCTTAGTGCTCATGATAGAAATTTACAAAAATATTTAAGAAAACAATTAAATGAACGTCTTAAACAGGAAGAAGTAAAATGGTTCTAGAGATATAAAGATAAAGAGATTAAAGATGGTGATTATAATGCTAGATATTACCATGCTAAGGTAAATGGTAGGAGGAGGAAGAATAAAATTTCATCTCTCGAGCAAGAGGATGAGGTGTTTGAAGGAGATGAAACCTCATGAGGTATATTACTATTTTTTATTAAAAAAAACTATTTGGGCAAGCTGATTCCACTTCCATTGATCTAAACAGTCAAGACTGTGAAGCAATTTCCTCTGAGGATGCCACAGAATTTTTAAAACCCTTTTCTATGGAGGAGTTACATGTTATGGTTTTCTCTATGAAAAACAAAAGCCCTGGTCCAGATGGTTTCCCTATTGACTTTTATCATCATTTTAAATGATCAAGTGGGATCTCAAGGTTTTGCTTGATGATTTCCATGCTAGCTAGGCAGATATCTGTAGATTCAATTATTGGATCATTACTATAGTTCCAAAAGCTAAATATGCTAAACAACTACAAAAGTTTAGAACTATCTGTTTGTTAAATGTCAGTATCAAGATAATTACTAAAGTTCTAATGAATAGACTTAGTAAGATGGTTAACCATATTATTTCTCCCATACAAACTGGTTGTAAAAGGGAGATATATTATGGAAGGAGTGGTGATCCTTGATGAAGCTTTAAACACAATTAATATAAAAAACATAATGCTATGTTGTTTAATGTTGATTTTGAGAAAGCATATGATAAAATAAAATGGCCTTTTGTGCATAAAATGCTTAAACTGGATTTTTTTCCTGATAAGTGGTGTGGTTGGATGCACACCATGCGAGGAGGATAGGTATGCATTAAAGTCAATGAAGAAATTGGTTCCTTCTTCAAAACCTACAAAGGGCCGACACATGGGGATTATTTATCTCCCTTTCTGTTTGACCTGGCAGTTGATGCTTTGGTAATTATTCTAGATAAGGCTAGTACAGAATGGTTTATAAAAGGGGTGTTGACTGACTTTCTTAAAAATGGGGTAAATATGCTGCAATATGCGGATGATACTATTTTTTACTACAAGATGATGAGGAGAGCGCCAGAAACCTTAAATTTATACTAACTGCTGTTATGTCTCCAATGTATCTATAATTTATGAAGTATTCATGCCATGTTTGCAATAATTTTATATGGTTTTGGGGCACTTTTATATGACTTATATATGATTTTCATGGACTCACATATTAACCTAGTGCCCAGTTCCAGTTGTTGTTTTCTGCTTCTTTTTGGTCTTGCAAAAAACCTATACCAAACGAAGTCCAAACGCGATGAAATTTTTTGATGATTTTTTTGAACATAAGAGACCCCCGAAGCTTTGTGGAAGGACCAGAAGACCCACCATGAGGTGACAAGGCAACCCGGTGCGCCTAGGGGGTGGCCATGGGTTGTTTACTTGTGGGCCCCTCATAACTCCTTTTCGCGTGATTCCAACTCTGAAAATTCTCATAAATAGAGAAACCCCCAGAAATAAACCTAGAACTCCGACTCCGCCGTTGCAAGCCTCTATTTTGAAGAGATCCCATCTGGAGGCCTTTTACAGCACCCTGCTGGAGGGGGAAATCATCACCGAAGGCCACCCTCGAGGCTGAGGGTATGTACCAGTAGCTATGTATTTTATCTCTCTCTCGCTCTCTCTCTCTCTCTCTCTCTCTCTCGTGTTCTTGATTTGGTATGATCTTGATGTACCCTGAGCTTTGTAGTCTTTCTATGATGGTATCCCCTCTCTGTCTTGCTATGATGAATCGAGTCTTGCTGTTTGAGGTTTCGTTACGTTGGATTGAACATTGGATTTGAGATCACTTGATGTATGTTATGGTAATCAACTTGCAGATTCCCAAGGTGACATTGGGGTAATCTATGCATAGGGGTTGATACACATTTTCATCCTACGTTCTCTGATAGAAACTTTGGAGTGATTCTTTGTCGCACGTTGAGGGATTGTTATATGATTCAATTATGTTAGCACTGTAGTGAGATTTCACTAGTGAAAGTATGAACTTTATGCCTTCTTTTCAAGCATTACAATACCGCTTGTGCCCCATTTTACCACTTGCTACATTGTTGTTTTTATATTTTCATATTACAAAAACCTATATCTACTATCCATATTACACATGTATCCGCATCTCTTCGCCGAAGTAGTGCACCTATACAATTTACCATTGTATTTGGTGTGTTGGGGACAGAAGAGATTTCTTGTATTTGATTGCAGGGTTGTTTGAGAGATACTATCGGGGAAACTGATCCACGAACACCTATGGGGATCGGCGGACCGAGCCCCTTTCGATTCGGTGAGGGCGGAGGTTGAACAAAGAGCGGATCGAGGCAGTACACGCGGGCAGTTTTACCCAGCTTCGGGCCGCACGGATGCGTAAAACCCTACTGCTGCTTGTTTGTGTGTATTGAATCTTTGCTCAGGAGCGATGGACGCTATCAGACTGAGCGTGGGAGTGTTTCTCGTGTTTTGAATGAGCCGAAGCGGCCGAACCCCCTCTACGTTGCGCCTGGGCCTCCTTCTATACTTTCAAGGGGTCACCGACAGGTGGCAACGTAGACTAGAAGGGTAAAAATGGAAAAGTATGCGGTAGGTGCAGCTACCGCTACTGTGGATACAGTGCACCCTACCTAACTCTGACGGCAGGGGACAAGGGCATTAAATGCCTATCTGAGTCTCCTAAACAGTGCAAAAGGTGACCGTTAGGAGCGCCACCGTTTGCCACGATGGCCTTCTCTTCATCTCCGCTTGCCACCGCGTACCCCTAGCTGCACGGCCTCCTGCCACGTGTGCTTGGGAGAGTCCTAGAGCGACACGTTAGCAGGTGTGCTGGAGCGCGGGCACGAAGTGGGGGTTTCCCGCGGCAAGCTCCTTGCCGCGGCCGTTGTCTTATCGCGTCCGGAAGCTTGTCGCTCGCCGGATCTTGCCGGGACGCAGGGCGCGTCGCGGCAAGCTTTCTTGGTATGCCTTGAGTGGCCTTCCCGGCAAGCTCCTCTTGCCGAGGTCTTGTCTCTTCCCGGCAAGATCCTCTTGCCGGGGCCTTGGTTGGCCTTCCCGGCAAGCTCCTCTTGCCAGGGCCTTGGTTGGCCTTCCCGGCAAGCTCCTCTTGCCGGGGCCTTGGTTGGCCTTCCCGGCAAGCTCCTCTTGCCGGGGCCTTGGTTCGAGTACTTTGTTCTTGAATGGTTTTCAAGGGAACCACGGAGGGTCTTGGCGGTCACCCAACAAGCCTTGCCGCGGGGCGCTGCAACTGCCCGTGCATGAGTTCGGGATACTAGGGTACCCCTACTCTAGTACACCGACAGGAGCCCCCGGGCCTGGGCCATACACGGTGCCGAGCGCTGTTGGGCCAGGCCCAAAACAGTGCACGGGCACGCGCGGCCTAGGTCACGCCGCATATCTCTCCGCTCCCACCGCGCACGCCCAGAACGGCATGCGTCAAACACGGCGTCGTGGGTGACGCGGGCGGCGTGCGCGGGGCTAAGCCCCTCGAGCATGCGTCAGGCCATGATGATGAGGACGGTTCACGCCCTCCTCCCTAAACGGAGGTAGGCGTGGGGGCGCGGTGCATTTACTGGACGGGGCCGGTGCGCGGTTTTCGGGATGTCCACTCCCCGTGTTCACGGGGCAGAGTGAGGCCGCCTCATCTGTCGCCTTGGTTCTACATCCCCGCCACGCGGCTCCCATGCGCTTGGGGTCGCGGACGGTGGAAGTGGGAAACTGGGCCGTCGCGAGCAGAGGCAGCGGGTTGGCCCCGACTCCCTGCTCTTCCCGTGCCTTGATTCGCTGAGCGGGGCGGCCGAGCCCCCACATCGCTCCTTTGTTGACATCCGATCACTGGTTTGTTTGTGCAGGAGCAGAACAGCTTCATCAGGAGAGCGTGGTGGTCACCTCCGACTCGTCGTCTGCTTCGACTACGCCGCCAAGGACGGACTCCCCGGCAAGGGAGCGTTCTCCGGCAAGGAAGCGATCTCCGGCAAGGGAGGAGTCTCCGGCAAGGGGGTAGTCTCTGGCAAGGGACAGCGCTAACGATCCCCCGGTGGTGGAGGTCATGACAGAAGATCCCAGCACAGGTAGTCCTCCTTGCCCGAAACTTTCCTTGTAGTCTTCTGCTGATTTCTTTTCTCGGATACTTGTTTGATTTCTCCTTCTTCTCCGGTCGTCAGACCCACCCTCCGCGGATCCGATGGAGACCGAAGCGGGCGGCGAGGAGGACGCGCGCGGCAATACTGATGATGCCGCGACCACCGAAGAAGGAGCAGGCGCTGACGCGCCCGCCGGCGAAGATGCCGCCAAGGCTGCTGCTGAAGAAGCTGGCGGGGGATCTGGCGATCGCACCGACGGCCCTGAGGCCGCAGGAGCGTCAGGCGCTGCACCGATCGCCGATCCCTCCGCCGCTGCCGCAGCGCCAGGCTCCGAGGAGCCCCAGCCCGGCGCCTATCTGAAGGCTGGCGAGGGCATCTTCATCAAGCTCCCCTGGGCGTCGAGCTCCAGGGCGCCGGTGGAAGGAGAAGCTCTGGATGGGGAGGTGCTTGCCTCCGCCGGGTTGTCGATCGTCGACGCGCCGGGAAGCAGCAGCGGCGAGCCTGAGGAGGAGCGGCTGCTACGGATGCTGTTGGCGCTCTACCGCGCCCGCCAAGTCAAGTTGGAGTCCCGGGAAGCGCTTGTCGCGAGGGCGAGCCTGGACATAGAGAAGCGTGCGGAGGAGCTCCGGGGTCTTCGCCAAGAAAATCTCTGGGCCTTGGCGGAGGAGCGGGAGTAGCTTGCTGAGGAGCGGAAGGCCTTCCTCCTCGAGAAAGCTGAGGCTGAAGAGCAGCAGCGGCTCACCGGCGAGAAGCTGTACGCGCGAGAAGGCGAGCTGACTCAGCGGAAAGTGAACCTCGACAGCCACGAAGAGGAGCTTGCCGCGCGCGAACGGGCACTTGGCGGGACGCTCCAAGAGGCAAAGGATGCGGCTGCGGCTGCCGAGGCCGCCAAGAAAGAATTGGAGGCAAAGGTGGCGCAGCTAGAAGCTGATCTGAAGGTTGGTGGCGAAGAGCTTGCCGCGCTCAAGCTAGAGCGCGAGAAGGACGCCCTTGCCCACGGTGAGCTGCAGGGCCAACTCTCCGAGAAGGGCAAAGAGCTGCGTGCCGCCAAGGATTCCAATGCTGATCTGGAGCTGAAGCTGGCCACCTTGACGGAGACGTTGGACAGCGCTAGGAAACGGGAGGCAGACTTGAAGAAAGACATCAAGGCCAACGATGCGCTACTGGCGAGGGCCGCCGAAACCCAGAACCTTCTCAGAGATACTGTGGAGCTCTGGACGGAGGGCCTCGTGAACATTGCTGCAGTCATCGAAGAGGAGCTGGTGCAATTGGGGGTGGAAGGCTTCGGGTACTCCTCCGACGAGAACCTCCGACCCAGCGCCAAGCTCACTCTGTTCTTCAAAGGCGTGGCGGCGGCGCTCCAGCAACTCCGGGAACGGATCCCAAAGCAGTTGGCCGACGAGTCACGCTCGATTTGTGCCGGAGTTCTGGAGAAGGTGCTGGTGAAGGTGGCCTTCCGTAATCCGGGCCTCAACCTCACCAACGTCCTCAAGAAGCTGCCGGCGGACGCTGATCTTGACGCACTTAAGGCCCTCGTCGCACCCATTGTGGACAGGGTGAATGAGGTCAAAAGGGTTGACGGCGGTCGCGTAGATTAGGCCGTCCGTTTTCTTTTTTTCTTGTTGCTGCCAGTCATGTCATGGGAACACTTTATTAGAGGCGCGACAAGTTATTTTTGTAATATAACTCTATCTTAGGCAAAAAATTGTTGTCTTACTTCCTTTACTCGACTCTTGGCTTTGTATGGTTCTGCCCTACGCTTTCGAGGGAAACTTGCCGGTGCAGGCACCCTTGCCGCGAGCGCCGAGTGTGGAACTTCAGCAGCCTGCTGGCGGGGTCGCTACCGACAAGCAACCTTGTCGCAACTAGTTGTAGCTCTCTTAAGTTGTTGAGCGAACTCGAAACAAAGTAAGGGTGCTAGCAGCTCACTTAAGTTGCTGAGCGAACTCGAAGCAAAGTAAGGGCGCTAGCAGCTCACTTAAGTTGTTGAGCGGACTCGAAACAAAATAAAGGCGCAACTAGCTACGAGTTGGTTCCTCCGCACACAGGTTTTCCATACAAAGCACGGTCGTTCAAGGAAGATAACTCAAAAACTTAAAAAACTGATTGCTCAAGCTTTAGAAACTTAGCTTTTCTGTCGTCTGCTTCCCGACAAGGAGAAACTTTCTTGAACGGCCTGGTCCACACCATTATCTTCTCCTCCCCCCCCCCGGTAAACCTTGTGGGCGAGGGAACCTTCCTTCTTTTGAGAAATAAACAAAGAAATAAAGTAATGATATGGAGCCTTGGGCTCGTTATCGCTTACCGGGGTCTGGTGCTGCACAAAGTGTCAGAAAACATATGCGAAAAAGGATTATAGCATAAAAGAAAGCTGACAAGATGTGCGGGGCACATGAACTTTACTGGTGCACGGGGTCTGCGCCCGGCTTTGTACAAAGGATTACATGCAACAGCGGCAAGACTTGTACAAAAGGTGCTTGCCGGAAAAGCTTCCGGCAACCGCGCCTTACGGGTAAAACTTACGAAGATGTTCAATGTTCCAGGAGTTGCTCACCGGAATGCCATCTTCGGTCTCAAGGCGGACAGCGCCGGGCCTAGTGACTCGTTTCACCCGATAAGGGCCTTCCCACTTCGGCGTCAACTTGTTGGAATTCTTGGCGGACTGAACACGCCGAAGAACAAGGTCGCCTTCCTCGAAGCTCCTGGCTTTAACTTTGCGGCTATGGTAGCGACGCAATGCTTGCTGGTAGCGAGCGGCTCGCACAGCAGCCTGGAGACGGTCTTCCTCAAGGAGCAGCGCGTCGTCTTGCCGCAGCTGCTCTTGCTCAAGCTCATCATAAGCGAGAACTTGAGGTGACCCGTATACGAGTTCCATGGGGAGAACTGCCTCCGCTCCATAGGCTAGAGCGAAGGGTGTCTGGCCAGTGGCTCGATTTGGCGTCGTCCTGATCGACCAAAGAACCACCGGCAGCTCCTCGATCCAGTTTCTTCCGCACTTCTGCAGCCTGTCAAAAGTTCTGGTCCTGAGGCCTCATAGCACTTCAGCATTTGCCCTCTCTGCTTGACCGTTGCTTCTCGGATGAGCAACAGAAGCGAAGCAGACCTTGGCGCCAAGGTCTTGGACGTACTGCATGAAGGTGCGGCTCGTAAATTGCGTGCCGTTGTCAGTGATGATCCTGTTCGGGATCCCGAAACGGCAGACAATCGACCTGAAGAACTTGACTGCTGACTGTGCTGTCACCTTCCTCACCGGTTCCACTTCCGGCCACTTTGTGAACTTGTCGATTGCGACGTACAAGAACTCAAAGCCCCCGACAGCTCGGGGGAAGGGGCCGAGGATGTCGAGCCCCCAGACCGAAAATGGCCAGGATAAAGGGATTGTCTGGAGAGCTTGAGATGACTGGTGTATCTATTTGGAATGGAACTGGCACGCTTCACACTTGGTTACTTGTGCAGTTGCATCCTGGAGGGCTGTCGGCCAGAAGAAGCCTTGCTGGAATGCTTTGCCGGCAAGTGCTCTTGCGCCAATGTGGTGACCACATATGCATCCATGTATCTCTGCCAACAGCTGTTGTCCATCTTCCCGGCGAATGCACTTCAATTTCACACCATTGAGTCTTATTCTGTACAGTGTGTTGTCGACAAACTTGTACATACTTGACTGCCGGGCTACTCTTTCCGCTTCTTCTTGCTCTTCGGGAAGCTCTCCTGTCTGAAGGAAACGGACAATCTGCTGCGCGCATGCTGGAGCTTGTGGCTCGACAACAAGGACTAAAGGCATATCTGTTGCTGCGGGAACATCCGCTTCTACGGCAAGAACCTGCGGTTCAGCCGGCGCGTGATATTCCCCGGCAAGCTTGTCGGAGCAAAACTTGTCAGGAGCGTCTACTTCAACGGAACAAACCAAGAGGTTCGCCGGAGCAGACTGCTCCTCAGCACTCTTGGCGTCGATCTTGGGGACCTTCTTGGCGGCGGCTTCGGGAAGCTCTGCCGGAAAGTAGTCACCAGAAACCAACTTCCTCTTCTTATTCTGCCCAGTTGATGGTGTCACGGATGGTTGAGTCAGCTTGAGCACAAAGATCCCTGGTTCCACAGGCAACTTTAGTGCAGCGCACTTTGACAGGCCATCAGCAATGTCGTTCTGAGCTCGTGGAACATGCTCCATTTGCAGGCCGTCAAAGTGTTCTTCTAGCTTTCTCACTTCATCAACATATGCCTCCATCAACGGACTCTGATAGCTTTTGTTTACTTGGCGGACGACCAACTGCGAGTCACCCCTGACAATGAGCTTGTTGATCCCAAGGTCAGCTGCGATTCTGAGGCCGGCAAGCAAACCTTCATATTCTGCGGTATTGTTCGTTGCTTGCTCCTTGGGAAAATACATCTAAACTACGTACTTGAGGTGCTCTCCGGTGGGTGCGATAAGCAGCACGCCTGCGCCGGCGCCCTGCAGCGAGAAGGCACCATCAAAGTACATCAGCCACTCTTTGCTTGCCTCTTTGACGGGGATGCTTATTTCTGGAGTTTCTTTGTCTGGTGTCGGCATCCATTCCGCTATGAATTCTGCCAATGCTCTGCTTTGGATCGTTGCAGTGCTCTCAAACTTGAGGCCAAAGCTTGACAGTTCCAGTGCCCACTCGACAATCCTGCCTGTTGCTTCTGGATTCTGCAGTATCCTCTTCAGCGGAAAGCGAGTGACAACTGTGATCTCGTGTGCCTGGAAGTAATGGCGCAGCTTTCTCGAGGCCATGAGGAGGCCGAAAAGCAACTTCTGCACTCCAGAGTACCTTGATCTGGCTCCCTGCAGAAGGGAACTGACAAAGTAAACTGGGCGCTGCACCATTTTCTTCTGCACCTCCTCGCACGTCTGCGCAGATTCATCTTTGTCGGGACCAGAGCTTGTCGGAGAAGCCCCCTGCTTGTCACTGGATTCACTTTCCGTAGTTGCTGGCTCATCGTCCGCCTCCCTCTCCGCTACTAACGCAGCACTAACCACTTGATTGGTTGCCGCTAGGTACAGCAGCAACTTCTCTTGTGGCTTAGGTGCGACAAGTATATGAGTGGAGGACAGGTACCTCTTCAAGCCCCGCAGCGCAGCCTCCGCTTCTGGAGTCCATTTCGTTGGACCTGCCTTTTTCAAAATTTTGAAAAATGGCAGGGCACGCTCAGCAGATCTGGAGATAAACCTGCTGAGAGCAGCCACGCAACCGGCAAGCCTTCGCACATCCTTGACGCGCTTCGGTGCTTCAATCTGCTCGATGGCCTTGATCTTGTTGGGGTTGGCTTCAATTCCCCGCTGAGACACAAAGAACCCGAGAAGCTTGCCGGAAGGGACTCCAAACACGCACTTCTCGGGGTTGAGCTTGAGGTTGATCCTGCGTAGATTTGCAAAAGTTTCTTCTAAATCCTGGATCAGGGTAGCCTTGTCCTTGCTCTTGACCACTATATCATCCATGTAGGCTTCCACATTTCTGTGTATCTGTGGCTCAAAAGCAACATGGACTACCCTTGCAAATGTTGAACCAGCATTCTTCAACCCAAAGGGCATCCGTACAAAATAGTATGTGCCGCAAGGGGTGATAAATGCGGTTTTTTCCTCATCCTCTTCTGCCATGAAGATCTGATGGTATCCTGAATATGCATCAAGAAATGAAAGAAAATCACATCCAGCTGTGGAGTCAACAATCTGGTCAATGCGCGGCAAGGGAAATGGATCTTTGGGACAAGCTTCATTGACATCAGTGAAGTCTATACAAAGCCTCCATTTCCCGTTCGCCTTGCGCACGACTATAGGATTGGCCAACCACGTGGGATGGAGGACTCCTCTGACAA
Organism: Triticum aestivum; assembly: GCF_018294505.1. Classification (NCBI taxonomy): domain Eukaryota; kingdom Viridiplantae; phylum Streptophyta; class Magnoliopsida; order Poales; family Poaceae; genus Triticum; species Triticum aestivum. The sequence goes on from NC_057804.1 coordinate 551,604,082, forward strand.
GGCCTGCTACTTCCAATTTCCTGATCTCTTCTGCAATGAACTCTTGGCGCTCCACTGCCTGCTTCCCGACTCTCTGCTTGACGGGCCGCGCATGAGGACAGACGGCTAGGTGATGCTCAATTACTTTGATCAGATGGTTGCCAAGCAGAAAGTCAGGAAGCAGGCAGTGGAGCGCCAAGAGTTCATTGCAGAAGAGATCAGGAAATTGGAAGCAGCAGGCCTTGTCAGAGGAGTGCTCCATCCCACGTGGTTGGCCAATCCTGTAGTCGTGTGCAAGGCGAACGGGAAATGGAGGCTTTGTATAGACTTCACTGATGTCAATAAAGCTTGTCCCAAAGACCCATTCCCCTTGCCGCGCATTGACCAGATTGTTGACTCCACAGCTGGATGTGATTTGCTTTCATTTCTTGATGCATATTCAGGATACCATCAGATCTTCATGGCAGAAGAGGATGAGGAAAAAACCGCATTTATCACCCCTTGCGGCACATACTGTTTTGTACGGATGCCCTTTGGGTTGAAGAATGATGGTTCAACATTTGCAAGGGTAGTCCATGTCGCTTTTGAGCCACAGATACACAGAAATGTGGAAGCCTACATGGATGATATAGTGGTCAAGAGCAAGGACAAGGCTACCTTGATCCAAGATTTAGAAGAAACTTTTGCAAATCTGTGCAGGATCAACCTCAAGCTCAACCCCGAGAAGTGCGTGTTTGGAGTCCCTTCCGGCAAGCTTCTCGGGTTCTTTGTGTCTCAGCGGGGAATTGAAGCCAACCCCGACAAGATCAAGGCCATCGAGCAGATTGAAGCACCGAAGCACGTCAAGGATGTGCGAAGTCTTGCCGGTTGCGTGGCTGCTCTCAGCAGGTTTATCTCTAAGTCTGCTGAGCGCGCCCTACCGTTTTTCAAAATATTGAAAAAGGCAGGTCCAATGAAATGGACTTCGGAAGCGGAGGACGCGCTGCAGGACTTGAAGAGATACCTGTCCTCCACTCCAATACTTGTCGCACCTAAGCCACAAGAGAAGTTGCTGATGTACCTAGGGGCAACCAATCAAGTGGTTAGTGCTGCGTTAGTAGCGGAGAGGGAGGCGGACGATGAGCCAGCAACCGCGGCAAGTGAATCTAGCGACAAGCAGGGGGCTTCTCCGACAAGCTCTGGTCCCGACAAAGATGAATCTGCGCAGACGTGCAAGGAGGTGCAGAAGAAAATGGTGCAGCGCCCAGTTTACTTTGTCAGTTCCCTTCTGCAGGGAGCCAGATCAAGGTACTCTGTAGTGCAGAAGTTGCTTTTCGGCCTCCTCATATCCTCGAGAAAGCTGCGCCATTACTTCCAGGCACACGAGATCACAGTTGTCACTCGCTTTCCGCTGAAGAGGATACTGCAGAATCCAGAAGCAACAGGAAGGATTGTCGAGTGGGCACTGGAACTGTCAAGCTTTGGCCTCAAGTTTGAGAGCACTGCAACAATCCAAAGCAGAGCATTGGCAGAGTTCATAGCAGAGTGGACGCCAACCCCAGACGAAGAAATTCCAGAGACAAGCATCCCCGCCAAGGAGACAAGCAAAGAGTGGCTGATGTACTTTGATGGTGCCTTCTCGCTGCAAGGCGCCGGTGCTGGCGTGCTACTTATCGCACCCACTAGAGAGCACCTCAAGTACGTAGTCCAGATGCACTTTCCCAAGGAGCAAGCAACGAACAATACTGCAGAGTATGAAAGTTTGCTTGCCGGCCTCAGAATTGCAGCCGACCTTGGGATCAAGAAACTCATTGTAAGGGGTGACTCGCAGCTTGTCGTCCGCCAAGTGAACAAGAACTACCAGAGTCCATTGATGGAAGCTTATGTTGATGAAGTGAGAAAGCTAGAAGCACACTTTGACGGCCTGCAAATGGAACACGTTCCACGAGCTCAGAACGATATTGCTGACAGCCTGTCAAAGTGCGCAGCACTAAAGTTACCTGTGGAACCAGGGATTTTTGTGCTCAAGCTGACTCAACCATCCGTGACACCATCAACTAGACCAAGCAAAAAGAGGAAGTTGGTTTCCGGTGACTACTTTCCGGCAGAGCTCCCCGAAGCCGCCGCCAAGAAAGTCCCCAAGATCAACACCAAAAGTGCTGAGGAGCAGTTTGCTCCGGCAAGCCTTATGGCTTGTTCCGTTGAAGCAGACGCTCCCGACAAGTTTTGCTCCGGCAAGCTTGCCGGGGAATGTCACGCTCTGGCCGAACGGCAGGTTCTTGCCGTAGAAGCGGATGTTCCCACAGCAACAGATATGCCTTTAGTCCTTGTTGTCGAGCCACAAGCTCCAGCATGGGCACAGCAGATTGTCCATTTCCTTCAGATAGGAGAACTTCCCGAAGAGCAAGAAGAAGCGGAAAGAGTAGCCCGGCAGTAAAGTATGTACAAGTTTGTCGACAACACACTGTACAGAATAAGACTCAACGGTGTGAAATTGAAGTGCATTCGCCAGGAAGATGGATAGCAGCTGTTGGCAGAGATACATGGAGGCATATGTGGTCACCACATTGGCGCAAGAGCACTTGCCGGCAAGGCTTTCCGGCAAGGCTTCTTTTGGCCGACAGCCCTCCAGGATGCAACTGCACAAGTAACCAAGTGTGAAGCGTGCCAGTTCCATTCCAAACAGATACACCAGCCAGCTCAAGCTCTCCAGACGATCCCTTTATCCTGGCCATTTTCGGTCTGGGGGCTCGACATCCTCGGCCCCTTCCCCCGAGCTGTCGGGGGCTTTGAGTTCATGTATGTCGCAACCGACAAGTTCACAAAGTGGCCGGAAGTGGAACCAGTGAGGAAGGTGACAGCACTGTCAGCAGTCAAGTTCTTCAGGTCGATAGTTTGCCGTTTCGGGATCCCGAACAGGATCATCACCGACAACGGCACGCAATTTACGAGCCGCACCTTCATGCAGTACGTCCACGACCTTGGCGCCATGGTCTGCTTCGCTTCTGTTGCTCATCCGAGAAGCAACGGTCGAGCAGAGAGGGCAAATGCTGAAGTGTTGCGAGGCCTCAAGACCAGAACTTTCGACAGGCTGCACAAGTGCGGAAGAAACTGGATCGAGGAGCTGCCGGTGGTTCTTTGGTCGATCAGGACGACGCCAAATCGAGCCACTGGCCAGACACCCTTCGCTCTAGCCTATGGAGCGGAGGCAGTTCTCCCCACGGAACTCGTATACGGGTCACCTCGAGTGCTCGCTTATGATGAGCTTGAGCAAGAGCAGCTGCGGCAAGACGACGCGCTGCTCCTTGAGGAAGACCGTCTCCAGGCTGCTGTGCGAGCCGCTCGCTACCAGCAAGCTTTGCGTCGCTACCATAGCCGCACAGTTAAAGCCAGGAGCTTCGAGGAAGGCGACCTTGTTCTTCGGCGTGTTCAGTCCGCCAAGAATTCCAACAAGTTGACGCCGAAGTGGGAAGGCCCTTATCGGGTGAAACGAGTCACTAGGCCCGGCGCTGTCCGCCTTGAGACCGAAGATGGCATTCCGGTGAGCAACTCCTGGAACATTGAACATCTTCGTAAGTTTTACCCATAAGGCGCGGTTGCCGGAAGCTTTTCCGGCAACCACCTTTTGTACAAGTCTTGCCGCTGTTGCATGTAATCCTTTGTACAAAGCCGGGCGCAGACCCCGTGCACCAGTAAAGTTCATGTGCCCCGCACATCTTGTCAGTTTTCTATGCTATAATCCTTTTTCGCATATGTTATCTCACACTTTGTGCAGCACCAGACCCCGGTAAGCGATAACGAGCCTAAGGCTCCATATCATTACTTTATTTCTCTGTTTCTTTCTCAAAAGAAGGAAGGTTCCCTCGCCCACAAGGTTCACCGGGGGGGAAGGAGAAGATAATGGTGTGGACCAGGCCGTTCAAGAAAGTTTCTCCTTCCCGGGAAGCAGACGACAGAAAAGCTAAGTTGCTAAAGCTTGAGCAATCAGTTTTTTAAGTTTTTGAGTTATTTTCCTTGAACGACCGTGCTTTGTATGGAAAACCTGTGCGCGGAGGAACCAACTCGTAGCTAGTTGCGCCTTTATTTTGTTTCGAGTCCGCTCAACAACTTAAGTGAGCTGCTAGCGCCCTTACTTTGCTTCGAGTCCGCTCAGCAACTTAAGTGAGCTGCTAGCGCCCTTACTTTGTTTCGAGTTCGCTCAACAACTTAAGAGAGCTGCAACTAGTTGCGACAAGGTTGCTTGTCGGTAGCGACCCCGCCAGCAGGCTGCTGAAGTTCCGCACTCAGCGCTCGCGGCAAGGGTGCCTGCACAGGCAAGTTTCCCTAGAAAGCGTAGGGCAGAACCATACAAAGCCAAGAGTCGAGTAAAGGAAGTAACACAGCATTTTCTTGCCTAAGATAGAGTTATATTACAAAAATAACTTGTCGCGCCTCTAATAAAGTGTTCCCATGACATGGCTGGCAGCGACAAGGAAAGAAGAAGCAGACGGCCTAATCCACGCGACCGCCGTCAACCCTTTTGACCTCGTTCACCCTGTCCACAATGGGTGCGACGAGGGCCTTAAGCGTCAAGATCAGCGTCCGCCGGCAGCTTCTTGAGGACGTTGGTGAGGTTGAAGCTCGGATTGCGGAAGGCCACCTTCACCAGCACCTTCTCCAGAACTCCGGCACAAATCGAGCGTGACTCGTCGGCCAACTGCTTTGGGATCCATTCCCGGAGTTGCTTGAGCGCCGCCGCCACGCCTTTGAAGAACAGAGTGAGCTTGGCGCTGGGTCGGAGGTTCTCGTCGGAGGAGTACCCGAAGCCTTCCACCCCCAATTGCACCAGCTCCTCTTCGATGACTGCAGCAATGTTCACGAGGCCCTCCGTCCAGAGCTCCACAGTATCTCTGAGAAGGTTCTGGGTTTCGGCGGCCCTCGCCAGTAGCGCATCGTTGGCCTTGATGTCTTTCTTCAAGTCTGCCTCCCGTTTCCTAGCGCTGTCCAACGTCTCTGTCAAGGTGGCCAGCTTGAGCTCCAGATCAGCATTGGAATCCTTGGCGGCACGCAGCTCTTTGCCCTTCTCGGAGAGTTGGCCCTGCAGCTCACCGTGGGCAAGGGCGTCCTTCTCGCGCTCTAGCTTGAGCGCGGCAAGCTCTTCGCCACCAACCTTCAGATCAGCTTCTAGCTGCGCCACCTTTGCCTCCAATTCTTTCTTGGCGGCCTCGGCAGCCGCAGCCGCATCCTTTGCCTCTTGGAGCGTCCCGCCAAGTGCCCGTTCGCGCGCGGCAAGCTCCTCTTCATGGCTGTCGAGGTTCACTTTCCGCTGAGTCAGCTCGCCTTCTCGCGCGTACAGCTTCTCACCGGTGAGCCGCTGCTGCTCCTCAGCTTCGGCCTTCTCAAGGAGGAAGGCCTTCCGCTCCTCAGCAAGCTGCTCCCGCTCCTCCGCCAAGGCCCGGAGAGTTTCTTGGCGAAGACCCCGGAGCTCCTCCGCATGCTTCTCTATGTCCACGCTCGCCCTCGCGACAAGCGCTTCCCAGGACTCCAACTTGACTTGGCGGGCGCGGTAGAGCGCCAGCAGCCTCCGTAGCAGCCGCTCCTCCTCAGGCTCGCCGCTGCTGCTTCCCGGCGCGTCGACGATCGACAACCCGACGGAGGCAAGCACCTCCCCATCCAGAGCTTCTCCTTCCACGGGCGCCCTGGAGCTCGACGCCCAGGGGAGCTTGATGAAGATGCCCTCGCCAGCCTTCAGATAGGCGTCGGGCTGGGGCTCCTCGGAGCCTGGCGCTACGATAGCGGCGGAGGGATCGGTGGTCGGTGCAGCGCCTGACGCTCCTGCGGCCTCAGGGCCGTCAGTGCGATCGCCAGATCCCCCGCCAGCTTCTTCGGCAGCAGCCTTGGCGGCCTCTTCGCCGGCGGGCACGTCAGCGCCTGCTCCTTCTTCGGTGGCCGCGGCATCATCAGTATTGCCGCGCACGTCCTCCTCGCCGCCCGCCTCGATCTCCATCGGATCCGCGGAGGGTGGGTCTGACGACCGGAGAAGAAGGAGAAATCAAACAAGTATCCGAGGAGAGAAATCAGCAAAAGACTACAAGGAAAGTTTCGGGCAAGAAGGACTACCTGTGTTAGGATCTGTTGTCATGACCTCCACCACCGGGGGATGTTGGCGTTGTCCCTTACCGGAGACTCCTCCCTTGCCGGAGATCGCTTCCTTGTCGGAGAACGCTCCCTTGCCGGGGAGTCCGCCCTTGGTGGCGTAGTCGAAGCAGACGACGAGTCGGAGGTGACCACCACGCTCTCCTGATGAAGCTGTTCTGCTCCTGCACAAACAAACCAGTAATCAGATGTCAACAAAGGAAAAGAGCAACCACGCGCACCCAGAAACAGAAAGTAAACCATATACTTACACTGGGGGCTGCGCTGGGGGCTGCTCTGCGAAGTGATGGCCGGATCCGGCAAGGTGGTCTCGGGCGCGCCTCCTGTCGTCGCAGTGGGCTCGTCCTCGATGACCACCACCTGAGCCTTGGCCCTCTTCGCCGCCCTCTGGGCCAGAGTCCTGAAAAGAAGAGCCCAGGGTGGATCAGATCCGATGCAAGACAAGATCAGCAAGTTGAAGAACTACAAGAACAAGCAAGGGAATCTTACTCTTCTTCTTCTTCCTCCTCGTCGGAGCTGAGCGCGGAGAGGTCGAAGTTCGGCCCACTTCCGGCACGACGAGGTGGAGGGGTGGGATCCCTTGGCCGCTTGGCGGGGGCTGCGGCGCCAGACCGAGACGACCCCGCTTCAGTTGTCGCAGCGGCAGGAGGCGCTCCCGCGGCAACCGTACTTGCCGCGGTAGAGTGTGTCGTGCAATGCTGCGGCTGTTGGCCCACTTGCCGCCCTGCTACGTCGCCAACCCTGCGGAGGCGCCTTCTTGGCTGCGCCGCGGGCCCTGCTCGCGCCAAGCTCCTCGGAGATGGCGGGCCGCTCGCACCCTCGGCGGGCTCGTTCGACTCAGCGTCGGGCGCGGCGAGCTCTTCTTCCTCTTCGGGCTGCTCCCGTTCGCCAAGACTCATCGCCAACGCCGCGTCCGCTTCCTCCACGATGAACCCGAATTCACCCGCGGCCGCGGCTGCCGCCGCCTCTTCCGCCCTGGTGGCGATGCGCTCCATCTCTTGCTCAGTGGTGTCGCGGGTGAGGAGTTTCTTCTCGTCAGCATTGACCGCCACCTCCACTAGGCTGTCGAAGAACTGCTGCACGACGTCGCCGGCGGGCTCTTGCCAAGTTGGAGCGGTCCCATGCGAGTCACACAATGGCATCATTGCGCAGATGCGGTCGCGCAAGGAGTTGTTACAGAGAGGCACGACGCCTGCTGGCAACCTGAACCACTCGGGATGCTGCGGGTCGTGCTTGAATATTTCCTCAAGTATTCCGTCCAATTCTATGACGGTGAAATTGAAGTTGAGGCCTGGGCGCAACCTCATGATGTCTGCTGGGCCTCCAAATTCCCAGGCGGGTCTCCCCCTCGCCTGCAGAGGGGCGATGCACCGGCGAAGGAAATCTGCGCCGACAGCTCCTACAGTCAGCCCGGCAAGCCTGAGACGCAAGATCCGAGCAGTGGCGATCTTCAGCTTGTCGTCGTCCGCGGACAGAGCGCTCCAATCATTGCCTCGCACTGCTGGGGCCTGGCGCAGGGCGGTGAATGGCTGCGGGTTCTCCTCTACAACCGAGCACCAGTTTGCTCTCCACTCATCCCACTTGCTGCGGAGCTCCCCCTCCAGATAGGTCTCTTTCTTGCCGGCTCGCGAGATCCAAGCGATCCCCCCGGCAAGGGTTTCCCCTCTCTCGACACGGGGCATGAAGAAATGGCGGAAGAGAGCTACGTTGGGGTGGACTCCGACAAAGTTTTCGCATAGATGGGCGAAAACTGCCATGGTCAAGACGGTGTTGGGGGTGAAATCATGGAGGTGGAGTCCGTAGGTGTTCATGATATCACAAAAGAAATCAGAGAATGGCGGGCAGAGCCCGCAGTAGAAGAACACGGCAAAGAAAGGGTACCCGCCAACTAGAGCTTCTTGCGAGGTGATGGCGGAGAGTACCTTTGCGCGCGGATGCGCCCGTGTCTCCGTCGACCAGAAGAGATAGTACCACTCCCTCAGATCCTTTGCGGAGAGCTCGGGGAGGAAGGTGGCCCGCTCTTTTCGCAGCGCCTCAAGCCGCTGCGCCTCGGTCAACTTCACAGCTTTCGCGGCCTTCCCCTTGCTGGGCTTCAGAGCCATGGCGGAGGCGGTGGGGGAGATCGACGGTGCTGGTAGTGGCGGTGGCGACGGGAGCAGAGCGCTGCTCTCTTTCGGCTTTGGAAGCGGAAGAGGGCGGCGGAGGTTTCTGAGATTGCAGCAGCAAATGGCGAAGATAGGGGAAAATACCCCTGTTTCCCCTGCTTATAAGGAGGAGGGGGCAGACGTGGCCCACCTTCCGAATAAAGAACCACCCACGATCTCCCCCATGACGCCATGATTGACGCGTGCCGTTGCGGGGGGTGCGGTGGATACGGAGCGAGATTTGGTGTGGACCCAGACCGCGCGTGCCCGTGCACTGTTTTGGGCCTGGCCCAACAGCGCTCGGCACCGTGTATGGCCCAGGCCCGGGGGCTCCTATCGGTGTACTAGAGTAGGGGTACCCTAGTATCCCTAACTCGTGCACGGGCAGTTGCAGCACCCCGCGGCAAGGCTTGCCGGGTGACCGCCAAGACCCTCCATGGTTCCCTTGAAGACCATTCAAGAACAAAGTATTCAAGATGAAGAGACAAGGCCCCGGAAAGAGGAGCTTGCCGGGAAGAGACAAGACCCCGGCAAGAGGAGCTTGCCGGGAAGGCCTCTTAAGGCATACCAAGAAAGCTTGCCGCGACGCGCCCTGCGTCCCGGCAAGGCCCGTTGAGCAACAAGCTCCCAAACACGACAAGACGATGGCCGCGGCAAGGAGCTTGCCGCGGGAAACCCCCACTTCGTGCCCGCGCTCCAGCACACCTGCTAACGTGTCGCTCTAGGACTCTCCCAAGCACACGTGGCAGGAGGCCGTGCAGCTAGGGGTGCGTGGTGGCAAGCGGAGATGAAGAGAATGCCATCGTGGCAAACGGTGGCGCTCCTAACGGTCACCTTTTGCACTGTTTAGGAGACTCAGACAGGCATTTAATGCCCTTGTCCCCTGCCGTCAGAGTTAGGTAGGGTGCACTGTATTCACAGTAGCGGTAGCTGCACCTACCACATCCTTTTCCATTTTTACCCTTCTAGTCTACGTTGCCACCTGTCGGTGACCCCTTGAAAGTATAAAAGGAGGCCCAGGCGCAACGTAGAGGAGGTTCGGCCGCTTCGGCTCATTCGAAACACCAGAAACACTCCCACGCTCAGTCTGATAGCGTCCATCGCTCCTGAGCAAGGATTCAATACACACAAACAAGCAGCAGTAGGGTTTTACGCATCCGTGCGGCCCGAAGCTGGGTAAAACTGCCCGCGTGTACTGCCTCGATCCGCTCTTTGTGCAACCTCCGCCCTCACCGAATCGAAAGGGGCTCGGTCCGCCGATCCCCATAGGTGTTTGTGGATCAGTTTCCCCGACATCTTTGTTCCCCGACATCTTTGGGGATCGGCGGACCGAGCCCCTTTCGATTCGGTGAGGGCGGAGGTTGAACAAAGAGCGGATCGAGGCAGTACACGCGGGCAGTTTTACCCAGCTTCAGGCCGCATGGATGCGTAAAACCCTACTGCTACTTGTTTGTGTGTATTGAATCCTTGCTCAGGAGCGATGGACGCTATCAGACTGAGCGTGGGAGTGTTTCTGGTGTTTCGAATGAGCCGAAGCGGCCGAACCCCCTCTACGTTGCGCCTGGGCCTCCTTTTATACTTTCAAGGGGTCACCGACAGGTGGCAACGTAGACTAGAAGGGTAAAAATGGAAAAGGATGCGGTAGGTGCAGCTACCGCTACTGTGGATACAGTGCACCCTACCTAACTCTGACGGCAGGGGACAAGGGCATTAAATGCATGTCTAAGTCTCCTAAACAGTGCAAAAGGTGACCGTTAGGAGCGCCACCGTTTGCCACGATGGCCTTCTCTTCATCTCCGCTTGCCACCGCGTACCCCTAGCTGCACGGCCTCCTGCCACGTGTGCTTGGGAGAGTCCTAGAGCGACACGTTAGCAGGTGTGCTGGAGCGCGGGCACGAAGTGGGGGTTTCCTGCGGCAAGCTCCTTGCCGCGGCCGTCGTCTTGTCGCGTCCGGAAGCTTGTCGCTCGCCGGATCTTGCTGGGACGCAGGGCGCGTCGCGGCAAGCTTTCTTGGTATGCCTTGAGTGGCCTTCCCGGCAAGCTCCTCTTGCCGGGGTCTTGTCTCTTCCCGGCAAGATCCTCTTGCCGGGGCCTTGGTTGGCCTTCCCGGCAAGCTCCTCTTGCCGGGGCCTTGGTTGGCCTTCCCGGCAAGCTCCTCTTGCCGGCGCCTTGGTTCGAGTACTTTGTTCTTGAATGGTTTTCAAGGGAACCACGGAGGGTCTTGGCGGTCACCCGGAAAGCCTTGCCGCGGGGCGCTGCAACTGCCCGTGCACGAGTTCGGGATACTAGGGTACCCCTACTCCAGTACACCGACAGATACCCTCTTTATCCTATGTCTCCCACGGATTGATAAACCTTAGGCCATCCACTTGAGGGAAATTTGTTGTTGTCCTACAAAACTCTATGCTTGGAGGCCCAACACAAGTCTACAAGAATAAGTTGTGTAGTAGACATCAAGCTCTTTTCTGGCGCCGTTGCCGGGGAGGTGAGTTCTTGAAGGTATATCTTTAGATCTTGTAATTGAATCTTTTACTTTCTTGTTTACTCACTAGTTTAGTTTTATAAAAGAAAACTAAAAAATGGAAGTGAAGTTGCATCAAATGCTTTACCTTTATGATGTCTTTCTTGAAAATGATGGATCAGAAAATTGTGCCAAAGTGTTAGAAGAAGAATTCAATAAATCGTTTGGCATAAATTCTTTGAATGATAAGCATGATTGCCATGTTGTTACTATGTTTTTTTTGAATATCCATGATGCTAATGATATGCAAATCCATATGCTTGGATATGCTATGTTTGGTGAAGATGATCTTTTTAGTCCCCTTACTTTTGATGAGGAAATTTATATCATGGTAGCATGCCTCCTATTTATGACGGTTTCAATGATAAAAGTGGGTTTGGAAGAGTGTCAACTTTATGTAATAATGATCCCACTATTTTGGAGGGTGTTAAATCTTATTGCAGTAATTATGAAAGTGGATTTGGAGAGGTCGTGCCTCTATTTAGTGATGATTCCAGTATTTTGGAAGAGGTTTCAATTGATTATGACAACAAAGTTGCTATCTATGGTGATTATGGTGATGACATGTATGCTCTAAAGATTAATGATAACCACGAAAGTTGTCATCATGATTTTAATGTTCAATTTGATTGTGTCAATCAAGTATCTCATGGTAGTTATTTTTTTGAGTTTACTCCCACCACTATTCATGAGAATAAATTTGCTTATGCGGAGAGTAATAAAAAAATTATGCTTGTGGATCATGAAAGAATTGCTTTAGGTGATAGATATATTGTTAAATTAATTTATGATGCTACCGAAAATTATTATAAGAGAGGGACATATGCTTTTACGTATCTCAGTAATATCAAGTTTCCTCTCTATGTGTTGAAAGTTTTGAAGTCATGCTTCTTTTGCCATCCTATGCTAGTTGATTCTTGCTCCCATAAATTGTTTGCTTACAAAATCCCTATGCATAGGAAGTGGGTTAGGCTTAAATGTGCTTGCCATGTGATTCATGATGCTCTCTTGCATGTTTCAATTACTATTCTTATGTGAGCATCATTAAAATCACTATGCCTAGCTAAAAAGGCATTAAAGAAAAGCGCTTGTTGGGAGACAACCCATTACATATACATACTATTTTTGTGTGTTAAAATGATTAATCTACTATAGTAATCATGTTTTATAGCTTTTGTTTCAATAAAGAACCAATTAAAGCCTTTGGGATAGTGTGGATGATAGTTGACTTGATTATGTGCAAAAACAGAAACTTTTGAAATTGTTACACATGATTGACATACAAATATCCTACGCTTTCCTAAAAAAATTTAGAATTTTTGGAGTTACAGAAGTATGGTGTTTGTTCAGATCATTACAGATTGTTTTGTTTCTGACAGATTCTGTTTTCAATGCATGGTTTGCTTGTTTTATAGTTTCTATGGCTTATATTGGTCTATGTAAGTTGTAGAAATGATATAGTACAGTAATCATTATGTAAGAACAATCATGAATCTTTTCTTGACAGTACCAAATTGAACGATTTGCTCTTTATCATACTAACCTATCTCACGAAGTTTGGTTAAGTTTTCTGTGATTGAAGTTTTCAAGTTTTGGGTGAGATATCAATATGAGGAGAATAAGGAGTGGCAAGATCATAAGCTTCGGGATGCCCAAGGTACCCCAAGGTAATATTCAAGGAATACCCAAGCATCCAAACTTGGGGATGCCCGTGAAGGCATCCCCTCTTTTGTCTTCAACATTGTCGGCAACCTCACTTGGAGCTATATTTTTATAATTTTATTCGTCACATGATATGTGTTTTGCTTGGAGCGTCATTTTCTTTTGTTGATTTTTCCTTGCTGTTATTTTGAATAATACTTTGTATCCTTTATTTCAATAGAAGTGTCAAGTATAGCCTTTACCATGCTTGGTTTGCATGCTCACGAGGTGTTGTTTTTGAAACAGAAAGTTTTCTATTATTGTCTGGATTATTCTGGATAGTCAGACATGATAAAATCTTGAAATTTTGCTGCAGTAAGCTATAACTGTTGGGGAACGTAGTATTTTCCAAAAAATTCCAACGATCATGCAAAAGCTATCTATGTGATGCATAGCAACAAGAGGGGAGAGTGTGTCCATATAACCTCGTAGACCGAAAGCGGAAGCGTTAGTTAACGCGGTTGATGTAGTCGAACGTCTTCGCGATCCAACCTATCCAAGTACCGAACGTACGGCACCTCTGCGTTCAGCACACATTCATCTTGATGACGTCCCTCGTACTCTTGATCCAGTTGAGGCTGACGGAGAGTTTCATCAGCACGACGGCGTGGCGATGGTGATGATGAAGTAACCGACGGAGGGCTTCGCCTAAGCACTACGACAATATGACCGAGGTGTGTAACTGTGGAGGGGGCACCGCACACGGCTAAAAGATCAAGGTGAGTGTCTATGGGGTGCCCCTAGCCACATATATAAAGGAGGGGAGGAAAGAGGTGGCTGACCCATGGGGGGCCCGCCAGGTGTGGGGAATCCTACTAGGACTCCCCAGTCCAAGTAGGATTCCCCTCCTCTTTCCAATTCCTAGTAGGAGAAGGAGGGAAGGAGGAGGAGGAGAGAAGGAAAGGGGGGCCGCCCCCGCAACCCTAGTCCAATTCAGTTTGGGCTAGGGGGTGATACGTATCCAACGTATCTATAATTTATGAAGCATTCATGCTATAATATTATGTGTTTTGGATGTTGATACGTCTCCAACGTATCTATAATTTTTGATTGCTCCATGCTACTTTACCTACTGTTTTGGACTATATTGGGCTTTATTTTCCACTTTCATATTATTTTTGGGACTAACCTATTAACCGGAGGCCCAGCCCAGAATTGTTGTTTTTTGCCTATTTCAGTATTTCGAAGAAACAGAATATCAAACGGAGTCCAAACGGAATAAAACCTTCGGGAACGTGATTTCCTCACCAAACGTGATCCAGGAGACTTGGACCCTACTCCAAGAAGTGCCAGAGGCGGTCACGAGGGTGGAGGGTGCCCCCCCTGGGCGCGCCCCCTGCCTCGTGGGCCCCTTGTTGCTCCACCGATGTACTCCTTCCTCCTATATATACCTACATACCCCCGTCAGATCAGGACAGGAGCCAAAAACCTAATTCCACCGCCGCAACCTTCTGTATCCGCGAGATCCCATCTTGGGGCCTGTTCCGGAGCACCGCCGGAGAGGCCATCTACCATGGAGGGCTTCTACATCAACACCATATCCTCTCCGATGAAGTGTGAGTAGTTTACTTCAGACCTTCAGGTCCAAAGTTACTAGCTAGATGGCTTCTTCTCTCTTTTTGGATCTCAATACAATGTTCTCCCCCTCTCTTGTGGAGATCTATTCGATGTAATCTTCTTTTTGCGGTGTGTTTGTTGAGACCGATGAATTGTGGGTTTATGATCCAGCTTATCTATGAAAAATATTTGATTCTTCTCTGAATTCTTTTATGTATGATTGAGTTATCTTTACAAGTCTCTTTGAATTATTCGTTTGGTTTGGCCAACTAGATTGGTAGTTCTTGCAATGGGAGAAGTGTTTAGCTTTGGGTTCAATCTTGCGGTGTCCTTACCCAGTGACACAAAGGGTTGCAAGGCACGTATTGTATTGTTGCCATCGAGGATAACAAGATGGGGTTTATATCATATTGAATGAATTTATCCCTCTACATCATGTCATCTTGCTTAAGGCGTTACTCTGTTTTACTTAATACTCTAGATGCATGCTGGATAGCGGTCGATGAGTGGAGTAATAGTAGTAGATGCAGAATCGTTTCGATCTACTTGTCTTGGACGTGATGCCTATATACATGATCATACCTAGATAATCTCATAATTATTTTCTATCAATTGCTCAACAGTAATTTGTTCACCCACCGTAGAACACTTATGCTCTTGAGAGAAGCCACTAGTGAAACCTATGCCCCCCGGGTCTATTCTCATCATATCAATCTCCACTACTTTATTTACTTGCCTTGTTTTTACTTTTTTTTTACTTTTTACTTTGCATCTCTATATCAAAAATACCAAAAATATTATTTATCATCTCTATCAGATCTCACCCTCGTAAGTGACCGTGAAGGGATTGACAACCCCTAATCGTGTTGGTTGCGAGTAGCTATCGTTTTGTGTAGGTACGAGGGACTCGTGCGTGATCTCCTACTGGCTTGATACCTTGGTTCTCAAAAACTGAGGGAAATACTTATGCTACTTTACTGCATCATCCTCTCCTCTTCGGGGAAATCCAACGCAGTGCTCAAGAGGTAGCAAGAAGAATTTCTAGCGCCGTTGCCGGGGAGTTTGCGCAAAAGTCAACCATACCAAGTACCCATCACAATCCCTATCTCTCGCATTACATTATTCGCCTCTCGTTTTCCTCTCCCCCACTTCATCCTTGCCATTTTATTCGCCCTCTCTTTCCCAATCTCCTCCTCTCTTTCTCTTTTGACTTTTTCTCGTTTGCCTTTGCTTGTGTGTTGGATTACTTGTTACCATGGCCGAATCAAAAAGAGCTAAGGGATTTCTCCCGAGTTCTAGTGTCGTGGACAACCTATCTATCCTTTCTAAGCTCATAAACAATGATGCTACAGAAAGACCCACCAGGATCACTAATGAGAATTTAGATGATTTTGATGATGATGACTTCGGAATCTTTCGCTATTTACTTGATGAATCTTTAAAAGATGCTTGGGATAGGTTATTAAGGGTTCGGGCTAGCTATGTGCCACAATATCAAATCGATGTTTACCTAAAAAGTTCTATGTTGGCTTGCCCGCCTCTTTCAAACAAGTTCTAGATTCTATTTTTGAAGAAGGTTTTCTTGAAGGGTATGCTATAGATACCTATGAAAAAATGAAAACTATACTTGGACACCCCTTAAATGATAAAGTTGAATCAACTACTTTCTTGTGCTTTTATCAAAATGAAATTATCAAAGAGATGAAGTCTAGCTTAGATGCAAATTTCTGTAACGTGCTTAATCTCACCTCATCCATTAATGGCAATGTTCTTAATCTTAATAGAAGGATGAATGACTTAGAAAGGAAAGCCTCTCTTGCTACTTACACATCAAGTGCCAAAAATGGCAAAACCTAGATCTATCTTCGCTTTTATGCCTAGCTAGGGGCGTTAAACGATAGCGCTTGTTGGGAGGCAACCCAATTTTATTTTGTGTTCTTTGTTTTTGTTCATGTTTAGTGTTAAATTTTGTTTCTACTTTCTGTTTAGATGTGATTTTATGTTTTAACTAGTGTTTGTGACAAGTAGAACCTATGGGACAAGCTATGATGATAGTTGATTTCATTCTGCTGAAAAACAGAAACTTTTAGCTCACGATAAACAATTCAATAAATCACAGAAACGTGATTTTGCATTGATTCTTTTTTCTTATGATCAATAAACAAATTGTCCAGTACGTCCTATTTTGGTAAGATTTTGTGCGTTTCATAAGTTTGCGTTAGTTACAGATTGCTACAGACTGTTCTGTTTTTGACAGATTCTGTTTTTCGTGTGTTGTTTGCTTATTTCAATGCATCTATGGCTAATAAATTAGTTTATAAACCATAAGGAAGTTAGAATACAGTAGTTTTAACACCAATATAAATAAATAATGAGTTCATTACAGTACCTTGAAGTAGTCTTTTGTTTTCTTTCACTAACGGAGCTCACGAGATTTCTATTGAGTTTTGTGTTGTGAAGTTTTCAAGTTTTGGGTGAATTCTTTTGATGGATTATGGAACAAAGAGTGGCAAGAGCCTAAGATTGGGGATGCCCATGGAACCCCCAAGATAATACAAGGACACCAAAAACTCAAAGCTTGGGGATGCCCCGGAAGGCATCCCCTCTTTCATCTACTGCCATCGGTAATTTACTTGGAGCTATATTTTTATTCACCACATGATATGTGTTTTGCTTGGAGCGTCTTTATTATTTGTGTCTTTGCTTGTTAGTTTGCCACAATCATCCTTGCTGTACACACCTTTTGAGAGAGTCATCCATGATTTAGAATTTGCTAGAATACTCATTGTGCTTCACTTATATCTTTTGAGCTTGATAGTTTTGCTCATTGTGCTTCACTTATATCTTTTGAGCTTGATATTTTTGCTCTAGTGCTTCACTTAGATCTTTTAGAGAACGGTGGTGGATTTGTTTTAAAGAAACTATTGATCTCTCATGCTTCACTTAGATTATTTTGAGAGTCGTTAATAGCATGGTAATTTGCTTAATGTTAATATACTTGGTATTCAAGATATGTGAAACTTTCTTTTGAGTGAATTGAATACTAAGATAAGTTTGATGCTTGATAATTGTTTTGAGATATGGAGGTGATAATATCAAAGCAATGCTAGTTGGGTGATCATGAATTTAAAGAATGCTTGTGTTGAAGTTTGTGATTCCCGTAGCATGCACGTATGGTGAACCGCTTTGTGATGAAGTCGGAGCACAATTTTATTTATTGATTGTCTTCCTTATGAGTGGCAGTCGGGGACAAGCGATGGTCTTTTCCTACCAATCTATCCCCCTAGGAGTATGCGTTTAGTGCTTTGGTTTTTGATGACTTCTAAATTTTTGCAACAACTGCATGAGTTCTTTTGATTAATGTTGAGTCCATGGACTATACGCACTCTCACTCTTCCACCATTGCTAGCCTCTCTAATACCGTGCACTTTTCGTCAGTATCATACACCCACCATATACCTTCCTCAAAACAGCCACCATACCTACCTATCATGGCATTTCCATAGCCATTCCGAGATATATTGCCATGCAACTTTCCACCGTTCCGTTCATATGACACACATTACTTTTGTCATATTGCTTTTTGCATGAACATGTAGTTGACATTGTATTTGTGGCAAGCCCACCTTCATAATTTTCATACATGTCACTCTTGATTCATTGCATATCCGGGTACACCGTCGGAGGCATTCATATAGAGTCATATCTTGTTCTAAGTATCGAGTTGTAATTGTTGACTTGTAAGAAAAATAAAAAGTGTGATGATCTTCATTATTAGAGCATTGTCCCAGTGAGAAAAGGATGATGGAAACTATGATTCCCCCATAAGTCGGGATGAGACTCCGGACTTTATGAAAAATAAAAGAGGCCAAAGAAGCCCAAATAAAAAAAGAGGCCAAAGAAGCCCACCAAAAGAAAAAAAAGAAAAAAAATATGAGAAAAAAAGAGAGAAGGGACAATGCTACTATCCTTTTTCCACACTTGTGCTTTAAAATAGCACCATGATCTTCATGATAGAGAGTCTCATATGTTATCACTTTCATATACTAGTGGGAATTTTTCATTATAGAACTGGTCTTGTATATTCCAATGATGGGCTTCCTCAAAAGTTCCCTAGGTCTTCGTGAGCAAGCAAGTTGGATGCACACCCACTTAGTTTCTTTAGTCGAGCATTCATATACTTATAGCTCTAGTGCATCCGTTGCATGGCAATCCCTACTCACTCACATTGATATCTATCAATGGGCATCTCCATAGCCCGTTGATACGCCTAGTTGACGTGAGACTATCTTCTCCTTTTTTGTCTTCTCCACAACCACCATTCTATTCAACCTATAGTGATATGTCCATGGCTCACGCTCATGTATTGCGTGAAAGTTGAAAAAGTTTGAGATTTCTAAAGTATGAAATAATTACTTGGCTCGTCATCGGGGTTGTGCATGATTAAATACTTTGTGTGATGAATATAGAGCATAGTCAGACTATATAATTTTGTAGGGATAACTTTCTTTAACCATGCTATTTTGAGAAGACATGATTGCTTTGATTAGTATGCTTGAAGTATTATTACTTTTATGTTAATATGAACTTTTGTCTTGAATCTTTCGGATCTGAATATTCATGTCACAATTAAGAAGATTTACATTGAAATTATGCCAAAGTATCACTCCGCATCAAAAATTCTTTTTTATCATTTACCTACTCGAGGACGAGCAGGAATTAAGCTTGGGGATGCTTGATACGTCTCCAACGTATCTATAATTTTTGATTGCTCCATGCTACTTTACCTATTGTTTTGGACTATACTGGGCTTTATTTTCCACTTTCATATTATTTTTGGGACTAACCTATTAACCGGAGGCCCAGCCTAGAATTGCTGTTTTTTGCCTATTTCAGTATTTCGAAGAAACAGAATATCAAACGGAGTCCAAACGGGAATAAAACCTTCGGGAACATGATTTCCTTACCAAATGTTATCCAGGAGACTTGGACCCTACTCCAAGAAGTGCCAGAGGCGTTCATGAGGGTGGAGGGCGCCCCCCCTGGGCGCGCCCCCTACCTCGTGGGCCCCTTGTTGCTCCACCAACGTACTCCTTCCTCCTATATATACCTACGTACCCCCATCAGATCAGGACAGGAGCCAAAAACCTAATTCCACCGCCGCAACCTTCTGTATCCGCGAGATCCCATCTTGGGGCCTGTTCCGGAGCTCCGCCGGAGAGGGCATCTACCACAGAGGGCTTCTACATCAACATCATAGCCTCTCCGATGAAGTGTGAGTAGTTTACTTCAGACCTTCGGGTCCATAGTTATTAGCTAGATGGCTTCTTCTCTCTTTTTGGATCTCAATACAATGTTCTCCCCCTCACTTGTGAAGATCTATTCGATGTAATCTTCTTTTTGCGGTGTGCTTGTTGAGACCGATGAATTGTGGGTTTATGATCCATCTTATCTATGAAAAATATTTGATTCTTCTCTGAACTCTTTTATGTATGATTGAGTTATCTTTACAAGTCTCTTCGAATTATCCGTTTGGTTTAGCCAACTAGATTGGTAGTTCTTGCAATGGGAGAAGTGTTTAGCTTTGGGTTCAATCTTGCGGTGTCCTTACCCAGTGACAGAAAGGGTTGCAAGGCACGTATTGTATTGTTGCCATCGAGGATAATAAGATGGGGTTTTTATCATATTGCATGAATTTATCCCTCTACATCATGTCATCTTGCTTAAGGCGTTACTCTGTTTTACTTAATACTCTAGATGCATGCTGGATAGCGGTCGATGAGTGGAGTAATAGTAGTAGATGCAGAATCGTTTCGATCTACTTGTCTTGGACATGATGCCTATATACATGATCATACCTAGATAATCTCATAATTATTTGCTTTTCTATCAATTGCTCAACAGTAATATGTTCACCCACCGTAGAATACTTATGCTCTTTAGAGAAGCCACTAGTGAAACATATGGCCCCCGGGTCTATTCTCATCATATCAATCTCCACTACTTTATTTACTTGCCTTGTTTTTACTTTGTTTTTTTACTTTTTACTTTGCATATCTATATCAAAAATACCAAAAATATTATTTATCATCTCTATCAGATCTCACCCTCGTAAGTGACCGTGAAGGGATTGACAACCCCTAATCGCGTTGGTTGAGAGTAGCTATCATTTTGTGTAGGTACGAGGGACTCGTGTGTGATCTCCTACTGGATTGATACCTTGGTTCTCAAAAACTGAGGGAAATACTTACGCTACTTTACTGCATCATCCTCTCCTCTTCGGGGAAATCCAACGCAGTGCTCAAGAGGTAGCAGATGTTTATGGGCTTTACTAAGCACTTTTCATATTATTTTTGGGACTAACCTATTAACCGGAGGCCCAGCCCAAATTGTTGTTTTCTTGCCTATTTCAGTGTTTCAAATAAAAGGAATATCAAACGGAGTCCAAACGGAATGAAACCTTCGGGAAAGTTATTTTTGGAATGGAAGCAATCTAGGGGACTTGGAGTGCACATAACGGAAGCTTCAAGGTGGCCACGAGCCTCAAGCCTCTGTAGCCACCAAAAACCTCTCGGGAGCCCGTTCCAGCACCCTGCCAGAGGGGGAATCCATCACCGGTGGCCATATTCATCATCCCAGCACTCTCCATGATGAGGAGGGAGTAGTTCACCCTCGGGGCTGAGGGTATGTACCAGTAGCTATGTGTTTGATCTCTCTATCTCTCTCTCTCTCTCGTGTTCTTGATTCGGCATGATCTTGATGTATCGCGATCTTTGCTATTATAGTTGGATCTTATGATGTTTCTCCCCCTCTACTCTCTTGTAATGGATTGAGTTTTCCCTTTGAAGTTATTTTATCGGGTTGAGTCTTTAAGGATTTGAGAACTCTTGATGTATGTCTTGCATGTGCTTATCTGTGGTGACAATGGGATATTCACGTGATCTACTTGATGTATGTTTTGGTGATCAACTTGCGGGTTCAATGAATCTATGCATAGGGGTTGGCACACGTTTTCGTCTTAACTCTCCGGTAGAAACTTTGGGGCACTCTTTGAAGTACTTTGTGTTGGTTGAATAGATGAATCTGAGATTGTGTGATGCATATCGTATAATCATGCCCACGGATACTTGAGTGACATTGGAGTATCTAGGTGACATTAGGGTTTTGGTTGATTTGTGTCTTAAGGTGTTATTCTAGTACAAACTCTATGATAGATCGAACGGAAAGAATAGCTCCGTGTTATTTTACTACGGACTCTTGAATAGATCGATCAGAATGCAATACCGTTTGTGCTCACTTTTTTCATTAGTTACCTTGTTGTTTTTATATTTTCAGATTACAAAAACCTATATCTACCATCCATATTGCACTTGTATCACCATCTCTTCGCCGAACTAGTGCACCTATACAATTTGCCATTGTATTCGATGTGTTGGGGACACAAGAGACTCTTTGTTATTTGGTTGCAGGGTTGTTTGAGAGAGACCATCTTCATCCTACGCCTGCCACGGATTGATAAACCTTAGGTCATCCACTGTTGAGGGAAATTTTCTACTGTCCTACAAACCTCTGCACTTGGAGGCCCAACAACGTCTACAAGAAGAAGGTTGTGTAGTAGACATCAGGGGGGCGTGTGCCACTCCTTGGCCTGCCTCCTCTCTTCCACTACTAGGCCCATAAGGCCCAATAACTTCCGGGGGAGGGTTCCGGTAACCCCTGGTACTCCGAAACTTATCCGAAATGACCCAAACCATTCTGGTGTCCGAATGTAGCCTTCCAATATATGAATCTTTATGTCTCGGCCATTTTGAGACTCCTCATCATGTCCATGATCTCATCCGGGACTCCGAACAAACTTTGGTCATTAAAAAACATAACTCATAATACAAATCATCATTGAACGTTAAGCTTGCGGACCCTACGGGTTCAAGAGCTATGTAGACATGATCGGGACACATCTTCGGTCAATAACCAAGAGAGGAACCTGGATGCTCATATTGGCTCCTACATATTCTACGAAGATATTTATCGGTCAAACCAAATAACAACATATGTTGTTCCCTTTGTCATTGGTATGTTACTTGCCCAAGATTCGATCGTTGGTATCATCATACCTAGTTCAATCTTGTTACCGGCAAGTCTCTTTACTCATTCCGTAATACTTCATCCTGTAACTAACTCATTAGTTACAATGCTTGCAAGGCTTATAGTAATGAGTATTACCGAGAGGGCCCAGAGATACCTCTTCGAAACACGGAGTGACAAATCCTAATCTCGATCTATGCCAACCCAACAAACTCCTTCGGAGACACCTGTAGAGCACCTTCATAATCACCCTTTTACGTTGTGACGTTTGGTAGCACACAAAGTATTCCTCCAGTATTCGGGAGTTGCATAATCTCATAGTCTGAGGAACATGTATAAGTCATGAAGAAAGCAGTAGCAATGAAATTGTAACGATCATAATGCTAAGCTAACAAATGGGTCTTGTCCATCACATCATTCTCCTAATGATGTGATCCCATTCATCAAATGATAACACATGTCTATGGTTAGGAAACATAACCATCTTTGATTAACAATCTAGTCAAGTAGAGGCATACTGGGGACACTATGTTTTGTCTATGTATTCACACATGTACTAAGTTTCCGGTTAATACAATTCTAGCATGAATAATAAACATTTATCATGAAATAAATCACTAGGGAAATATAAATCACAACTTTATCATTGCCTCTAGGGCATATTTCCTTTAGTCTCCCACTTGCACCAGACTCAATAATCTAGTTCACATCGCCATGTGATTTAACATCAATAGTTCACATCTGTATGTGATTAACGCCCATAGTTCACATCGCCATGTGACCAACAACCAAAGGGTTTACTAGAGTCAATAATCTAGTTCACATTTCTTTGTGATTAACACCCAAAGAGTACTAAGGTGTGATCATGTTTCGCTTATGAGAGAAGTTTAGTCAACAGGTCTGTCACATTCAGAGCCGTATGTATTTTGCAAATATTCTATGTATACAATGCTCTGCATAGAGCTACTCTAGCTAATTGCTCCTACTTTCAATATGTATCTAGATTGAGATTTAGAGTTATCTGGATCGGTGTAAAAGCTTGCATCAACGTAACTCTTTACGACAAACTCTTTATCACCCCCATCACCGAGAAACATTTCCTTAGTCATCACTAAGGATAATTTTGACTGTTGTCCAGGGATCTACTCTTAGATCACTATTGTACCCCCTTGCCAAACTCGTGGCAAGGTACACAATAGGTCTGGTACACAACACAACATACTTTATAGAACCTATGACTATGGCATAGGGAATGACTTTCATTCTCTTTCTATCTTCTGCCATGGTCGGGCTTTGAGTCTTACTCAACTTTACACCATGTAATATAGAAAAGAACTCCTTCTTTAACTAGTCCATTTCGAACTCTTTCAAAACTTGTCAAGGTATTTACTCATTGAAAAATCTTATCAAGTTCCTTGATCTATCTCTATAGATCTTGATGCCCAATATGTAAGCAGCTTCACCGAGGTCTTTCCTTGAAGAACTCTTATTCAAGTATCCCTTTATGCTATCCAGAAATTATATATCATTTCCAATCAATAATATGTCATCCACATATAATATTAGAAATGCTACAGAGCTCCCACTCACTTTCTTGTAAATACAGGCTTCTCCAAAAGTCTGTATAAAACCATATGCTTTGATCATACTATCAAAGCATTTATTCCAACTCCAAGAGGCTTGCACCAGTCCATAAATGGATCGCTGGAGCTTGCACACTTTGTTAGCACCCTTTCGATCGACAAAACCTTTTGGTTGCATCATATACAACTCTTCTTCCAGAAATCCATTCAGGAAATCAGTTTTGACATCCATCTGCCAAATTTCATAATCATAAAATGCAGCAAATGCTAACATGATTCAGAAAGACTTAAGCATCGCTATGGCTGAGAAAGTCTCATCGTAGTCAATTCCTTAAACTTGTCGAAAACCTTTTGCGACAAGTCAAGCTTTGTAGATAGTAACACTAGTATCAGCATCCATCTTCCTCTTGAAGATCCATTTATTCTCAATGGCTTGCTGATCATATGACAATTTCACCAAAGTCCACACTTTGTCCTCATACATGGATCCCATCTCAGATTTCATGGCCTCAAGCCATTTCGCGGAATCTGGGCTCATCATCGCTTCCTCATAGTTCGTAGGTTCATCATGGTCTAGTAACATGACTTCCAGAATAGAATTACCATACCACTCGGGTGCAGATCGTACTCTGGTTGACCTACGAGGTTCTATAGTAACTTGATCTGAAGTTTCATGATCATCATCATTAGCTTCCTCACTAATTGGTGTAGGAATCAATGGAACTGATTTCTGTGATGAACTACTTTCCAATTCAGGAGAAGGTACAATTACCTCATCAAGTTCTACTTTCCTCCCACTCACTTCTTTCGAGAAAAAACTCCTTCTCTAGAAAGGATCAATTCTTAGCAACGAATATCTTGCCTTTGGATCTGTGATAGAAGGTGTACCCAACAGTTTCTTTTGGGTGTCATATGAAGATACAATTCTCCGATTTGAGTTCGAACTTATCAGGTTGAAGCTTTTTCACATAAGCATTGCAGCCCCAAACTTTAAGAAATGACAACTTTAGTTTCTTGCCAAACCATAGTTCATAAGTTGTCGTCTCAACGAATTTTGATGGCGCCCTGTTTAACGTGAATGCAGTTGTCTCTAATGCATAACCCCAAAATGATAGTGGTAAATCGGTAAGAGACATCATAGATCGCACCATATCCAATAAAGTGTGGTTACGATGTTTGGACACACCATTACGTTGTGGTGTTCCAGGTGGTATGAACTGTGAAACAATTCCACATTGTTTTAAATGAAGGCCAAACTCGCAACTCAAATATTCTCCTCCATGATCAGATCATAGAAACTTTATTTTCTTATTACGATGATTCTCCACTTCACTCTGAAATTCTTTGAACTTTTCAAATGTTTCAGACTTGTGTTTCATTATGTAGATATACCCATCTGCTCAAATCATCTGTTAAGGTCAGAAAATAATGATACCTGCCATGAGCATCAACACTCATTGGACTGCATACATCAGTATGTATTATTTCCAATAAGTCACTAGCTCATTCCATTGTTCCGAAGAATGGAGTTTTAGTCATCTTGCTCATAAGGCATGGTTCACAAGCATGAAATGATTCATAATCATCTGATTCAAAAAGTCCATATTTATAGAGTTTCTTAATGCGCTTTACACCGATATGACCCAAACGGTAGTGCCACAAATAAGTTTCACTATCATTATCAACTTTGCATCTTTTGGCATCAATACTATGAATATGTGTATTACAATGATCGAGATTCAATAAACCATCAATATTGGGTGTATGACCATAGAAGGTTTTATCCATGTAAATAGAATAACAATTATTCTCTATCTTAAATGAATAATTGTATCGCAACTAACATGATCTAATCATATTCATGCTCAACGCAAGCACCAAATAACATTTATTTAGGTTCAACACTAATCCCAAAAGTATAGGGAGTGCTCGATGTTGATCATATCAATCTTGGAACCACTTCCAACACACATCGTCACTTCATCCTCAACTAGTCTCTATTTATTCTGCAACTCCTGTTTCGAGTTACTAATCTTAGCAACCGAACAAGTATCAAATACCCAGGGATTACTACGAATACTAGTAAGGTACACATCAATAATATGTATATCAAATATACCTTTGTTCATTATGCCATCCTTCTTATTGTAGCGACCATGATCCCAATGGGTTGAAGTCTCTGTGTTTCAGTGTCATCCCTGGACCAGTAATGCTGACACACACAGTACTCGAGGAATTATAACAGAGTTCAATCACACACTTCAACGGCATAGCTGAGTGCACGACAACGACCTATCGCACCTTATTCATCGTCTAAGTAGTCTGCAACATGAGACGTTGCAGTCGTGTAGGTCAGCGCATTGAATATGCTAGCAGAGTTACATTGTAAAGCAATGAATGCAAGAACTATATCTACATGCAATATTTGGCTGGTGGAGGCTCTAAGTTTATGATTTTGCATAAAGTTGGTTTTTCCCTACAACAAAGGAATAAATTTATTTAACTACTCCCAGGTTGTTCCAATATTTGAGAAGGTTCCCCCAACTCAAATCCCAATTAAACAAGTATCCTCATTAAACCCAATTCAATTAATTAAAGAGTGATGAGATCAACAATAATATCCAATTCCAGATAATCAAGACGTCCATAACCGGGGACACGGCTAACCATGATAAGTTTATACACTCTACAGAGGTTGCACACTTTTCCCCACAAGAGTCGACCGCATCCATGATCGGAAGATCGAGACATAGTCTTTCTTAAGCATTAACTCTCTACTCCGGGCAGACCGGTACACCTACTTTCCCTCTACATCTGCTAGTCCACCTCTTCGAGAGCTCATACAACTTACTCAACTACGCCAGAGCCCATAATGGCTTGTGGCTGCACACGGAAGTTTCTAGTCATGAAATATCATATGACGCCTTTGAGCCTGGGTGGCGAACCGAGGAAAAATCACACGGGTACGCTGGGATTTCCCTTAATGGACAACACTGGGTTCCCCAAGTGAGGGAGTCTAGGATTAGGGGGCCCTCGGACAGCTAGACTATATACTTATGTCGGACTGTTGGACTATGAAGATACAAGATTCAAGACTTTGTCCCGTGTCCGGGTGGGACTCTCCTTTGCGTGGAAGGCAAGCTTGGCAATTCGGATATGTAGATTTCCTTCTCTGTAACCGACTCTGTGTAACCCTAGCCACTCCGGTGTCTATATAAACCGGAGGGTTTAGTCCGTAGGACAACAACAATCATGATCATAGGCTACCTTCTAGGGTTTAGCCTCTATGATCTCGTGGTAGATCAACTCTTGTAATACTCATATCATCAAGATCAATCAAGCAGGAAGTAGGGTATTACCTCCATAGAGAGGGCCCGAACCTGGGTAAACATCGTGTCCCCCGCCTCCTGTTACCATTAGCCTTAGACGCACAGTTCGGGACCCCCTACCCGAGATCCGCCGGTTTTGACACCGACACCAGGTGCCCCAACCAATCCACCCAGAAGTGTATTAAAGTTGCCACCTTAATGTTATCCAAGATTAATAACTCTCGTATCTTCCATGTGAATCACGATACAATCTCCGTCTACGAGCATGGCTAAGCAATAATAAAGCATAATGTATATTCCCGGGGTGATCAAAACATATTGGGTTCCTACCTCATAATACTACAACCAAACCACATGTTCCCAGTCCTACTCATGAAAATATTTGAGGGGCATAACTAATGCATAGTAAAAATTGGGTATAGAAGAGTATGATCAAAGTGTCGCTTGCCTTGCTAATGATCTGCAAACTCTAGAGATTCGTAGTAACAAACTTCGCACTCCGAATAATCTAGCGTAGACAAACAGTAGCATACATAAGCAACCACTCAAACGAAACAACGAGAAAGCGAGAAAAGATCCAAATCAAACACGAAGCAAGCAAATGGCTAAACTAAACAGAAAACAAAACCTAACAACATTATTATCATGTGGATTAGATCTTAACATTAAGTACATGTGATTAGCTACAATTTGCAAAAAGAAACAACTCAAACGGAGAAACGAAACTCCAGATACGAATGAAACAAGATTGTTTATTAATCTGAACTAAACTCAAATTTTAAGTTGTCAAAATCATGTTCAAGTTGGTTAACTAGAAAGAATAGATCGTTAGGAAGATTTAGGCACTGGCTTCATCTAATTTGGACAAACGAGCAAAACGTAACGCTGGTTTTAAGATCAGGGGCTAAATTGCGATAAACCTATTTGCAGATAGGTCCCAGCTGAAAATAAAACTAAAAAGAAAAATCTACGGCGCAAACGTTCGTTAACAGAACTAAACGAACAAAAATCGTTCGCTAACCGATCTAAACGAATGAACGTTTGTTATTTAGGCTAACCTAAAAAAATTAACCGATCTAATCTAAAAAACCAGCTAAACCGCGAAACCGAAAAAACCAAAGAACCGACCGGTTCTTACCGGTCAACAACGGTGGTCAAGGACGGTGCGGCGGCTGCGGCTCTGCTTGGCTTCGGTGGGGCGATGCAGGGCGGGGCGAGGCATGCGGCGGCGCGGGCGGCGAGTGGCGGCGGCGGCTGCAGCGCGGCAGCGGTGATGCGGCGACGCGGGCAAAGAGCTGTGGCAGCGGGGCATATGTGGAGGCGGCGGGGCTGCGGGAGGCGAGCGGCGATAGCGTGGATCGAGGAGAGGAGCGGCAGGGGCGGCGCCTTATAAAGGGGGGGTCGGGCTCCTCCGACTTGGAGGAGGGGTTGGGCAGCGCGGCTGGGCGAACCCGGACTCCGGCGAGTCCGGTTCCCGCACAGAGGGGAAGGCGGCAGCGCGCTGGGCTGGCTGGGCCTTCAGTCCAGTTTAGTCCGGAATTTTCTTTTTTAAATAATTTTCGCCGCAAAGAAAAATCCTAAATGGATATAAAAAACTCTAAAAATTCCAGAAACAATTTTTACCGTCCAAACCTAATATTTAGGACAAGATGAACATTTTTTATGGACTAAAATGCAATTTTCAAAAATATAAGTTTTCTCTAATTCAAATAAAATAGCAATAAAAGTACAAATAAAATAATAATTTGACTTTAAAATTCTTTCTCCAATATTTCTCTTAGGTTGAAGAAGTCATATTATCTTCTCTCATTTATTTTTTATTATTGGAAATAATTGGAGAGAAAAATGATAAAATCAAATTAATCCTCTTTTCAAATTTGAAAGTACATTCAAATATGAAAATTTGTGAAAACCTCCAACTCTCTCCTTAGGTCCTTGAGTTGCTTAAGATTTCTAGGATCACAGCAAAATTCAAATAAACATGATATGCATATGATGATCTATGTATAACATCCAAATTGAAAATTGGGATGTTACAAACCAACCCCCCCCCCTTAAGATGAATCTCGCCCTCGAGATTCGGGTTGGTCAGCAAAAAGGTTTGGGTGGTCCTTGCGAAGATCTTCTTCTCGCGCCCAGGTGGCTTCCTCCTCAGTATGGTGGCTCCACTGAACTCTGCAAAACTTGATAACCTTGATGCGAGTAACTCGGCTAGAAAACTCGAGAATCTTAACTGGCTTATCTTCATAGGTCAGATCACTATCCAACTAAATTGCTTCCAGTGGCACTGTATCTCTCAGAGAATATCGGCCATCTCTGTGTGGCACTTCTTCAGCTGGGAAACGTGAAACACATCATGAACTCCTGACAATCCTTCGGGCAATTCCAACTTGTACGCAACTTATCCCATGCGTTCCAAAACTCTGTATGGTCCCACAAAATGTGGTGCTAGCTTTCCCTTGACTCCAAAACGTTTAACTCCTCGAAGTGGGGACACACAAAGATATGCTCTGTCTCTGACTTCGTAGACTATCTCCTTGCATTTAGTACTTGCATAACTCTTCTGCCTTGATTGGGCTACCTTGAGTCTGTCTCGAATCAACTTAACCTTCTCCTCAAACTCTTTGATTAGGTATGGTCCGAACAACTGTAGATCTCCAACTTCATCCCACAATAAAGGTGTCTTGCACCTCTTCCATACAAAGCTTCAAAAGGGGCCATCTTCAAACTAGCTTGATAACTGTTGTAATAGGAGAACTCTATATAGGGCAAATTGTCATCCCAACTAGAACCATAATCTAGCGCACAAGCTCTCAACATATCTTCCAGAATCTGATTGACTCTCTCGGTCTGTCCATCTGTCTGTGGGTGAAAGGCTATACTGAACTCTAGCCTGGTACCCAAAGTTTCATGCAACTGATTCCAAAACTTTGAAGTAAACTGTGTTCCTCTATCTGATACAATGGTCCTCGGAACTCCATGCAGACATACGATCCTGGTCATGTATATCTTTTCCAACTTAGCACTTGTATAAGTGGTCTTCACCGGGATGAAATGGGCTACTTTCGTCAAGCGCTCAACTACAACCGAGATAAAGTCATAGCCTGAACGAGTCCTGGGTAATCCAGTGATAAAATCCATGCCAAGTTTATCCCACTTCCATTCGGGTATCGGCAACGACTGTAGCAATCCTGCTGGCTTTTGATGCTCTGCCTTGACTCTCTGACATACATCGCGTACTGCTACATACTCGGCAATATCCTTCTTCATTCATGTCCACCAGAAACTTTCCTTCAAATCCATATACAACTTGGTGTTGCCTGGGTGAATCGAGTAAGGCAAATCATGGGCCTCCTAAAGAATCAACTTCCTGATCTCAGGGTCATGAGGCACATAAATACGATCCTCAAACCATAAGGTGTCGTGCTCATCCTCACGAAATCCTTTAGCCTTTCCTTTACTCATCCTTTCCTTTATCTCAGCAATCTCCTTGTCCGTCTTCTGGGCTTGTCTGATCTTACCCAACAAAGTGGACTGAATTTCCAATGTTGCAACATAACCTCTCAGAACAATCTCCAAGCATAGCTCTCGAAGGTCATCTGCTAACTCCTTAGGTAATCATCCGGTTATGAGCGTGTTAACATAACTCTTGCGGCTCAACGCATCTGCTACGACATTGCCTTTGTCGGGATGACAAGGCAATCTCATGTCATAATTCTTTATGAGCTCCAACCATCTCCTTTGCTTGAGGTTTAACTCCTTCTACATGAAGATGTACTTAAAAATCTTATGATCCGTGTATACATCACAACGGTTTCCGATGAGAAACTGTCTCCATGTCTTGAGCACATGCACTACAGCTGCTAACTCCAAATCATGCGTAGCATAATTCAACTCATGAGATCGAAGCTGTCGTGTTGCATTCCTCCAAGTCCTCGACGGGGCACGTCGCAATATACTTGGAAATCCTTGCGTTGGTCTGGGAGAATCAGCACTGGGGCTGTAACCAATCGTTTCTTCAACTCCTGAAAACTGGACTCACAATCCTCAGTCCATTTAAAATTGGTGTCCTTCTTTAATAACTCTGTCATGGGCTTCGCAATCTTGGAAACATTCTCAAAAAATCTCCGGTAATAACCTGCAAGTCCAAGAAAACTTCTGATCTCTGCCACTAAGGTGGGTGCCAACCATTTAGTGACAGAAGCAACCTTGGTAGGGTCTACTGCTATTCCTTCTCCAGATATAACATGTCCGAGAAATCCAACTTCCTTTAGCCAAAACTCACATTTGCTGAACTTGGCATACAACTGATGTTCTCTGAGCTTCTCAAGAACCAAACGCAAATGCTCCTTATGCTCTTCTTCATTCTTCGAGTAGACCAAAATGTCATCAATGAACACCACAACGAACTTATCCAAAAACTCCATGAACACCTTGTTCATCATACTCATGAAATAAGCAGGGGCGTTAGTCAAACCAAATGACATAACTATATACTCATATAGCCCATACCTCATGGTAAAAGTTGTCTTAGGTATATCCTGCTCTCGGATCTTCAACTGGTGATAACCTGATCGAAGATCGATCTTGGAGAAAACTTAGGTCCTTGCAACTGGTCAAACAAATCATTGATCATCGGTAGAGGATATTTGTTCTTGATCGTCACCTCATTCAGCGCACGGTAATCAACAACCATCCTCAAAGATCCATCCTTCTTCTCTACTAGAAGCACTGGGGCTCCCCATGGTGATGAACTTGGTCGAATGTAACCTTTCTCCCATAACTCCTTAATTTGCTTCTTAATTTCCTCCAGATCCTTTGCGGGCATCCAATACGGTCTCTTTGATATTGGTCCGGTGCCTGGCAATATCTCAATCAAAAACTGAATGTCTCGATCTGGTGGCATGCCTGGTAACTCTTCCAGAAATACATCGGGATAATCCTTCACCACTGGTACTTCCTCCTGTACAACTCCTAATAAGGAATTCACCTGAGTCCTCCTTGGTGCATGCCTAGATACATACTTGATCATCTTCCCTTCCGGGGTGGTGAGATAAATTGATTTACTGGCGCAATCAATGTTTCCCTCAAACTTGGATAGCCACTCCATACCTAGTATCACATCCAATCCTTGTGACTCCAGAACAATCAGGTTGGTGTGGAAAACATGTCTACCAATGGTTACTGGCAACTGATAGCATCCCCTACTAGCCATATACTCCGCTCCTGGGGAACTTACTAACATAGGTGACTTAAGGACTACTGTTAGCAACTTATACTTTTCCACAAATCCCCTTGATATGAATGAATGTGATGCACCAGTATCGAAAAGAACAAGTGTTGTAAATGCATTAATCAAAAACTTACCGACAACTGCGTCGGGCTGATCCTCAATCTCCTCCACACTGACGTGGTTCACCTGACCTTTGGTGAAGGGGTTGGGCTTCTTTGCAGAACCTCCATTGCCATTTCCATTGTTGGCTTCAGGACAATCATTGGCATAATGCCTGGTCTTCTGGCACTTGAAACAAGTAATGTGGCTCAGATCCCTCTTGGCTGGTGTTGCGGGGTTGGAATGGTTCTGACTGCTACTTCCTCCATTCCCATTTCCATTCCTGGGTCCATTGTGGTTGTGCAAACTTGCTCCATTGTGTGTGTGTCCTCCATGGTTATGACCTCCATGGTTGTGGGTATGTCCTCCCGAGTATGGGGTATAGCGGGGCTTCTACTGAGCTCCAGGGGTATTTCTCCCCTGTCCATACTTCCTCTTGCGATTGTCAATCTGCTATTGCTTGCCTTCTATTATGAGGGCCTTGTCTACCAACTCCTGGTAGTTGTTGTTGCCACCATCAACTTCATACTCAACTCATCATTGAGTCCCTCAAGAAACTTCTCCTGCTTTGTGGCATCTGTGGCCACGTCATTTGGGGCATAGCGTGCTAACTTGCTAAACTCATCCACATACTATCCTACTATACGGCCTCCTTGGTGCAAGTTGCGAAATGCATGCTTCTTCATGTTCATAGCTCTTGCTGAAACATGGGCGGTGCGGAAAGCCTGCTGAAACTGATCCCATGTAACTGTATCAATGGGGTAAGTGGTGGTGAAGTTCTCCCACCAAGATGTTGCGGGTCCATCCAGCTGATGTGCGGCAAAGGACACTCTCTGTGCATCCTGCAGTGGTCAGCTCTCTTCCAATCTTGCAGAGCCAATCATCTTCAACAATTGGCTCGGTGCTGCTAGAGAACATCAACGGATTCAACCTCAGCAAACGGGCTACGTTGTCAACAGGGGTGGTGGTGGTGGATTGTTGTTGTTGTTGTTGTTGCCTTGGTTCAGGTTCTGAACTAACATCTGCATCAAGGTATTCTGTTGCTGGATCAACTGAGTGAGCTCCGGTGGGAACACGAATCCATTGTCACGTCTCGGAGGCATCTGATGGGTTAGAAGGGGTGAGAAAACAGAATAGAATAAGGTTTAAGAGAGATTCACTACCCATATGCTCATGAGACAAACACCATCAATTCACTTCATTCAATAGCACACAAGGTTCACACAAACGATCTAAACTATGATTACAAACTCGATAGTTGCTAAGTACTTGGAAGAATACTACTAGTTACATGGTGGTCACCTAGAAATTTTGATCAGAGGAAGACTCCATGATATCCGCTCCAGCTTCGTAAACGTAGTCGTCATCACTGTCATCATTTGCATCACTATCCGTGTCGGTGTCATCCAAGATGATGTAGTCCTCCGAACGGATCTCCTTTGTTGGTTCTCTCTTGTGATTCTCCACTAGTAGTCCTAGCTTCCTCTTCAGATCTTCATGCCATTCCAATAGTACGGCAATTTCTTCCTCATATCCATCACGTGTAAACTTGAATTCCTCTTCTAGCTCGTTGTTCTTCTTCATCAGCTTCTTGATCTTCTTTATGTTGAAACATAGTTGATTCTCTTGTCGACAAATATGATCACCCATCTCCTGAATGTAAGCTGCAATTGATCCATCCCTCCTGGTATGAATCATCTCCCATTCTTCATCTCGGCGGCCACATATTTGGTAGATAGTGCTTTCCAACTCCTTGTGATACACCTCACATATGCGTCCAAAAGTGATGTGGGCTGCCATGCTCTTTCCCAAACTCCAGCTTGGTGCATCTAGGTAGAAATCAATAGGCTCTATTGTTGGTGTGAACGTCCTCCCACATACCCAGACTTTGATCTTCCAGCGCTCCTCTTTTGGTACAGTTACAGAGAAAGTCCCAGTGAAGCTTGGTAGTCCGATGTTCAGGTACTTAGTGACTTCCTTCAAGTGTCGTCCGAAAGGGGTGTTGTCATCCGGCTGAGTGAAGTTGTTCCTGGGGTCCGCCATCTATAGTGCAGAAATAGAGGAGAAATAGAAATGAGCAGAGTATAGTCAAAAAAAGAAATGAGCAGAGAAGAGAAATATTGTGGCTTATTCTAGTGGTCGCGTCCTATAGTCAACATGTGCTCTGATACCATCTTGTAGTGACCATGATCTCAATGGACCAAAGTCTATGTGTTTCAGTGTCATCCCTGGATCAGTAATGCTGACACACACAGTACTCGAGGAATCATAACAGAGTTCAATCACACACTTATTACATCGAGTCCTCATAAGGAGTATGATTACCAAAAATATATGGTTGAAGGCCATCTAAACTAAATAAATGCGGAAGCTTCGAAGGTAAATGAGTCCATCAACTCCAATGGCATAGCTGAGTGCACGACAACGACATATCGCACCTTATTCGTCGTTTGAGTAGTTTGCAACATGAGACGTTGCAGCCGTGTAGGTCAGCACATTGAATATGCTGGCATAGTTACATTGTAAAACAATGAATGCAAGAATTATATCTACATGCAATATTTGGCTAGTGGAGGCTCTAAGTTTATGATTTTGCATCAAGCTAGTTTTTCCCTACAACAAAGGAATAAATTAATTTAACTGCTCCCATGTTGTTCCAATATTTGAGAAAGTTCCCCCAACTCAAATCCCAATTAAACAAGTATCCTCATTAAACCCAATTCAATTAATTAAAGAGTGATGAGATCAACAATAATATCATATTCCAGATACTCAAGACGTCCATAACCAGGGACACGACTAACCATGATTAGTTTATACACTCTACAGAGGTTGCACACTTTTCCCCACAAGACTCGACCACATCCATGATCGGAAGATCGAGACAGTCTTTCTGAAGCATTAACTCTCTAGTCCGGGAAAACTGGTACACCTACTTTCCCTCTACATCTGCTAGTCCACCTCTTCGAGAGCTCTTACAACTTACTCAACTATGCTAGAGCCAATAATGGCTTGTGGCTGCACACGGAAGTTTGTAGTCATGAAATATCATATGATCCCTTTGAGCCCGGGTGGCGAACCGAGGAAAAATCACACGGGTACCCCAGGATTTCCCTTAATGGACAACACTGGGTTCCCAAGGTGCCCCAATCAATCCACCCAGAAGTGTATTAAAGTTGTCTGATATGTCTCCATCATATCTACTTTTTCAAACACTTTTGCCCTTGTTTTGGACTCTAACTTGCATGATTTGAATGGAACTAACCCGGACTGGCACTGTTTTCAGCAGAATTGCCATGGTGTTATTTTTGTGCAGAAATAAAAGTTCTCAGAATGACCTGAAACTCCACGGAAGATCGATTGTAAGATTAGCTCACCGTCAAAAAAAATTCTCCGAGAAGAAGGACTCGGTAGCACAGTTAAAATTTAGCACGATAACGATATAGCCAATCAGGCTAGGAATGGCGTGATCGGGTACAAACTCGCACTTAAGAAAGATTATCAAGAGTTGTTGAACCATAGTGTAGACTCGATTCAGTTATCAGTGTCTTTGAGTGTTTAATAGCTCAGAGCCCATGAAAAACTGTAATCAGTGAGAATGTAGTACTTGATGAAGAACTTATAAGAAGTTATGCAGTTCCAAGATAATCTCGAGATACCAGGGGGTAATACTCAACAACAGATCAATGTAGAGGTTGGACCAGGGTATTGATCCACAGAACACAAGTGCTTGAATTTGCACAAGAAATGGTATTTAAGGGAGAACATGGTCGGAACCACGATTGCAAAAAGGCCAGATCCTAGATATAAGATGAACTGATACCAAAGGAATAATTAATTTAAGAGAAGCTTTAATGATAAGATCTACATCGTGTCCATGGGCATGAACACAAAGGTTTAAGGTCGACTCCCACTTCCTCAATGCATAACCTTCCATTCACTTCTCATTTGTCGGAGAAGTTGTAATGTTTAAATTTTATCTAGCAAAACACCAGAAGAGTATGACTCGTGAAAACTTTCGAGTTCACACATATTAAGGAAGGCATAGGTTCAACCCATCAAGGCATCTTAGGAACATATACCATGAACTTCAGGGGTAAATAACTCAAGCTCGGAAGTAGAGCATGGTTGAGGAAGCAGAGGATACAGCTTACCAAAGGCATTATGTATCCGAGGAAAGGCTCACAAGGTTATTGAGTATGAAGGACGTTGTCGGAAAAAACTCATCAAATGATCTGGTGGTCCACGAGGGACCTGATGTGAGTAACGGTACTCAACCAGAAGAAGAAAGAATGCAAGGAGATCAGATTATAGAACATTTGAATAATTCGATGCTTAGGTAACAAAGGAATTATGATTTCCAAAACAAAGGATCAGAAGCAGACGCTCTGATCAAGGATGGATAAGTTGCATAGACCAGAGGCACAATTGACGACAAAAAGTTTGGTCGAGAACCAGCTCATGTTCAAAATGATGTCTGAGCCGGAAAGATAATTTAGAAGGGTTGATAGATGATTGTGTGCATTCGCACACATGTTGAATCAATAGGGTCAAAATGTCAATCACAAGGATTTTAATGGTTATTGCTAGACAAATGGAATTGTCTAGATTGCAAGCAGACAAGTATTTGCAGAGCAATAGTTGGCAGAGAATTACCAGAATATCAGGTAACATCTTAATGTATCTTGTGCATCATATGAACAACGGGGGAAGAACGGATACTCAGAAGTGCGAGGAATTATCTGTAGGGAGTATTCATGAGGCAAGAACTGCAAGGCAGTAAAGACAAAGGATTCTCAGAATATCCAAAGTATTTCAGGGTATCTTGTAATAACAACAACAATTGGAAGTGAAGTTATGGACGACAAGTGTATGTAGTTTTCCATAGGGATTTATCGGTGGTATGGAATTGCAATGATGAAGGGCACAAGGGTCTCGGGGAAACATCGGAGAGTATCTTCAAAATATATTGGTGCAGCAAGCGATCATCTGGACTGAAGGGGCTCTCCGGAAGGAAAGTACTTCTGAGAACCTAAAGCCAGATTTAGTAAAATCATTTAACCCGAATAGAAAAGAGATCAGAGTCCCAGAGTATAGCCGAGGAGTAAAAGATCCTAATACCACTCAATGGCGACGTGGGCCCATGGGCTGCACAGCCATGTTAGTAAAAAGTGTTGCAATGTCTAGACTCAACTTCGGCCAAGGAGTGTGGAAGGGGGATTCCTACAGGCAGTCGGCTTTGATACCAACTTGTGACGCCCCCTATTCAATTGTACACTAATCTTGCACGCAAATGTGTACGATCAAGATCAGGGACTCACGGGAAGATATCACAACATAACTCTAAAACATAAATAAGTCATACAAGCATCATAATACAAGCCAGGGGCCTCGAGGGCTCGAATACAAGTGCTCGATCAAAGATGAGTCAGTGGAAGCAACAATATCTGAGTACAAACATAAGTTAAACAAGTTTGCCTTAAGAAGGCTAGCACAAACTGGGATACAGATCGAAAGAGGCGCAGGCCTCCTGCATGGGATCCTCCTAAACTACTCCTGGTCGTCGTCAGCGGCCTGCATGTAGTAGTAGGCACCTCCAGTGTAGTAAGAGTCATCGTTGACGGAGGCGTCTGGCTCCTGGGCTCCGGCATCTGGTTGCGACAACCAGGTAGAAGGGAAAGGGGGGAAAGAGCGAGAAAAGCAACCATGATTACTCATCCAAAGTACTCGCAAGCAAGGATCTACACTACATATGCATGGGTATAGGTGTAAAGAGGCAATATCGGTGGACTGAGCTGCAGAATGCCAGAATAAGAGGGGGATAGCTAGTTCTATCGAAGACTACGCTTCTGGCAGCCTCCGTCTTGCAGCATGTAGAAGAGAGTAGATTGAAGTCCTCCAAGTAGCATCGCATAGCATAATCCTACCCGGCGATCCTCCCCTTGTCTCCATGTGGAAAAGCGATCACCGGGTTGTCTGTGGAACTTGTCTGGGTGTGTTTTATTAAGTATCCAGTTCTAGTTGTCATAAGGTCAAGGTACAACTCCGGGTCGTCCTTTTACCGAGGGACACGGCTATTCGAATAGATAAACTTCCCTGCAGGGGTGCACCACATAACCCAACATGCTCGATCCCATTTGGCAGGACACACTTTCCTGGGTCATGCCCGGCCTCGGAAGATCAACATGTCGCAGCCCCACCTAGGCACAACAGAGAGGTCAGCACCCCAGTCTAAATCCTATGCGTGCAGGGGTCTGGACCCATCGCCCATTGCACACCTGCACGTTGCGTGGGCGGCCAGAGAGCAGACCTAGCAACCTCCATTACAAAGGAAGTTGCGTTAACGTAGTCCAACCCGGCGCGCGCCGCTCAGTCGCTAACGTCACGAAGGCTTCGGCTGATACCACGACGTCGAGTGCCCATATCTTTCCCGCGTAGTTGGTTAGTGCATATAGGCCAGTGGCCAGACTCAGATCAAATACCAAGATCTCGTTAAGTGTGTTATTATGAAGTAACCGCGGACGCCGACCAGGGCCAGGCCCACCTCTCGCCTAGGTGTTCTCAACCTGCCCTGTCGCTCCGCCACATAGTAACAGTGGGGGACCGTCAGGAACCCAGGCCCACCTCTATCGGGATGGAGCCACCTGTCCTTTCAGCCACCACATCGGTATCACTTGCGGGTACTCAACGAGTTGACCCGACTTGAGTCACCATCTGTATAGTATATGTATGTATAGTATATACCCGTGATCACCTCCCGAGTGATCAAGGCCGGATAGTATAGCATGGCAGACTGACAAGAATGTAGGACCAGTAATGGTAAACTAGCATCCTATACTAGGCATTTAGGATTGCGGGTAAGGTATCAATGACTGTAGCAATAATGACAGGCTATGCAACAGAATAGGAGTAACCGAACAGTAACATGCTACACTACTCTAATGCAAGCAGTATAGAGAAGAATAGGCGATATCTGGTGATCAAAGGGGGGGCTTGCCTGGTTGCTCTGGCAAGTAGGGGTCGTCAACTCTGTAGTCGAATTGGGGTCGCCGGCAGTCTAGGGGTCTACCGGAAAAAGTGACGGAGGGGGAACACAATAAATAATAGAGCAATCAAAGCATCACAAAGCGAGAGGCGGCAATACGCGGTGCTAGAGGTGACCTAAGGCAGTAGGAGGTGATACTGGCGAAGGGGGGAAACATCCGGGAAAGTATCCCCGGTGTTCCGCGTTTTCGGACAAATGAACCGGAGGAAGAAAGTTGCGTGTTTGCTATGCTAGGGATGTGTGGCGGACGAACGGGCTACGTATCCGGATTCATCTCATCGTTCTGAGCAACTTTCTTGTACAAAGTTTTTTGATCCGAGCTATGGTTTATTTTATATGATTTTCTAAAGTTTTAAAATCATTTTTAGGATTTATCTAATTAATTTAATCCAACATTATCCAGAATAGTGCATGCTGACATCAGCAGTCAACAGAGATGTTGACTGGTCAAACTGGCGTGTGGGTCCAGTGGGACCCACCTGTCATACTCTGTGTAGGTAACTAGGGTTTAGTTAAACTAATTACTGTTTAATTAAACTAACAAGTCAAACAGATTAATTAAATAAGATTAATTAGCTTAATTAATTCACTAATTAATTAATTAATTAATTATAAATTTTATTAATTCATTTTTACTTATTTTATGTTTTTTATTTAAAAATGTTTTGGGGGCGGGCCCCACATGTCAATGACCCTAGGGGCCTAACGGGTGAATGGGTTACGGGCATGGGGGCGCACAGGCGCTGGCAAAACGGGGCGGAGCCCCAGGGTGCGGGCGTAGCCCGCCGAGGTGACGCGGCAGAGCCGGGCGCGGGCGCCGGCGGCTAGGGGCCGCACGAGCACCGGCCGGAACAGGGCGATGGGGCGGAGGGAACCGGAGCCGTGGGCGCGCGTGTGCAGGCGGGCGGGGCGGACGGGCGAGGTGCTGTGGACGCACGTGCAGACGGCATCGGGCGCAGCGGGACGGCGGGGGCAGTGATGTGGGGAGGCCACGGCGGAGTGAGCTCCGGGCGCGGGTGCGGGTGCGGGCTCGCGCGTGGCCGTGCGTTGCAACGACGGAGTGGGGCGTCGAGCGCGCGGTGAGGGCGACACGCACGCATAGAGGAGGAGAGGGAGGAGGGAGGTGGCGGCTCACAGGGGAATGGGAGGGGCATGGCAGTGGGCTCGGGGATGATCCGTGGGGAGGAGGACGGTGACGACATGCGGCGGGGCGACGAGATCCGGCGGTGGGGTGGACGTAGGCGATGGCGTCCGGTGCGGTCGTCCCGGTTGGCGTGGCTCAAGGAGGCCGGCGGGGAAGAGACGATGGGGCGGTGCCGGCGATGCTGGCGAGTGGCGCCGGGGCGGTCCGGCAAAGACGGGTTCAATCCCGGTGGCGTCGGGGCGAGGTGACGGAGGCGTTCAATCCCGATCTCGATTGGATCGGGGGAAAGGGAGAGTGGGGAGCGAGTGGGGGGAAGTGGGGTGTCGGTGCCTAGGGTTCGGTGGGGAGTGGGGGTTAAGGGAGTGAGGGGGCCAGATGGGCCAGTGGGCTGGCCGGCTGGGCCATTTGGCCCAGTTGGCCTGGGGGTTCCCCCCCCCCCCCCGATTTATTTATTTTGTTTGCTTTTCTTTTCTTATTTTTCTTTCTACAAGTTTATATTATTTTAGTTTTATGAAACATAAAAGTTTCACCTAAATTAGTATTACTAATTATACCTTGGTCACAAAAAGGTTTAACCCCCAAATAAAATAGTTTAGTATTTTATAAAATACAAAAGGCATTTATCTAGTTGTTTTAGCTACTGCTTAAATCATTTTAGAGCATTCAGACATTTTATAAAAGTGTGGTTTCTTCACCTTAATTACCTATGCATTATTTGTCACCATTTGTACTTTTTAGTTTTGACATTTGAAAACCTTACTAGTTTGACTTTATTTTAAATTTGAATTCTGAATCGGTTTTGAACTATTGAGAGTTTATCAACAGTAAGCGAGGTGACGTGGCATCGTTAACGTGGGATTACTGTAGCCTGATTATCCGGGCGTCATAATTCTCCTCCACTACAAGAAATCTCGTCCCGAGATTTAAGAGGTGGTGTAAGGGGGAAATTTGTGGTAGTGAAATTCTAACGGATCTTCTCGATCTTGGTTGCTCTTCTCGAAGAGGTCGATCCATTACGTTGATGTCTTCATTTCTCTGCTTCAGGTCATCATGATGAACTCGGTGTCCTTCCTTCGGGGGCTCCATCGTACTTACGAATAGGAAAGGGGTAGCTTGACAACGATAGAACGCTACCAGGGGTAATCATCGGGGGTTACCCCACGAATGATCATATGAGTATCTCTCGAGTTGAACGAATAAAACATGTCGAGAGCAAAGTAATATGGTACAATAAGAAGTTTCAAACGGGTAGACAAACGTTCGATCACTGACACAAGGTGTGAAAGGGGTACAGAGTAACGAGAATAAGTATTATGTCTGATACCAGAATAGATCACTAGGAAGGTGGCTCGCGAATTACACACGAAGCCAAGCGTGAGGAATAACCTTGGAAACGGGGGTGTACCGGAGAGTCAGGTTTCGATCCTGTGGCACTGTGGGTTATGGGCCCACCATGTGGGTTAAAAGTAGGAAGGGTGTTGACATCTTGCACAGTCATGTAAGCAAGGCATGTTAGAGGTTAGTCTGTCGGTTATGTCAACAACCACATCGGTATCAAGGGCAAGGGACAAAGAGAACCATTTTCCTTCTCGTTGAAACGAGGCGGACCAGTAGGCAAGGTTCTCGTCCATCGGTGGTTACCGGAATGTCATCAACAAAAGTAACAGGGTCTTATTGACATAATTGTACACCGAGGGGTTTACTTAAGCAGGGAATTAATACTGCTTAGACCATAATGATCACCAGAAAGGTTAAACAAAACGATGGAAAGGAAAAGGTGTTTATCAATTTAACAGAACAATGGAAAGGAAAATGTGTTTAAACACATATTTCAAGGGTATATCCTTCCCAAGGATAAGCAGAGCATGATATCCATGATAGGATAGAAAGTAGAAAACCATTTCGGTAAGGGAAGAGGAATTTCATGTCATTACCCATACAACGGTGTTTGGATAATTGAGCAGGAAACATTTAACATTGGGCTTCAGATGTTCTTTGTTGAAAATCAGAGTACCACAGACATGCTTCGAGATAGCATTAACATGGTCACTTGGTAGAGATCAGGCTTTGGAAACATAAAGGATCCATCACGAATAACTTGTAGAATAAGCCTTACAATTTCCTCATGGAAGAAAGGATAACCTTGCAGAAAAGAAAACTATAACAATAGGTCCTCCGGCCAGGTGTGCTAGGCATGACGTCACCTTACCGAGTCAAATAAGGACCAACATTATGACTCTTGGAAAATGTTCCAACCATCATATCCAACCAAGATTCAGATCTGATTGGGGTCAGGATACCTCAGACTCGAGATGCTTGAGAAGAAAAAGGTGCGACACAAATTAACGAGAAGACATCGTAAGATTCTCAGGAAATGAAACATGGAAGCAAGTTCCGAAACAAGAGTTCATCATTAAATCAAGGAGAGGGTTAGGAGGTGGCTGAGGGTCTCAGCGACAATTCATTGAGATTCCCAAAAGATGGATTTCCATAATTATCTGAGAAAGGAGATAACACTTGTCAGATCAAATGATATAATGATGTATGCTCGAGGAGAACATCCACGAGTAAACATTGGTTGAAAGGTGCACCCGAAATATGGGCATAGGTACATGATCAATGTTTAGAATGGTGATTCGATATCCAATGGTCTAAGAATGAAATGTCGACCATAATCTTCAAAGCAATATGGTTGCTAGAAGGGCAGAACCCAAACATCATCGATCGAATCAACACGGGGACCAAGAAAGAATGGTGATGGTGAGAAGTATCACTATACCAAGAATTCTTAAGAGGTGGAGTAATTCTCACCACATTCTTGACAAAAGAGATGGTAATACTCCAAGGTAATTAAGATCAAAGGCTGGATAGCAAGGAACTCAAGGTATAACACAGAACACGAACAAGTTTGTGTTGGAGGGGGGGCATTAAAGTAGTCGATGACCACACAAATCATTGAGGGCAAGGATGGTATTTCTCATCATGAATTCAATTGATATCCAGGAAGGAGTCAAGATGTTGATGATGATCACGACAAATTTTGTTGAGAGGCTCCAAGAAGATGTAATAGATCGGCGATCACATCAATTCAAAGGAATGATGAAGCGAAAGGTTAATGGAATCGAGGGTACAACACAAACTCCAAAGCAAGCTTGTTGTTCAAGGCGAAATGATACGACGAGGAAGACCGATTGTAAGATTAGCTCACTATCGAAAATTTTGCTCCGAGAAGAAGGACTCGGTAGCACAGTTAAAATTTAGCACGATAACGATATAGCCAATCAGGCTAGGAATGGCGTGATCGGGTACAAACTCGCACTTAAGGAAGATTATCAAGAGTTGTTGAACCGTAGTGTAGACTTGATTCAGTTATCGGTGTCTTTGAGTGTTTAATAACTCAGAGCCCATGAAAAACTGTAATCAGTGAGAATGTAGTACTTGATGAAGAACTTATAAGAAGTTATGCAGTTCCAAGATAATCTCGAGATACCAGGGGGTAATACTCAACAACAGATCAAAGTAGAGGTTGGACCGGGGTAT
The DNA here is from genome assembly GCF_018294505.1 of Triticum aestivum. Taxonomy (NCBI): domain Eukaryota; kingdom Viridiplantae; phylum Streptophyta; class Magnoliopsida; order Poales; family Poaceae; genus Triticum; species Triticum aestivum. Next base: position 551,648,156 of record NC_057804.1, read on the forward strand.
TGATCCATAGAAGACAAGTGCTTGAATTTGCACGAGAAATGGTATTTAAGGGAGAACATAGTCGGAACCACGATTGCAAAAAGGCCAGATCCCAGATATAAGATGAACTTATACCAAAGGAATAATTAATTTAAGAGAAACTTTAATGATAAGATCTACATCGTGTCCATGGGCATGAACACAAAGGTTCAAGGTTGACTCCCACTTCCTCAATGCATAACCTTCCATTCAGTTCTCATTTGTCAGAGAAGTTGTAATGTTTAAATTTTATCTAGCAAAACACCAGAAGAGTATGACTCGTGAAAACTTTCGAGTTCACACATATTAAGGAAGGCATAGGTTCAACCCATCAAGGCATCTTAGGAACGTATACCATCAACTTCAGGGGTAAATAACTCAAGCTCGGAAGTAGAGCATGGTTGAGGAAGCAGAGGATACAGCTTACCAAAGGCATTATGTATCCGCGAAAAGGCTCACAAGGTTATTGAGTATGAAGGACGATGTCGGAAAAAACTCAGCAAAGGATCTGGTGGTCCACGAAGGCTCTGATCAAGGATGGATAAGTTGGATAGACCAGAGGCACAATTACCGACAAATAGTTTGGTTGAGAACTAGCTCATGTTCAAATGACGTCTGAGCCGGAAAGATAATTTAGAAGGGTTGATAGATGATTGTGTGCATTCGCAAACATGTTGAATCAATAGGGTCAAAATGTCAATCACAAGGATTTTAATGGTTATTGCTAGACAAATGGAATTGTCTAGATTGCAAGCAGACAAGTATTTGCAGAGCAATAGTTGGCAGAGAATTACCGGAAGATCAGGTAACATCTTAATGTATCTTGTGCATCATATGAACAACGGGGGAAGAACGGATACTCAGAAGTGCGAGGAATTATCTGTAGGGAGTATTCATGAGGCAAGAACTGCAAGGCAGTAAACACAAAGGATTCTCGGAATATCCAAAGTATTTCAGGGTATCTTGTAATAACAACAACAATTGGAAGTGAAAATATGGACAACAAGTGTATGTAGTTTTCCATAGGGATTTATCGGTGGTATGGAATTGCAACGATGAAGGGCACAAGGGTCTCGAGGAAACATCGGAGAGTATCTTCAAATATATTGGTGCAGCAAGCGATCATCTGGACTGAAGGGGCTCTCCGAAAGGAAAGTAGTTCTGAGAACCTAAAGTCAGATTTAGTAAAATCATTTAACTCGAATAGAAAAGACATCAGAGTCCCAGAGTATAGACGAGTTGTAAAAGATCCTAATACCACCCAATGGCGACGTGGGCCCATGGGCCGCACAGGCATGTTAGTAAAAAGTTTTGCAATGTCTAGACTCAACTTCAGCCAAGACGTGTGGAAGGGGGATTCCTACAGGCAGTCGGCTCTGATACCAACTTGTGACGCCCCCGATTCAATTGTACACTAATCATGCACACAAATGTGTACGATCAAGATCAGGGACTCACGGGAAGATATCACAACACAACTCTAAAACATAAATAAGTCATACAAGCATCATAATACAAGCCAGGGTCCTCGAGGGCTCGAATACAAGTGCTCGATCAAAGACGAGTCAGTGGAAGCAACAATATCTGAGTACAGACATAAGTTAAACAAGTCTGCCTTAAGAAGGCTAGCACAAACTGGGATACAGATCGAAAGAGGCGCAGGCCTCCTGCATGGGATCCTCCTAAACTACTCCTGGTCGTCATCAGCGGCCTACATGTAGTAGTAGGCACCTCCAGTGTAGTAAGAGTCGTTGTCGACGGAGGCGTCTGGCTCCTGGGCTCTGGCATCTGGTTGCGACAACCAGATAGAAGGGAAAGGGGGGAAAGAGGGAGAAAAGCAACCATTAGTACTCATCCAAAGTACTCTTAAGCAAGGATCTACACTACATATGCATGGGTATATGTGTAAAGAGGCAATATCGGTGGACTGAACTGCAGAATGCCAGAATAAGAGGGGGTAGCTAGTTCTATCACAGACTACGCTTCTGGCAGCCTCCGTCTTGCAGCATGTAGAAGAGAGTAGATTGAAGTCCTCCAAGTAGCATCGCATAGCATAATCCTACCCGGCGATCCTCCCCTCGTCGCCCTGTGGAAAATCGATCAACGGGTTGTCTGTGGAACTTTTCTAGGTGTGTTTTATTAAGTATCCAGTTCTAGTTGTCATAAGGTCAAGGTACAACTCCGGGTTGTCCTTTTACCGAGGTACACGGCTATTCGAATAGATAAACTTCCCTGCAGGGGTGCACCACATAACCCAACACGCTCGATCCCATTTGGCAGGACACACTTTCCTGGGTCATGCCCGGCCTCGGAAGATCAACACGGTGCAGCCCCACCTAGGCACAACAGAGAGGTCAGCACCCCGGTCTAAATCCTATGCGCAGGGGTCTGGGCCCATCGCCCATTGCACACCTGCATGTTGCGTGGGCGGCCGGAGAGCAGACCTAGCAACCATCATTACAAAGGAAGTTGCGTTAACGTAGTCCAACCCGGCGCGCGCCGCTCAGTCGCTGACGTCACAAAGGCTTCGGCTGATACCACGACGTCGAGTGCCCATATCTTTCCTGCATAGTTGGTTAGTGCGTATAGGCTAGTGGCCAGAATCAGATCAAATACCAAGATCTTGTTAAGCGTGTTATTATGAAGTAACCGCGGACACCGACCAGGGCCAGGGCCACCTCTCGCCTGGCTGGTCTCAACCTGCCCTGTCTCTCCGCCACATAGTAACAGTCGGGGGCCGTCGGGAACCCAGGCCCACCTCTACCGGGATGGAGCCACCTATCCTTTCAGCCCCCACATCAGAATCACTTGCGGGTACTCAACGAGCTGACCCGACTTTAGTCACCAGCTGTATAGTATATGTATGTATAGTATATACCCGTGATCACCTCCCGAGTGATCACGGCCCGATAGTATAGCAAGGCAGACTGACAGGAATGTAGGGCCAATGATGATAAACTAGCATCCTATACTAAGCATTTAGGATTGCGGGTAAGTATAAATGACTGTAGGAACAATGACAGGCTATGCAACAGAATAGGAGTAACCGAACAGTAACATGCTACACTACTCTAATGCAAGCAGTAGAGAGAAGAATAGGCGATATTTGGTGATCAAGGGGGGGCTTGCCTGGTTGCTCTGGCAAGTAGGGGTCGTCAACTCCGTAGTCGAAATAGGGTCGCCGGCAGTCTCGGGGTCTACAGGAAAAAAGTAACGGAGGGGGAACACAATAAATAACAGAGCAATCAAAGCATCACAAAGCGAGACGCCGCAATACGCGGTCCTAGAGGTGACCTAAGGCAGTAGGAGGTGATACTGGCGAAGGGGGGAAACATCCGGGAAAGTATCCCCGGTATTTCGCGTTTTTGGACACATGAACCGGAGGAAGAAAGTTGCATGTTTGCTATGCTAGGGATGTGTGGCAGACAAACAGGCTGCGTATCCGGATTTATCTCATCGTTCTGAGCAACTTTCATGTACAAAGTTTTTTGATCCGAGCTACGGTTTATTTTATTTGATTTTCTAAAGTTTTAAAATCATTTTTAGGATTTATCTAATTAATTTAATCCAACATTATCCAGAATAGTGCATGCTGACGCCAGCATGATGTTAGCAGTCAACAGAGATGTTGACTGGTCAAACTGACATGTGGGTCCAGTGGGACCCACCTGTCATACTCTGTTTAGGTAACTAGGGTTTAGTTAAACTAATTACTGTTTAATTAAACTAACAAGTCAGGCGGATTAATTAAATAAGATTAATTAACTTAATTAATTCACTAATTAATTAATTAATTATAAATTTTATTATTTATTTTTACTTATTTTATGTTTTTTATTAAAAACATTCTGGGGGTGGGCCGCACATGTCAATGGCCCTAGGGGCCTAACGGGCGAATGGGTTACGGGCATGGGGGCGCACGGGCGCTGGCGAAATGGGGCGGAGCCCCAGGGTGCGGGCGTAACCCGCCGAGGTGACGCGGCAGAGCCGGGCGCGGGCGCCGGCGGCCAGGGGCCGCACGAGCGCCGGCCGGAACAGGGCGATGAGGTGGAGGGAACCGGAGCCATGGGTGCGCGTGCGCAGGCGGGCGAGGTGCTGTGGCCGCACGTGCAGGCGGCGTCGGGCGCAGCGGGACGGCAGGGGCAGTGACGGGGGGGAGGCCACGGCGGAGTGAGCTCCGGGCACGGGTGCGGGCTCACGCGTGGCCGTGCGTCGCAACGACGGAGTGGGGCGCCAAGCGCGTGGTAAGGGCGACACGCACGCACAAAGGAGGAGAGGGAGGAGGGAGGTGGCGGCTTAAAGGGGAACGGGAGGGGCATGGCAGTGGGCTCGGGGATGATCCGTGGAGAGGAGGATGGCGACGATGTGCGGCGGGGCGGCGAGATCCGGCAGCGGGGTGGACATAGGCGATGGCGTCCGGTGCGGTCGTCCCGCTCGGCGTGGCTCGAGGAGGCCGGCGGGAAAGAGATGATGGGGCAGCGCCGGTGATGCTGGCGAGTGGCGCCGGGGCGGTCCGGCGAAGAGGGGTTCAATCCCGGCGGCGTCGGGGCGAGGTAACGGAGGTGTTCAAGCCTGATCCCGATTGGATCGGGGGAGAGGGAGAGTGGGGGCATTAGTGGGGGGAGTGGGGTGTCGGTGCCTAGGGTTCGGTGGGGAGTGGGGGTTAAGGGAGTGAGGGGGCCAGATGGGCCAGTGGGCTGACCGGCTGGGTCGTTTGGCCCAGTTGGCATGGGGGTTCCCCCCTGATTTATTTATTTTGTTTGCTTTTCTTTTCTTATTTTTCTTTCTACAAGTTTATATTATTTTAGTTTTATGAAACATAAAAGTTGCACCTAAATTAGTATTACTAATTATACCTCGGTCACAAAAAGGTTTAACCCCCAAATAAAATAGTTTAGTATTTTATAAAATACAAAAGGCATTTATCTAGTTGTTTTAGCTACTGCTTAAATCATTTTAGAGCATTCAGACATTTTATAAAAGTGTGGTTTCTTCACCTTAATTACCTATGCATTATTTGTCACCGTTTGTACTTTTTAGTTTTGACATTTGAAAACCTTACTAGTTTGACTTTATTTTAAATTTGAATTCTGAATCGGTTTTGAACTATCGAGAGTTTATCAACAGTAAGCGAGGTGATGTGGCATCGTTAACATGGGATTACTGTAGCCTGATTATCCGGGCGTCACACCTATCTTGCAAGTCAATAGTCACCTACTATGTGTTATGATCCGGCAACCCCGAAGTGACAAAAATTGGTACCACTCCCGGTGATGACCATAGTTTGAGGAGTTCATGTATTCACTAAGTGTTAATGCTTTGGTCCGGTACTCTATTAAAAGGAGGCCTTAATATCCATTAGTTTCCAATAGGACCCCGCTGCCATGGGAGGGTAGGACAAAATATGTCATGCAAGTTCTTTTCCATAAGCACGTATGACTATATTCGGAATACATGCCTACATTACATTGATGAACTAGAGCTAGTTCTGTGTCACCCTATGTTATAACTGTTGCATGAGGAATCGCATCTGACATAATTATCCATCATTGATCCAATGCCTACGAGCTTTTCTCATATTGCTCTTTGCTTAGTTACTTTACCGTTGTCACTATTACAATTACTACAAAACTGCTACTGTTACTTTTGCTACCGTTACCGTTACTTCCATACTACTTTGCTACTAAATACTTTGCTGCAGATATTAAGTTATCCAGGTGTGGTTGAATTGACAACTCAACTGCTAATACTTGAGAATATTCTTTGGCTCCCCTTGTGTCGAATCAATAAATTTGGGTTGAATACTCTACCCTCGAAAACTGTTGCGATCCCTATACTTGTTGGTTATCAAGACTATTTTCTGGCGCCGTTGCCGGGGAGCATAGCTCTATTCTCGGAGTCACTTGGGATTTATATCTGCTGATCACTATGAAGAACTTGAAAGATCAAAGAACTAAAATTTATCCCTCAACTACGATGGGAGGTAAGGAACTGCCATCTAGCTCTGCACTAGATTCTCCTTCTATTATGAATAAGCTTGCGACACCTACCTGCTACTGCTATGAATTCTGATATGTCGCATGTTATTGATGATGCCACTTTTTCTATGCATGATACTTATGATGAAACTACTTCTATGCTTGATACTACTGTGCCATTAGGTGAATTTCTTGATGAACAACTTATTAAGGCTAGGGAGAATGAAATTATTGAAAATGAAATTATTGATGAAAGTGATGATGAAGGTTCTCCTCCTAATTATGAATTGCCTGTTGTTCCTGAGGGTTATGTTATGGATGAAGAAACTGCTAGAGATTTTCTTGCTTGCAATGATAGATCAGATCTTAAGAAATTGTTAGCTAAGCTGAAACAAAAGACTCTGAATGCTAGAATGAAATATGACCCTGCTTTTGCCACTTCACCTATCTGTGTTACTGATAAGGATTATGATTTCTCTGTCGATCCTGAGATAATTACTTCGGTTGAATCTGATCCTTTTTATGGCTATGAACCTGAAACTGTTGTGGCACATCTTACTAAATTAAATGATATAGCCACCCTATTCACTAATGATGAGAAAACTCGTTACTACTATATCCTTAAATTATTTATGTTCTCATTAAAGGGTGATGCTAAAATATGGTTTAATTCTCTTGATCCTGGTTGTGTGCGTAGTCCCCAGGATATGATTTATTACTTCTCTGCTAAATATTTCCCCGCTCATAAGAAACAAGTTGCCTTAAGGGAATTATATAATTTTGTGCAAATTGAAGAAGAGAGTCTCCCACAAGATTGGGGGAGGCTTCTCCAATTACTTAATACTTTGCTTGATCATCCTCTCAAGAAAAATGAAATACTTGATATCTTTTATAATGGACTAACTGATGCTTCTAGAGACCACCTAGATAGTTGTGCTGGTTGTGTTTTCAGGGAAAGAACAGTTGATCAAGCTGAATTGCTATTGAATAATATGATGACTAATGAAAATAATTCGACACTTCCGGAACCAACTCCTAAGCCAACTCCGAAGAAAAGGGGTATTCTATTTCTCAGTCCTGAAGATATGCAAGAGGGAAAGAAATCTATGAAAGAAAAGGGTATTAAAGCTGAAGATGTTAAGAATTTACCACCTATTGAAGAAATACATGGTCTTGATAACCCGACATGAATAGTAAAGGTAAATTCTCTCTATAGATTTGATGAAGGTGATATTCCTCGTTATAAGTCTGCTAGCCAGTGCTTAGATGAGTTTGATAATTTTATTGTTAAACAAGAAAACTTCAATGCTTATGTTGGTAGACAATTGAAACGTAATGCTTATATGGTTGAACACTTGAGTGATTATATGTCTAGAGTTAAAGGTGAACTTAAACTTATTAGTAAACATGCTTCTATGGTTACCACTCAAGTAGAACAAGTGCTTAAAGTTCAAAACAATTTGCTCGATGAATTAAATGATAAACGATAATGTTGTTAGAGTTATGACTAGAGGGGGTAAAATGACTCAGGAACCTTTGTATCCTGACGGCCACCCTAATAGAATTGAGCAAGATTCTTAGATAAATAATGTAGATGCACCTAGTCCTTCTAAAAAGAAGAAAAAGAAAAATGATAGGACTTTGCATGCTTCTAGTGAACCTGTTGTAGACACACCTAAGAATCCCAATGATATTTCTATTTCTGATGCTAAAACACAATATGGTGATGAACATGAACCTAGTGATAATGTTAATGATGATGTTCATGTTGATGCTCAACCTAGCAATAATAATGATGATGTAGAGATTGAACCTGATGTTGATCTTGATAACCCACAATCAAAGAATCAACTTTATGATAAAAGAGACTTCATTGCTAGGAAGCACGGTAAAGAAAGAGAACCATGGGTTCAAAAACCCATGCCTTTTCCTCCTAAACCATCCAAGAAAAAGGATGATGGGGATTTTGAGAGCTTTGCTGAAATGATTAGACCTATCTTTTTGCATATGCGTTTGACTGATATGCTTAAAATGAATCTGTATGCTAAGTACATGAAAGATATTGTTACAAATAAAAGAAAGATACTGGAAGCTGAAATTTCCACCATGCTTGCTAATTATACTTTTGAGGGTGGAATACCTAAGAAACTTGGAGATCCAGGAGTACCAACTATACCATGCTCCATTAAAAGAAACTATGTTAAAACTGCTTTATGTGATCTTGGAGCCGGTGTTAGTGTTATGCCTCTCTCTTTATATCGTAGACTTGAATTGAATAAGTTGACACCTACGAAAATATCTTTGCAAATGGACGATAAATCTACCGCTATACCTGTCGGTATTTGTGAGGATGTGCCTGTTGTGGTTGCAAATATTACTATCTTAACGGGCTTTGTTATACTTGATATTCCCGAGGACGATACTATGTCGAGTATCCTTGGTAGACCCTTTTTGAATATTGCAGGGGAAGTTATTGATTGCAACAAAGGCAATGTCACTTTTCATGTTAATGGTAATGAGCATACGGTTCACTTTCCGAGGAAACAACCACAAGTTCATAGTATCAATTCTATTGGAAAAATTCCATTGATTATTATTGGAGGTCCTGAATTTCCTCTTCCTACTGTCAAGAAGAAATATGATATTCTTATTATTGGGGATGTACATATCCCCGTTGAGGTAACCTAGTGCTATTCGAAAGTTCTTCGGTTTCATGCGATTCGGAATGAGTTTGTTAACAAGACTTGATCAACCTTGTTAGTGGATTCCTTTTGATGAGCATGAGATGGATGAAGTTAGAAAGCACAACTCTCTGTACCCTCCTTTTACTTTCTGATTAAATAAAGCAAAAATAGTATTTTCTGTCTGTTTTTTGAATTACCTTGCATTAAAAAATACCCCAAAAATAAAAGTTCTCCAAATGCCATGAAATTGAAATATGATTTTTTTTCTAGAATATGTGAGAATATTTGGCACTGCGAACAAACAAGAGGGGGCAACCACCTGGCCACGAGGGTCCAGGGCGCGCCCACCCCCTGGGGCGCGCCCCCTGCCTCATGGGCCCCTGGTGGCCCCCTCCACTTATTCCGGCACCCACACACTCCTTCTTCCTCCCAAAAAAATCACCAACCAGCTCAAGCACGAGGTATAGCGCATCTTGCTGCCATTTTCGATCTCCTTTCTCAAAGCTCCACTCACAAAATTGCTTTGGGGGATTGTTCTTCGGTATGTGACTCCTCAATGGTCCAATTACTTTTTGTTTTAATGCTTTATTCATTGCAAATTTTTGCTGCTAAGGTGACCTTGTTCTTGAGCTTGCATGTCAAATTTATATGGTCCCAAGTAGTTCTAATGCATGATATAGCCTCTAGGCACTTGTGAGAGTAGTTGCTATCAATTTTGTTGAGTTTAGTTCACTTTTATTTTGAGTTACTAAATTTTCAGAAATTTTTCAGAGGAAGAAATATGTTTAGGAAAATGTACCAAGGTGGTTCTTCAAGGAAGAAAGGACCTAGGCCCGCAATACTTGAGTCAAACGATGAACCACCAAGAGAAGCTCAAGTGCGGCCTTGTGAATGGTTGTCGGAAGATTTCATCACCCAAGCAGGAATTAAGGAGGAATTTGACGCATATGCGCGTAATGCTGAACTCGAGGGCTTCATGCTAGATAAGTGCCCTCAATATTACCACTTAACTGATTCCTTTGTGAGAAGGTTCAAATTTACATCTTCACGCAATTCTCACACGGTCCTATTTGATCTTTATAATAAATCTTATACCATGGACTTAGAAGATTTTAATACTTCTTGTAAACTCCCGCAATGGGGTAGTGCTAGTGAACCTCGCAAATCTGAATTTAAAGATTTTCTTGCTAGTATTACTGTGGGGGAATCTAGAGAAATAGCACAAGCTACCATAGGGAGCATTCATTTTCCTGATATACATTATTTTGCTCTCTTTATAGGTAGATGCATAAATGGTAAGGACGAGGCATGTCACATGTGTGTTCCAGATCTAAGTGTTCTCAAGAGTGTTGTGCTAGGAGATAAACAATATAACTTGGGGGCCATTGTTGCACGTAGGTTGCATAATAATAGTTTAAGTGGAGACTTGTTTGATGGGATTTATGCAACCCATGTGGCTAATTTTCTTGAGATACCCATGCATGAAAATGATATGGAGTTGCCTCCCGCTTATCTAGATTATGATGCTATGGTTCGTCATCAGTTTGTTGAGAGGAATGAATAGTTCCTCCAATACCGACTAATCTTTGACAAACGTCATACTGTCCATGTTGCTCTCCCTGCTCTTGGTTTCTTTGACTTTCAGGCAAAAAGGAGATATATTATAACCAGGGAGGAGGCGAATGAGTACGAGAGGAGGACGGAGGCAGCTCGTCTCCAAGCTGCAACTCGTCGGGCAGTAGCTGCTACATCTCAGTACAACCCCGACTACGACTTTGGATATCCACCAGGCCAGCAGTGGCCATAGACCAACTTAGGCCAAAAGCCTAAGCTTGGGGGAGCACGTATTTCTCACCGACATTACATTCATGTTCACACACTCATTCTAGTTGACGATATATGATGAAATGATTGAGATGAGAGAAGCTGGTATGAACTCGACCTATCTTGTTTTTGTAAATATGATTAGTTCATCGTTCCTGATTCAGCCTATTATGAATAAACATGTTTGCAATGACAATTAGAGATTATAGGTGCTTATGCCATGCTTAATTAGCTAGGAGTTTATAATCGTTTACCTTGTGAGCCAACATGCTATTAAAATGGTTGTGATGTGGTATGATAGGGTAGTGTCCTCCTTTGAACGATTCGAGTGGCTTGACTTGGCACATGTTCACGCATGTAGTTGAAACAAAATCAACATAGCCTTCACGATATTTATGTTCATGGTGTATTATATCCTACTCATGCTTGCACTCAGTGTTGATTAATTTTAATGCATGTTCATGACTGTTGTCGCTCTCTAGTTGGTCGCTTCCCAGTCTTTTTATAGCCTTCACCTGTACTAAGCGGGAATAATGTTTGTGCATCCACTTCCATAAACCCCAAAGTCATTCCATATGAGTCCACCATACCTTCCTATATGCGGTATCTACCTGCCATTCCAAGTAAATTTGTATGTGCCAAACTCCAAACCTTTAAATGATATTCTGTTTTGCATGCTTGAACAGCTTATGTATCAACTAGGGTTGTCTGTATTTTCCAAGCTAGGCGGGTTATTCTCAAGAGGAGTGGACTCCGCTCCTCACTCACGAGCAAATGGTTGGTCACCGGGATGCCCAGTCCCTTGCTCAAATCAAATCAAAATAATTGCAAACAAAACTCCCGCAGGATTGTTGTTAGTTGGAGGTACCCGTTGTTTCGGGAAAGCCATGGTTTGATGCTTGTTGGTGATGGGGAGTATAAACTTTACCATTCTGTTTGGGAACCGCCTATAATGTGTGTAGCATGGAAGATATTGATATCTCTTGGTTGTTATGTTGACAATGAAAGTATGCCACCCAAAATATTATTTATCTCTATTTCAAAATCGAGCTCTGGCACCTCTACAAATCCCTGCTTTCCACTGCGAAGGGCCTATCTATTTACTTTTATGTTGAGTCATCATCCTCTTATTAAAAAGCACTAGTTGGAGAGCACCACTGTCATTTGTATGCATTACTATTAATTTATATTGAGTATGACTATGACTGGATCTCTTTTACCATGAATTACAATGTCTAGTCAGTCCTTGATCTTCAGGGATGCTCTGCATTTATGTTTTGCGGTCTCAGAAAGGGCTAGCGAGATACCATCTTGTTATATCATATTATGATTGTTTTGACAAAGTGTTGCCATCCGAGTTTTATTATTATTGCTCGCTAGTTGATTATGCCATTGATATGAGTAAACATGAGACCTAAGTGTTATTGTGAATATGGTTAGTTCATAATCTTTGCTGAAAACTTGAATGATGGCTTTACATATTTGCAACAATAAGATCAAATAGAGTTTGTAAAAGTTTTTCTTTATCACTTTCAGTTTGTCAACTGAATTGCTTGAAGACAAGCAAAGGTTTAAGCTTGGGGGAGTTGATACGTCTCCATCGTATCAACTTTTCCAAACACTTTTGCCCTTGTTTTGGACTCTAACTTGCATGATTTGAATGGAACTAGCCCGGACTGACGTTGTTTTCAGCAGAATTGCCATGGTGTTATTTCTGTGCAGAAATAAAAGTTATCGGAATGACCTGAAACTCCACAGAGAATATTTTTGGAATTAATAAAAAATACTGGCAAAAGAATCAAGGCGAGGGGCCCACACCCTATCCATGAGGGTGGGGCGCGCCTAACCCCCCCCCCCCCTGAGCACGCCCCCCTGCCTCGTGGGCCCCCTGGTGCTCCACCGACCTCAACTCCAACTCTATATATTCATGTTCGGGGAGCAAAAATCAGAGAGAAGGATTCATCATGTTTTACGATATGGAGCGGCCGCCAAGCCCTAATCTCTCTTGGGAGGGCTGATCTAGAGTCCGTTCGGGGCTCCGGAAAGGGGAATCCATCGCTGTCGTCATCATCAACCTTCCTCCATCACCAATTTCATGATGTTCACCGCCGTGCGTGAGTAATTCCATCGTAGGCTTGCTGGACGGTGATGGGTTGGATGAGATTTACCATTTAATCAAGTTAGTTTTGTTAGGGTTTGATCCCTAGTACTCCCTCCGTTCCACCATGTAGGCCTATAGATTTTTTCAAAACTCAAACATTACAAACTTTGACCATATTTATGGATAAAAGTAGGTATATCTAGAATACCAAATGCACATCATTGGATACATCATAAGTTATATTTTCAGAATGTACATGTTTGGTATTGTAGGTGTAGAGAATTTTCTCTATACGCTTGGTCAAAGTTGACAAAGTTTGACTTTCAGACAAATCTATAGGCACTACATTGTGGAATGGAGGGAGTATCCATTATGTTCTAAGATTGATGTTGCTATGACTTTGCTATGCTTAATGCTTGTCACTAGGGCCCGAGGGCCATGATTTCAGATCTGAACCTATTATGTTTTCATGAATATATGTGAGTTCTTGATCCTATCTTGCAAGTCAATAGTCACCTACTATGTGTTATGATCCGGCAACCCCGAAGTGACAAAAATCGGGACCACTCGCAGTGATGACCATAGTTTGAGGAGTTCATGTATTCGCTAAGTGTTAATGATTTGGTCTGATACTCTATTAAAAGGAGGCCTTAATATCCCTTAGTTTCCAATAGGATCCCGCTGCCATGGGAGGGTAGAACAAAAGATGGCATGCAAGTTCTTTTCCATAAGCACATATGACTATATTCGGAATACATGCCTACGTTACATTGATGAACTGGAGCTAGTTCTGTGTCACCCTATGTTATAACTATTGCATGACGAATCGCATCCGACAAAATTATCCATCACTGATCCAATGCCTACGAGCTTTTCACATATTGCTCTTTGCTTAGTTACTTTACCGTTGCCACTATTAAATTACTACAAAACTGCTACTGTTACTTTTGCTACCGTTATCGTTACTTCCATACTATTTTGCTACTAAATACTTTGCTGTAGATATTAAGTTATCCAGGTGTGGTTGAATTGACAACTCAACTGCTAATACTTGAGAATATTCTTTGGCTCCCCTTGTGTCGAATCAATAAACTTGGGTTGAATACTCTACCCTCGAAAACTGTTGCGATCCCCTATACTTGTGGGTTATCATTGCCACCTTAATGTTATCCAAGATTAATAACTCTCTAAACTTCCATGTGAATCACGATCCAATCCCTGTCTACGAGCATGGCTAAGCAATAATAAAGCATCACGTATATTCCCGGGGTGATCAACAGGTATTGGGTTCCTACCTCATAATACTACAACCAAACCACATGTTCCCAATCCTACTCATGCAAATATTTGAGGGGCATAACTAATGCATAGTAAAAACTGGGTATAGACGAGTATGATCAAAGTGTCACTTTCCTTGCTAACGATCTGCAAAGTCTAGAGATTCGTAGTAACAAACTTCGCACTCCGGATAATCTAGCATAGACAAACAGTAGCATACATAAGCAATCACTCAAACGAAACAACGAGAAAACGAGAAAAGATCCAAATCAAACACGAAACAAGCAAACAACTAAACTAAACAGAAAGAAAAACCTATCAGCATTATTATCATGCGGATTAGATCTTAACAATAGGTACATGTGATTAGCTACGATTTGCAAAAAGAAACAATTCAAACAAAGAAACGAAACTCCAGATACGAACGAAACAAGATCGTTTACTAATCTGAACTAAACTCAAATTTTAAATTGTCAAAATCATGTTCAAGTTGGTTAACTGGAAAGAAGAGACCGTTACGGAGATTTAGGCGATGGTTTCATCTAATTTGGACAAACGAGCAAAAAGTTACGCTAGTTTTAAGATCAAGGGCTAAATCACGATAAAACTATTCACGGATAGGTCCCTGGCCGAAAATAAAACTAAAAAGAAAAATCTACCACGCGAACGTTCGTTAACAGAACTAAATGAATGAACGTTCGTTAACAGAACTGAACGAACGAACGTTCGTTATTTAGGCTAACCTAAAAAAATAAATCGATCTAATCTAAAAAAAATCAACTAAACCGCGAAACCGAAAAAACCCGAAGAATCGACCGGTTCTTACCGGTCAACGACGGTGGTCAACAGCGGGGCGGCAGCGGCGGCTCGGCTCGACTCCGGCGGGGCGATGCGGGGCGGGGCGAGGCATGGGGCGGCGCGGGTGGCGGCGGCGCGCAGCAGCTGCGGCAGCAGGCAGCGGCGGCGCGGGTGGAGGGTTGCGGCGGTGGGGCGGCTGTGGAGGCGGCAGGGCTGCGGGAGGCGGGCGGCGGCGGGGTGGATCGAGGAGAGGAGGGGCGGGGGCGGCGCCTTATGAAGGGGGGTCGGGCTCCTCCGACTCGGAGGAGGGGTTGGGCGGCGCGGCAGGCCGAACCCGGACTCCAGCGAGTCCGGTTCCCGCACAGAGGGGAAGGCGGTGGCATGCTGGGCCGGCTGGGCCTTCGGACCAGTTCGGTCCGGAGGGTTTTTTTTAAATAATTTTCGCCACAGAAAAAAAAATCCTAAATAAATATGAAAAACTCTAAAAATTCCAGAAACAATTTTCACCGTCCAAACCTAATATTTAGGACAAGATGAACATTTTTTTGGACTAAAATGCAATTTTGAAAAATGCAAATTTTCTCTAATTCAAATAAAATAGCAATAAAAATACAAATAAAATAATAATTTGATTTTAAAATTCTTTCTCCAATATTTCTCTTAGGTTGAAGAAGTCATATTATCTTCTCTCATTTATTTTTTATTATTGGAAATAATTGGAGAGAAAAATAATAAAATCAAATTGATCCTCTTTTCAAATTTGAAAGTAAATTCAAATATGAAAATTTGTGAAAACCTCCAACTCTCTCCTTAGCTCCTTGAGTTGTTTAAGATTTCTAGGGATCACAGCAAAATGCAAATACATATGCATATGATGATCTATGTATAACATCCAAATTGAAAATTGGGATGTTACACTTATCTGCCAAATATTTGGGGCAGTTACACTTCCAGTGACCATTTCCTTTGTAGTAGAAGCACTCAGTTTCAGGCTTAGGTCCAGCTTTGGGCTTCTTCACGGGAGTGACAACTTGCTTGCCATTCTTCTTGAAGTTCCCTTTCTATCCTGTTGGGGGTATAACTATTGGGTATGACCCGCCAGGAGGGAACGGGTTATACCTGTAAACATTCTGGAAGCCCAAAGCTCAAGGTTGAAGACGGCGGTTTAGTAAGGGCCCAAGGCCCGGAGGAGACTTAAAGCCTGTAGTGATAAACCGCCGTATAGGTGTGACTTGTATTGTAAGGCAAGAAATACTAAGAGACCGAGTCGGATATTGTTTATAAGCCGGCCGGGACTCTATAGAGCCAGTGGGCGTCGACCTCTGTATATAAAGGGACGACCCGGCGGCGGTTCACAGTGGGCAACAACAACTCGAGACTCAGGCAAAGCGTATTTGCTCCCTGGTCATCGAAACCCCAGTAATTCCATCACAACTAGACGTAGGCTTTTACCTTCATCGTAAGGGTCCAAACTAGTATAAAACTCTCGCGTCTCTTGTCCCGATTAACCCCTTCAAGCTTCCTGGTTGCGATGGCTCCTGGTTGTGACAATTCCATGACAGTTGGCGCCCACCGTGGGGCCAGCGCATGGTGGATTTGAGTTCTTGAAGGGCAGCTTCGAAGGGCTCAAGGGATATGTTGTGGGCCGGATGACCAAGAGTCGTCGCAGCAAGCTCTACATCGACGATGCAGGCTGGGGCCCCGACGCCGGCTCAATTGAGTACGGGTATCGGGTCCCCTTCAGCGGAATCCACGTCTTCATCGGCAAGATTGGCGAGTCGGGCCCTGAGCCGGCTATCTGCACCGACCTCGTCGAGATGGCTCAGCGTGTGAGACCCGCCTGGGCTCCGCTGGCGGTGAAGCGTGCCTTCATGGGATGCGTCCACGGAGGACTCTCTGAAGGATCTGCCTCTGGTGGTGAGATAACCATCTACTCCGACGGTGAATCGTCCACAGGTGAGACGAATTCATTATATCAACTACAGGATGGCGGGCTTGGGGGTTGTTCCGATGGCAGCAGTATTCCGGATTGCCTCGAGCCGCCGAACAGGGTCGGGATCTTCATGGCTGGCACACAACCCGTCCAAGACTCCACAACTGCAGCAGCAGTAACCTCCGGGTCATGGGCAGCCAGGGCGGGAGGCCCTGTGCGCTTGCCGGCTCAGGTGTTGATGGATCTCACGGACAAGCTGACCACCATGTTAACCGTCGTGGTCAACCCAGCGGATCAAGCTCGTCATGATGCAGAGGTGGCGCAGTTAAAATTGGATATGGCACAGGCTAAGGAAGACCTAGCAGCGTAAGATGTTAGGATCACCGCAGAGAGGGCGGCTCTGGACCTTCAGGCTCAGCAGATCCAGGCACATACCTTCTGGCTCACGCAGGACCAGAACGCAGCCAATGAGGTCATGAGGAGGAGGCATCAGAAGACTCAGTCTAGACTCCCCCCGGTTTAGGATCCTCAAAATCTTTTTCACACGCTAGGAGCAGGGCCCAGTAACCCGTCGTGGCTTTCTCCGCGTACAGGCAACCCGCTGTGGCTCTCTCCACATGCAGGAGTGGACCATGTTGCGATACCCGGAGACGGCGCACCGGTTCAGCCACAGGTGATGGGACCTCCTCGCGTAAACATGGCGCCGCCTCAGTATGTACCCACACCTTCGGGTCACTATTCTAATCCATTGGAGAACATGATAGCGGCCGCGACACGATTGGAAGCTCTCCCGATTGATGGCGACTCTCCGACAGCGGGTGAAACCCGCCGGGTCAGAGAACTTCTTCAGACGGCTTTGGCACAGCAGGAGGCGTACTCATACAGCCGGGACAGGATCCACTCGACCCCTCGTCCAAGCCAAAGCCCCAGTTACAGCAGGCACATGGATTCGGCGGCCGTTTCAAGCAATGTTAGACGCCGTGACCAGCCAGGTGTGCTTAACCCGGCGCGTCATGAGGCTGTTAACTTGGTAGACCAAGACAGACTACGACAAGAGGCTGAGCGGGCGGTTCAACAGGTGGCTGAGCAGGCGGCTCAGTTGATGGCTTACCAGCCGTATCCAGTTTACCCGACGACTTCTGTCGAAGCAGGCATCACCACCAGGACCGAAGGAGTCCCATGTCTGGTGCTGGCTCTGCATAATGAGCGTTTGCCCAAAGATTTTAAGGGACCTAGGAAGGTGCCAAACTACACAACCGACTTACAGCCCAGGGCATGGATTGAGAGTTATGAGATGGCCATGGAGCTATTGGAGGTTAGTGACGCTGCAATGGCTAAGTACTTCACAATGATGTTGGATGGAACCGCCTGCACCTGGTTGAAAGGACTGCCACCTAATTGAATCAGCTCATGGACGGAGCTAAATGCCCGGTTCATCTAGAACTTCAAAGACACGTGCAAGCAGCCCATGTCGATCGTGGATCTGACGAATTGCAAGCAAGAGGAGGGCGAGTCTACAACCCATTGGGTGCGCCGAGTTAAAGCCATAATACATTCGTCTGATAAGATGGATGCCGGCTCTGCAGTCTTAATGTTGGAGAAGAATTGTCGTTTCTTGCCTCTGAAACAAAAGCCGGGGCGGCTCAAACGCGAGTGTAATGATATGAGCACGCTGATGGCGGCTCTAGTTAAGTACGCTGATTCTGATAATACCAAGGATCCTGAGTCTGATGATGACAAGGCAGGGAAGGGAAAGAAAGAACGGCAATGGCAAGGGCCCTCAGCACAACCCGGCCAATCAAGGAGGTAATAAACGTAAGGCTGATAGCAGTTTGGATTTTGTGGCTAACACCAACGTGTAGGGTAATAACCAGCAGCGCAAAGGGAGGCCACCTCCCCGATCTGGCAGGTCAGGCCCTACACTTGAGCAATTGTTGAATGAGCCCTGTCCGAGACACGGTACTCAGCAGAAGCCGGCTACTCATTTGTGGAAGGACTGTACGATCATGAAGGCCTTCAAAAATTCCAACATTTTTTATGGTAACAGTGGGCAGGGCGGCGGCTCAGGTGGCGGCGGCTTTCATGGCCTGGGCAGCGGGTCAAATCCCAATTTCCAAAGTTCCCAGGGCAACCAAGGTGGATATAACTAACAGCCTGGTCAAGGCGCTCAGCAACAGCGGCAAGGTGGATACCAGAGCCATCCAAAGCAACGGAACGGTGGGCAATATCATGTGTTTACCACCAATTCAAACGGGACCAAAAGCTTCATAAGAGGGCGGTGAATACAGTTGAGCCAGCAATTCCTCATTATTTGAGGTGGTCTGAGCAGCCTATCATGTGGAGTAGAGAGGATCACCCTCCCCGGGTTGATAATCCGGGTCATTTAGCCCTGGTAGTGGCCCCTCAAGTGGGTGGATACAAATTCACCAAAGTACTCATGGATGGAGGCAGCAGCATCAATATCCTCTATTATGAGACCTTCCGTCGCATGGGGCTAACTGATAAGAACCTTAAGCAGTCCAACATTGTCTTCCATGGAGTCGTCCCCGGTAAGTCGGTGTACCCGGTCGGCAAGATCGAATTAGAGGTGGCCTTTGGGGATGAATATGACTCCAGAGCTGAGAAATTGACATTTGAAGTGGTCAAGATCCAGAGCCCGTATCACGCTCTGTTTGGGCGGCCGGCTTACGCCAAATTCATGGCACAATCGTGTTATGTGTACTTGCAACTCAAAATTCTGGGTCATAAGGGAACCATTATGGTGCACGGGAGCCGGAAGGTAGCCCTAGAATGTGAAGAAGGTGACGCGGCTTATGCTGAGTCGGTCTGTGCGATGGAAGAGTTGAAATTTTACAAGGACAATGTTGACCCAGTAGACATGACATCTTTAAAGAAGCCAACCACAGAGCATGAGTCGGTCATGAAGTTTAAGTCGGATGATGAGACTAAGCTTGTCGATTTTGTTCCAAGCGACTCATCCAAGCAGTTCAGCATCAGTGCTAATTTGGATCCCAAATAGGAAAGCGCGCTCATCGAGTTCATCCGTGAGAATCGGGACATCTTTGCATGGAAACCATCTGACATGTCGGGTGTACCGAGAGAACTCGCTGAGCACACTCTTAATATTGATCCAAAGTTTAAACCGGTCAAGCAGTACCTTCGGCGGTTTAATGAAGAAAGGCGGAAGGCCATTGGTTAAGAAGTAGCCCGGCTTTTGGTAGCAGGGTTTATCATCGAAGTCTTTCATCCAGAGTGGTTGGCCAACCCGGTGCTTGTGCTTAAGAAAAACGGCACTTGGCGTATGTGTGTGGATTACACGAACTTAAACAAGGCTTGTCCAGCTGATCCTTTTGCTCTCCCCCGTATTGATCAAATCATTGATGCTACGGTGGGTTGTGAGCATTTGAGTTTTTTGGATGCTTACTCTGGTTATCATCAGATCAAGATGGCGGTTAAGGAGCAGGAGAAAACGACATTCATTACTCCGTTTGGAGCCTGCTGCTATGTTTCAATGCCTTTTGGGCTCAAGAGTGCCCAGGCAACTTACTAGTGGTGTGTGCAGAATTGTCTTCATAATCAAATTGGGCGCAATATTCATGCCTATGTGGATGTGAAAGTGCAACTATCCCTAGGTGGTTTTGGTAATTCATAACAACATATAGCTCATTGAGCTAATGCTATTCCAAGACTATTGTTTCAGGAAAGCTCAATGAATGGTATGGCATGGATGATGAAAGTGGATCCCTCAAAATACTAAGGACAAAGGATTGGATCAAGCTCAAAAGCTCAAGACTCTTCATTTTACATTTTAGTGATCCAAGATCACATTGAGTCTATAGGAAAAGCCAATACTATCAAGAAGGGATGAGGTGTTGCTTAATGAGCCTCTTGCTTCATGTGCTTAGTGATATGCTCCAAAACCCTCAAGTACTTTCCCACATCCACAAATGACCTAAACCTAAAGCTAAAATCGGTCACATCGATTCTTCCAATCCGGCGCCACCGATTCCAAAAGTCATAGCCACCGCCACAAACCCTAAGCAAATCGGTCTTACCTTAGGGATCTCGGTCTCACCGAGATGGGGTTGCAATCTCTCTATTTCCCTTCATAACGTTTCGGTCTAACCGAAGTGAGCGATCGGTCCCACCGAGATTGCAATGTAAGCTCTATGTTTCCTTTTTGTAACATTTCGGTCTCACTGAAAAGAGCAAATCATTCCCACCGAGTTTACCTGACCAACTCTCTGGAAAGCTTATTACCAAATCGGTCTCACCGAGTTTGAGTAATCGGTCCTACCGAGATTACGTTATGCCCTAACCCTAACCGAATCGGTCTCACCGAGATGCATGTCAGTCCCACCAAAAATCACTAACGGTCACTAGGTTTACTAAATCGGTCCGACCGAGTTTATCGATTCGGTCCCACCGAGTTTGGTAAATTGTGTGTAACGGTTAGATTTTGTGTGGAGGCTATATATACCCCTCCACCTCCTCTTCATTCGTGGAGAGAGCCATCAGACTAAACCTACACTTCCAACTTACCATTTCTGAGAGAGAACCACCTACTCATGTGTTGAGGCCAAGATATTCCATTCCTACCATATGAATCTTGATCTCTAGCCTTCCCCAAGTTGCTTTCCACTCAAACCCTCTTTCCACCAGATCCAAATCCTATGAGAGAGAGTTGAGTGTTGGGGAGACTATCATTTGAAGCACAAGAGAAAGGAGTTCATCATCAATGCACCATTTGTTACTTCTTGGAGAGTGGTGTCTCCTAGATTGGCTAGGTGTCACTTGGGAGCCTCTGACAAGATTGTGGAGTTGAACCAAGGAGTTTCTAAGGGCAAGGAGATCGCCTACTTCGTGAAGATCTACCGCTAGTGAGGCAAGTCCTTCGTGGGCGACGGCCATGGTGGGATAGACAAGGTTGCTTATTCGTGGACCCTTCGTGGGTGGAGCCCTCGGTGGACTCGCGCAGCCGTTACCCTTCGTGGGTTGAAGTCTCCATCAACGTGGATGTACGATAGCACCACCTATCGGAACCACGCCAAAAACATCCGTGTCTCCAATTGCGTTTGAATCCTCCAAACCCTTCCCTTTACTTTCTTGCAAGTTGCATGCTTTAATTTCCGCTGCCTATACACTCTTTGCATGCTTCCTTGAATTGTGTGATGATTTCTTGACTTGTCCTAAAATAGCTAAAATCTGCCAAACTCTAAAATTGGGAAAAGGTTAAGTTTTTATTGGTCAAGTTGTCTAATCACCCCCCCCCCTCTAGACATACTTCAAGGTCCTACAAGTGGTATCAGAGCTTTGGTCTCCATTTGCTTTGATTTCCATAGCTTTTGGTGGTCATAGCCTTGGTTTCACAACCTAGGAGAGTATGGCGTCTAGCGAGGGAAATTATCACCGTAGAGGTCCTTACTTTGATGGTACTAATTTTGCTAGTTGGAAGCATAAGATGAAAATGCATATTCTTGGACATAACCCCGCCATTTGGGCAATTATTAGTATTGGCTTGCAAGGTGAATTCTTCGATGGGAGAGAACCGAACCGTGAAGCTAATGCGGAAGAATTGAAGATGTTGCAATACAATGCTCAAGCATGTGACATCATCTTCAACGGATTGTGCCCCGAAGAATTCAATAAAATCAGCCGTCTTGAGAATGCAAAGGAAATTTGGGATACTTTGATTGATATGCATGGAGGTACCGAGTCCGTCAAGGAATCCAAGTTGGATGTGCTCCAAAGTCAGCTTGACAAGTTCAAAATGAAGGATGGTGAAGGTGTCGCTGAAATGTACTCTAGGCTTGCTCTTATCACAAATGAGATTGCCGGCTTAGGGAGTGAAGAGATGACCGACAAATTCATCATCAAGAAGATCCTAAGAGCATTGGATGGAAAGTATGATACCGTGTGCACATTGATCCAAACGATGCCAAACTACAAAAATCTCAAGCCAACGGAAGTCATTGGAAGGATTGTTGCTCATGAGATGTCACTCAAAGATAAGGAGGAACTTCACAACAAGTCAAGTGGTGCTTACAAAGCCACAAGTGAAGCCCCCACATCATCAAGTGAGAAACAAACCTTCAATGAAGAATTGAGCTTAATGGTGAAGAACTTCAACAAATTCTACAAGAGTAGAAGCAAAGAAAGAAGCTCCAAGTCAAGGTCTTATCATGACAAGAGATCTTCTAGTCGAGTGTGCAATTGCTACAATTGTGGGAAGTCTGGACACTACTCCAATGAGTGTACGACACCCTACAAAAGAAGAGAAGATTCTCCAAGAAGAAGGAGCAAAAGAGAAGAATCACCACCAAGAGAGAGGAGTAGAGATGATCGTTATGAACGAAGACCCTCACAGAAAAGTAAGGATTCGGAAAGGAAGGACAAGTCATCAAGGAGCTACACAAAACGAAGACATCAAGCTCATGTTGGTGAATGGGTTTTCGGCTCCGACTCCGAGAGAAGCTATCACTCCGACTCCGAATATACTCAAGATGAAGGTGTTGCGGGTCTAGCACTTGTGTCAACCAACTCCTACGACATATTTGATTCACCAAATGAAGGTGTTGGAAGATGCTTCATGGCCAAAGGTCCAAAGGTAACACATCCCAAGTATGTTGATTTTAATAGTGATGAAGATGACTTGCTTGTGGATGATGATTTACTTATTGACAACTCTAGTGATGAATACTATGATGAAACGTCAATTAATCATGCTAGTCAAACGAATGACAATGATAAGGAGAAAATTGAGCTACTAACTAAAGAACCAAACACCCTTAAGTTGGCTCATGAAACTATCTTCGAAGATCATCGAGAACTTTTAAGGGCTCATGAGAAGTTACGCTTTGAAAAGCTCAATCTTGAGCAAGAGCATGAGTTCTTAAAGGCAATCAATGATGATCTCCGCAATAAAAGTTCTTCTTACATTGCCAAGCGTTTACTCTTATCTACTTACATGCCTCAAGTCAAGTCTAGTAACAAGTACAAGAAAGATACTTCCTCTAGTAGTAACAATAATAATGTCAAATCCAATGTTGTTGCTTCTAGTAGTTCTCTTGATTCCACTAATGATTCTCTTAGCCAAGTTACACTTGAGCAAGAAAATAGTTTATTGAATGGAATTATAGAGAAAGGTGTTTACAAGAGCCTTGCCGGGAGTAAGCAATTCGAGGAAATTGTACGCAAGCAAGGAAGGCACCGGAAGAATCAAGGTGTTGGTTTTGAACGAAATTTCAACGCCAATGGAGTTGAGTGGGAAGAAGATCAATACCCCAAGACGAAGTTTGTTCCTAAACAAGAGAAGTATGATCCTACTTCCTTCAAGGGGACACAAGCTCAAGATGATCTTCCACCACAAGACCACAAGAACAAAGGCAAGGACAAGCTTCAAGAGGAGATTGATGCATTTGAAGAAGCACCTAAGGCCTTGGTCAAGTGGGTTCCCAAGACTACGTCAAGTTCTACTTCATCAAGTACAACCACAACTCCAAGGATTCCCATCAAGATGATGTGGATCCCGAAGAATAAGAACTAGAGAGTTCTTGAGGGTGACTCCGCCAACATTCTTCACTCATATCATTTTGGCAAGAACAAGTGCAATCAACTTTCACATCTTGCACTAGTTCAAGGAGTCACAAACCCTCATGTTGGTAAGGCAAGTGTCGGGGAAACTGATCCACGAACACCTATGGGGATCGGCGGACCGAGCCCCTTTCGATTCGGTGAGGGCAGAGGTCGAGCAAAGAGCGGATCGAGGCGGTACACACGAGCAGTTTACCCAGGTTCGGGCCGCACGGATGCGTAAAACCCTACTCCTGCTTGCTAGATTGTATTGAATCCTTGCTCAGGAGCGATGGACGCTATCAGACTGAGCGTGGGAGTGTTTCTGATGTTTCGAATGAGCCGAACCCCTTCTACGTTGCGCTTGGGCCTCCTTTTATATTCTCAAGGGGTCACCGACAGGTGGCAACGTAGACGAGAGGGGTAGAAATGGAAAAAGAATGCGGTAGCTGCACCTACCGCTACTGTAGACACAGTGCACCCTACCTAACTCTGACGGCAGGGGACAAGAGCATTGAATGCCCGTCTGAGTTGCCTAAACAGTGCAAAAAGTGACCGTTAGGAGCGCCACCGTTCGCCACGATGGCTTCCTCTTCATCTCTGCTTGCCACCGCGTACCCCTGGCTGCACAGGTTCCCGCCACGCGCCCCTGAGAAAGCCTCATGGCGACACGCGGGCGGGTGCGCTGGAGCGCGAGTATGGGGTGGCAGCTGGCCCCCGGCAAGTACCTTGCCAGGGTCGTCGTCTTGTCGCGTTTGGAAGCTTGTCGCTCGCCGGATCTTGCCGGGACGTGTGGTGCGTCGCGGTAAGTTTCTTGTGGCGCCTTGGTTGGCCTTCCCGGCAAGCTCCTCTTGCTGGGGTCTTGTCTCTTCATCTTAAATACTTTGTTCTTGAAGGTGCTCCAAGGGAACCCACGGAGGACCCTGGCGGTCGTTCGGCAAGCCTTGCCGCGGGGCGCTGCAACTGCACGTGCACGAGTTCGGGATACTAGGGTACCCCTACTCTAGTACACCGACAGGAGCCCCCGGGCCTGGGCCATACACGGTGCCGAGCGCTATTGGGCCAGGCCCAAAACAGGGCATGGGCACGCGCGGGCCTGGGGTATGCCGAATCTAACTCTGTATCCACCGCACCCCCCGCAACAGCACGCGTCAATCACGGCGTCGTGGGGGAGATCGTGGGTGGTTCTTTATTCGGAAAGAGCGCAACGTCCGCCCCCTCCTCCTTATAAGCAGGGGAAACAGGGGTATTGCCCCTATCTTCGTCATTCGCTGCTGCGATCTCAGAAACTTCCGCCGCCCTCCTCCGCTTCCAAAGTCGAAAGAGAGCAGCGCTCCGCTCCCATCGCCGCCGCCACTACCAGCGCCGTCGATCTCCCCCACCGCCTCCGCCATGGCTCCGAAGCCCGGAAAGGGGAAGGCCGCGAAAGCTGTGAAGTCGACTGAAGCGCAGCGGCTTGAGGCGCTGCGGAAAGAGTGGGCCACCTTCCTCCCCGAGCTCTCCGCAAAGGATCTGAGGGAGTGGTACTATCTCTTCTGGTCGACGGAGACACGGGCGCATCCGCGCACAAAGGTACTCTCCGCCATCACCTCGCAAGAAGCTCCAGTTGGCGGGTACCCTTTCTTTGTCGTGTTCTTCTACTGCGGGCTCTGCCCGCCATTCTCTGATTTCTTCTGTGATATCATGAACACCTACGGGCTCCACCTCCTTGATTTTACCCCCAACGCCGTCTTGACCATGGCAGTTTTCGCCCATCTATGCGAAAACTTTGTCGGAGTCCACCCCAACGTAGCTCTCTTCCGCCATTTCTTCATGCCCCGTGTCGAGAGAGGGGAAACCCTTGCCGGGGGGATCGCCTGGATCTCGCGTGCCGGCAAGAAGGAGACCTATCTGGAGGGGGAGCTCCGCAGCAAGTGGGATGAGTGGAGAGCAAACTGGTGCTGGGTTGTAGAGGAGAACCCGCAGCCGTTCACCGCCCTGCGCCAAGCCCCAGCAGTACGAGGCAATGATTGGAGCGCTCTGTCCGCGAACGATGACAAGTTGAAGATCACCACCACCCGGATCTTGCGCCTCAGGCTTGACGGGTTGACTGTAGGAGCTGTCGGCGCAGATTTCCTCCACCGCTGCATCGCCCCTCTACAGGCGAAGGGGAGACCCGCCTGGGAATTTGGAGGCCCGGCAGACATCATGAGGTTGCGCCCAGGCCTCAACTTCAATTTCACCGTCATAGAATTGGACGGGATACTTAAGGAAATATTCAAGCACGACCCGCAGCATCCCGAGTGGTTCAGGTTGCCGGCAGGCGTCGTGCCTCTGTGTAACAACTCCTCGCGCGACCGCATCTGCGCAATGATGCCGTTGTGTGACTCGCACGGGATCACTCCAACTTGGCAAGAGCCCGCCGGCGACGTCGTGCAGCAGTTCTTTGATAGCCTAGTGGAGGTGGCGGTCAATGCTGACGAGAAGAAGCTCCTCACCCGCGACACCACTGATCAAGAGATGGAGCGCATCGCCACCAGGGCGGAAGAGGCGGCGGCAATCGCGGCCGCGGGTGAATTCGGGTTCACCGTGGAGGAAGTGGACGCGGCGTTGGCGATGAGTCTTGCCGAACGGGAGCAGCCCGAAGAGGAAGAAGAGCTCGCCACGCCCGACGCCGAGTCGAACGAGCCCACCGAGGGTGCGAGCAGCCCGCCATCTCCGAGGAGCTTGCCGCGAGCAGGGCCCGCAGCGCAGCCCCCAGCGCAGCCAAGAAGGCGCCTCCGCAGGGTCGGTGACGCAGCAGGGCGGCAAGTGGGCCAACAGCCGCAGCGTCGCGCGACGCACTCTACCGCGGCAAGTACGGTTGCCGCGGGAGCGCCTCCCGCCGCAGCGACAACTAGAGCGGGGCCGTCTCGGGCTGGCGCCGCAGCCCCCGCCAAGCGGTCAAGGGATCCCACCCCTCCATCTCGTCGCGCTGGAAGTGGGCCGAACTTCGACCTCTCCACGCTCAGCTCCGACGAGGAGGAAGAAGAAGAAGAGTAAGATTCCCTTGCTTGTTCTTATAGTTCTTCAACTTGTTGATCTTGTCTTGCATCGGATCTGATCCACTCTGGGCTCTCCCTTTTCAGGACTCTGGCCCAGAGGGCGGCAAAGAGGGCCAAGGCTCAGGTGGTGGTCATCGAGGACGAGCCCACTACGACGACAGGAGGCGCGCTCGAGACCACCTTGCCGGATCCGGCCATCACTTCGCAGAGCAGCCCCCAGCGCAGCCCCCAGCGTAAGCATATGGTTTACTTTCTGCTTCTGGGTGCGCGTGGTTGCTCTTTTCCTTTGTTGACATCTGACCACTGGTTTGTTTGTGCAGGAGCAGAACAGCTTCATCAGGAGGGCATGGTGATCTCCTCCGACTCGTCGTCTGCTTCGACTACGCCGCCAAGGGCGGACTCCCCGGCAAGGGAGCATTCTCCGGCAAGGAAGCGATCTCTGGCAAGGGAGGAGTCTCCGGCAAGGGGGGAGTCTCTGGCAAGGGACAGCACCAACGATCCCCCGGTGGTGGAGGTCATGACAGCAGATCCTAGCACAGGAAGTCCTTCTTGCCCGAAACTTTCCTTGTAGTCTTCTGCTGATTTTTCTTCTCGGATACTTGTTTGATTTCTCCTTCTTCTCCGGTCGTCAGACCCACCCTCCGCGGATCCGATGGAGACCGAGGCGGGCGGCAAGGAGGACGCGCGCGGCAATACTGATGATGTCGCGACCACCGAAGAAGGAGCCGGCGCTGACGTGCCCGCCGGCGAAGAGGCCGCCAAAGCTGCCACCGAGGAAGCTGGCGGGGGATCTGGCGATCGCACAGACGGCCCTGAGGCCGCAGGAGCGTCAGGCGCTGCACCGACTGCCGATCCCTCCGCCGCTGCCGCAGTGTCAGGCTCCGAGGAGCCCCAGCCCGGCGCCTATCTGAAGGCTGGCAAGGGCATCTTCATCAAGCTCCCCTGGGCGTCGAGCTCCGGGGCGCCGATGGAAGGAGAAGCTCTGGATGGGGAGGTGCTTGCCTCCGCCGGGTTGTCGATCGTCGACGCACCGGGAAGCAACAACGGCGAGCCTGAGGAGGAGCGACTGCTGGCGCTCTACCGCGCCCGCCAAGTCAAGTTGGAGTCCCGGGAAGCGCTTGTCGCGAGGGCGAGCGTGGACATAGAGAAGCGTGCGGAGGAGCTCCGGGGTCTTCGCCAAGAAACTCTCCGGGCCTTGGCGGAGGAGCGGGAGCAGCTTGCTGAGGAGCGGAAGGCCTTCCTCCTTGAGAAGGCTGAGGCTGAAGAGCAGCAGCGGCTCACCGGTGAGAAGTTGTACGCGCGAGAAGGCGAGCTGACTCAGCGGAAAGTGAACCTCGACAGCCACGAAGAGGAGCTTGCCGCGCGCGAACGGGCACTTGGCGGACGCTCCAAGAGGCAAAGGATGCGGCTGCGGCTGCCGAGGCCGCCAAGAAAGAATTGGAGGCAAAGGTGGCACAGCTAGAAGCTGATCTGAAGGTTGGTGGCGAAGAGCTTGCCGCGCTCAAACTAGAGTGCGAGAAGGATGCCCTTGCCCACGGTGAGCTGCAGGGCCGACTCGCCAAGAGGGGCAAGGAACTGAGTGCTGCCAAGGATTCCAACGCCGATCTGACGCTGAAGCTGGCCACCTTGACGGAGACGTTGGACAGCGCCAGGAAACGGGAGGCAGACTTGAAGAAAGACATCAAGGCCAACGATGCGCTGCTGGCGAGGGCCGCCAAAACCCAGAATCTCCTCAGAGATACCGTGGCGCTCTGGATGGAGGGCCTCGTGAACGTTGATGCAGTCATTGAAGAGGAGCTGGTGCAGTTGGGGGTGGAAGGCTTCGGGTATTCCTCCGACGAGAATCTCCAACCCAGCGCCAAGCTCACTCTGTTCTTCAACGGCGTGGCGACGGCTCTCCAGCAGCTCCGGGAACGGATCCCAAAGCAGTTGGCCGACGAGTCACGCTCGATTTGTGCCAGAGTTCTGGAGAAGGTGCTGGTGAAGGTGGCCTTCCGCAATCCGGGCCTCAACCTCACCAACGTCCTCAAGAGGCTGCCGGCGGACGCTGATCTTGACGCACTTAAGGCCCTCGTCGCACCCATTGTGGACAGGGTGAACGAGGTCAAAAGGGTTGACGGCGGTCGCGTAGATTAGGCCGTCCGTTTTCTTCTTTCCTTGTCGCTGCCAGCCATGTCACGGGAACACTTTATTAGAGGCGCGACAAGTTATTTTTGTAATATAACTCTATCTTAAGCAAAAAATTGGTGTGTTACTTCCTTTATTCGACTCTTGGCTTTGTATGATTCTGCCCTACGCTTTCTAGGGAAACTTGCCGGTGCAGGCACCCTTGCCGCAAGCGCCGAGTGCGGAACTTCAGCAGCCTGCTGGCGGGGTCGCTACCGACAAGCAACCTTGTCGCAACTAGTTGCAGCTCACTTAAGTTGTTGAGCGGACTCGAAACAAAGTAAGGGCGCAGCTAGCTACGAGTTGGTTCCTCCGCGCATAGGTTTTCCATACAAAGCACGGTCGTTCAAGGAAAATAACTCAAAAACTTAAAAAACTGATTGCTCAAACTTTAGCAACTTAGCTTTTCTGTCGTCTGCTTTCCGGCAAGGAGAAACTTTCTTGAACGGCCTGGTCCACACCATTATCTTCTCCTCCCCCCCCCCCCCGGTAAACCTTGTGTGCGAGGGAACCTTCTTTTCCTTTAGAAGAAAAAGAAAGAAGAGAAAATAATAGTATGGAGCTCTTCGGCTCGTTACTGCTTACCGGATGTAAGTGCTGCACAAAGTGTCAGATAACATATGCGAAAAAGGATTATAGCATAAAAAAACTAACAAGATGTGCGGGGCACATGAACTTTACTGGTGCACGGGGTCTGCGCCCGGCTTTGTACAAAGGATTACATGCAACAGCGGCAAGACTTGTACAAAAGGTGGTTGCCAGAAAAGCTTCCGGCAACCGCGCCCTACGGGTAAAACTTACGAAGATGTTCTATGTTCCAGGAGTTGCTCACCGGAATGCCATCTTCGGTCTCAAGGCGGACAGCGCCGGGCCTAGTGACTCGTTTCACCCGATAAGGGCCTTCCCACTTCGGCGTCAACTTGTTGGAATTCTTGGCGGATTGAACGCGCCGAAGAACAAGGTCGCCTTCCTCGAAGCTTCTGGCTTTAACTTTGCGGCTATGATAGCGGCGCAAAGCTTGCTGGTATCGAGCAGCTCGTACAGCAGCCTGAAGACGATCTTCCTCAAGGAGCAGCGCGTCGTCTTGCCACAGCTGCTCTTGCTGAAGCTCATCATAAGCGAGTACTCGAGGTGACCCCTATACGAGTTCCATGGGGAGAACTGCCTCTGCTCCATATACTAGAGCGAAAGGTGTCTGGCCAGTGGCTCGATTTGGTGTCGTTCTGATCGACCAAAGAACCACCGGCAGCTCCTCGATCCAGTTCTTTCCGCACTTGTGCAGCCTGTCGAAAGTTCTGGTCTTGAGCCCGCGCAGCACTTCAGCATTTGCCCTCTCTGCTTGACCGTTGCTTCTCGGATGAGCAACAAAAGCGAAGCAGACCTTGGCGCCAAGGTCTTGGACGTACTGCATGAAGGTGCGGCTCGTGAATTACGTGCCGTTGTCGGTGATGATCCTGTTAAGAACCCCAAAACGGCAAACAATCAACCTAAAGAACTTGACTGCTGACTGTGCTGTCACCTTCCTCACTGGTTCCACTTCCGGCCACTTTGTGAACTTGTCGATTGCAACGTACAAGAAATCAAAGCCCCCGACAGCTCGGGGGAAGGGGCCGAGGATGTCGAGCCCCCAGACCGAAAATGGCCAGGATAAAGGGATCGTCTAGAGAGCTTGAGCTGGTTGGTGTATCTGCTTGGAATGGAACTGGCACGCTTCACACTTGGTTACTTGTGCAGTTGCATCCTGGAGGGCTGTCGGGCAGAAGAAGCCTTGTCAGAATGGTTTGCCGGCAAGTGCTCTTGCGCCAATGTGGTGACCACATATGCCTCCATGTATCTCTGCCAACAGCTGTTGTCCATCTTCCCGGCAAATGCACTTTAATTTCACACCATTGAGTCTTATTCTGTACAGTGTGCTGTCGACAAACTTGTACATACTTGACTGCCGGGCTACTTTTTCAGCTTCTTCTTGCTCTTCGGGAAGCTCTCCTGTCTGAAGGAAACGGACAATCTGCTGCGCCCATGCTGGAGCTTGTGGCTCGACAACAAGGACTAAAGGCATATCTGTTGCTGTGGGAACATCCGCTTCTATGGCAAGAACCTGCGGTTCGGCCGGAGCGTGATATTCCTCGGCAAGCTTGCCGGAGCAAAACTTGTCGGGAGCGTCTGCTTCAACGGAACAAACCAAGAGGTTCGCCGGAGCAAACTGCTCCTCAGCACTCTTGGCGTCGATCTTGGGGACCTTCTTGGCGGCGGCTTCGGGAAGCTCTGCCGGAAAGTAGTCATCAGAAACCAACTTCCTCTTCTTATTCTGTCCAGTTGATGGTGTCACGGATGGTTGAGTCAGCTTGAGCACAAAGATCCCTGGTTCCACAGGCAACTTTAGTGCAGCGCATTTTGACAGGCCGTCAGCAATATCGTTCTGAGCTCGTGGAACGTGTTCCATTTGCAGGCCGTCAAAGTGTGCTTCTAGCTTCCTTACTTCATCAACATATGCCTCCATCAACAGACTCTGATAGCTTTTGTTTACTTGGCGGACGACCAACTGCGAGTCACCCCTGACAATGAGCTTGTTGATCCCAAGGTCGGCTGCGATTCTGAGGCCGGCAAGCAAACCTTCATATTCTGCGGTATTGTTCGTTGCTTGCTCCTTGGAAAAATGCATCTGAACTACGTACTTGAGGTGCTCTCCGGTGGGTGCGATAAGCAGCACGCCTGCGCCGGCGCCTTGCAGTGAGAAGGCACCATCAAAGTACATCAGCCACTCTTTGCTTGCCTCTTTGACGGGGATGCTTGTTTCTGGAGTTTCTTCGTCTGGTGTCGGCGTCCATTCCGCTATGAATTCTGCCAATGCTCTGCTCTGTATAGTGGAAGTACTCTCAAACTTGAGGCCAAAGCTTGACAGTTCCAGTGCCCACTCGACAATCCTGCCTGTTGCTTCTGGATTTTGCAGTATCCTCTTCAACGGAAAGCGAGTGACAACTGTTATCTCATGTGCCTGGAAGTAATGGCGCAGCTTTCTCGAGGCCATGAGAAGGCCGAAAAGCAATTTTTGCACACCAGAGTACCTCGACCTAGCCCCCTGGAGAAGGGAGCTGACAAAGTAAACTGGGCGCTGCACCATCTTCTTCTGCACCTCCTTGCACGTCTGTGTAGATTCATCTTTGTCGGGACCAGAGCTTGTCGGAGAAGCCCCCTGCTTGTCGCTGGATTCACTTGTCGCGGTCGCTGGCTCATCATCCGCCTCCCTCTCCACTACTAACGCAGCACTAACCACTTGATTGGTTGCCGCTAGGTACAGCAGCAACTTCTCTTGTGGCTTAGGTGCGACAAGTATTGGAGTGGAGGACAGGTACCTCTTCAAGTCCTGCAGCGCATCCTCCGCTTTCGGAGTCCATTTCATTGCACCTGCCTTTTTCAATATTTTGAAAAACGACAAGGCGCGCTCTGCGGACTTAGAGATAAATCTGCTGAGAGCAGCCACGCAACCGGCAAGCCTTCGCACATCCTTGACGCGCTTCGGTGCTTCAATCTGCTCGATGGCCTTGATCTTGTCGGGGTTGGCTTCAATTCCCCACTGGGACACAAAGAACCCGAGAAGCTTGCCGGAAGGGACTCCGAACACGCACTTCTCGGGATTGAGCTTGAGGTTGATCCTGCGCAGATTTGCAAAAGTTTCTTCTAAATCTTGGATCAGGGTAGCCTTGTCCTTGCTCTTGACCACTATATCATCCATGTAGGCTTCCACATTTCTGTGTATCTGTGGCTCAAAAGCGACATGGACTACCCTTGCAAATGTTGAACCAGCATTCTTCAACCCAAAGGGCATCCGTACAAAACAGTATGTGCCGCAAGGGGTGATAAATGCGGTTTTTTCCTCATCCTCTTCTGCCATGAAGATTTGATGGTATCCTGAATATGCATCAAGAAATGAAAGCAAATCACATCCGGCTGTGGAGTCAACAATCTGGTCAATACGCGGCAAGGGAAATGGGTCTTTGGGACAAGCTTTATTAACATCAGTGAAGTCAATACAAAGCCTCCATTTCCCGTTCGCCTTGCGCACGACTACAGGATTGGCCAACCACGTGGGATGGAGCACTCCTCTGACAAGGCCTGCTGCTTCCAATTTCCTGATCTCTTCTGCAATGAACTCTTGGTGCTCCACCGCTTGCTTCCTGACTTTCTGCTTGACGGGCCGAGCATGAGGACAAACGGCTAGGTGGTGCTCAATTACTTTCCTGGGAACACCGGGGATATCAGACGGTTGCCATGCAAACACGTCGACATTCGCCCGCAGGAAAGCAATGAGCGCGCTTTCCTATTTGGGGTCAAGCGTGGCACTGATGGTGAAGGTACCACCAGTGCCGTCCTCCTTGGCGGACACCTTCTTGGTCTCGGGTGGAGCTGCCATCGTCTTCTTGCACTTGCCGGTGGAGCTCGATGGTGCGTCCTCGACGGTAGCGCAGCACTCCGAAGAGGTGCGCTTGCTGGAGTGAGCATCAGAGCTCTTGCCGGACTTTGTCTTCTTCTTCCCCCCGGGAGCTTCAGCGGCAAGTGTGTTGTGATCAGCTGCGGCTGCTGCTTCCCGGTAGATCTTGTCGGTGCAGATAAGGGCATCCTTCTTGTCGCCGGGGACAGAGATGACACTTATCGGGCCTGGCATCTTGAGCATGTTGTATGCATAGTGAGAGGCTGCCATAAACTTGGCGAGCGCTGGACGGCCAAGGATCCCATTGTAGGGCAATGGAAAATCGGCAACGTCAAATGTGACCCTCTCAGTTCTGAAGTTCATCTCGCTGCCAAATGTGACCGGCAGCGTGATCTTTCCCTTCGGCTTGCTTCTTCCCGGGCTGATTCCTTGGAATGTGCCGGTCTCCTCGAGCTTGCTGTCAGGGATCTAAAGTTTCTGGAGGACCGCGGAGGATATCAGGTTCAAGCCGGCCCCGCCGTCAACTAGCATCTTCGTGACCTTGAGGTTGCGGATAGTTGGTAAAACCAACATCGGCAAGCACCCGACCGCAGTTACGCGATCAGGGTGATCCTCAATGTCGAAGATGATAGGCGTGCTGGACCATTTCAGAGGCTTGCGTGACTCTACGGATGGTTCCGCTGCATTAACCTCCCGCATCCACTGCTTGAGTTGGCGGTGCGAAGTATGCAGAGAAGCACCACCGTCAACGCACAGGACCTCTGTGGCTTTCTGAAATTCCTGCTCGTCGGCCTCGTCATCATCCATGTCTTCGTCGTCGTCGTCATCTTCATCCTTGTCGCGGCCGCGGGGAGGTCTGTCTCCTTGCCGCTGCTTGGCCTTGCCGTGGCGTCCTCCTCGGCCGGGATGTTTCTTGCCGGATCCACCAGTTCCTTCCTGGGCCTTCTCCTTGTCGCGCCGCTCGTACTCAGCTTTCTGTTGCTCAACAAGCTGTTCGACTTTCTTGCAGTTCTGGAGATCGTGACCCTTGGTGCGGTGAATCTTACAATACTGCTTGTCGGAGCTGTCCTGCTTGTCGGCGGCCGCCACAGGTTGGGCCTCCTTGTCGGAGCCACCAGCTTTAGCTTCCTTGGCGCCACCTCCGTTGCCGGTCTGCTCGACAGCTAGCACTTCCTTGCCCTTTTTCCTTCTGTTGTTCCGCCGCCGGCCTTTCCTTGTCGGGGCGGCATCCTCACTGTCGGATCCTCCTGCTCCTGTACTCTCTCCGGGGAGCCTCCTCCCCTCTTCAGCGCGTGCACACTTGTCGGCCAGGGCGTAAAGCTCGCTGACGTCTCTGATCTTACGCATCGCCATCTCCTCCCTCATCCTTCGGTTTTGCATGTTCTGATGGAACGCGCTGATGATCGCGACGGGGTGGACGTCTGAGATGTTGTGCTGTACACGGCTAAATCTCTGAATGTACTTGCGCAGTGGCTCTCCTTCCTTCTGGGCGAGCAGATGAAGATCGCTCTCTTGGCCATGTGGCTTGGGGCCGCCTGTAAAGGCGCCGACAAACTGATGGCATAAATCTGCCCAAGAGGAGATGGAATTGTCCGGCAAGTGCATGAGCCAGGACCTGACATTGGGCTTGAGTACCAGCGGGAAGTAGTTGGCAAGGATCTTGTCGTCCCGCCCCCCAGCAGCCTGCACCGCGATGGTGTAGATGCTGAGAAACTCCGACGGATGCGTCTTGCCGTCGTACTTCTCTGGTACGTCTGGTTTGAAATTCTTTGTGCTGGGCCACTGGACTTGCCGCAGCTCACGGGTGAACGCAGGACAACCTACCGCGTACGGCAGACCGCCTGGTTCCCCTGGCGCATGCATGTCAACAGAGGGCCCAGCGCGCTTGTCGGATTGACGTCGCGCTTCTCTTCGGCGCTCGATGCGGGTTCGAGCGTCTTCTTGTTGTCGTTCATGGAGAACTTGGTGCTGGTCGCGACGAGCTCGTGGGTCCGACGACGCGGTGGAGCCGCTGTTGGGGTGGACCCGGCGAGTCGGCGATTTTGGCCTTCGTAGTGGAGAGTGCATGGAAGTCGCACCTCCCCCGGTCTTGTTGCCATCAGCTCGCGTCCGGCTGTCCTGCCGCGGCAGTGAAGTGCTTGGTTGTCGCGCAGTGTCGCCGTTGGCGAAGCCGATGAGGCTCTGGATAGTGGCCCTCCATTCGTCGGTCTTGTCCGCCGTCGGAGGATAGTCTAGGAGCAGTTGAGCTCGCGCCAAGGCTTCTGCTGGAGTGGTGGGCGGCGGAGGTGAACGGTGCGAGGAGTGGGGCATGCTCGGACTCCTAACCACGTTAGAAGGAGCAGTGCCCCGTCCAGGCGACCGTACTTCGCTCGAGCCAGCATGTTGACGTGCATGTTGGTCTTGAGCGCCACGAGAACCACCAGCTTGATCTTGGCCCAGCGGACGTATGGCGCTGCGAACGCCATGACGCTGCTGGTTCCGCGCCTCCTGAGAGGGGCGCGGTGTGCGCATGGATGCCGAGGTCTGTGCCGCCTTGTCCTTGGACTTGGCCGCACTGAGGGCTCCCTCGTCGACGCCCATTCTTCCGTCGGCGTCCACTCCACCACCCGTTTGCTCCGGAGGCGGTGAAAGCGACGCAGACGGAACAGCTGCCTCCAAATCCTTCTTCTTCGGTGGCATGTCGATGAAGACGATGAAGATTTAGCTCGCGTGCACGCTGGATCGGGTTCGCACAATCTCGACGCCCCCTACCTGGCGCGCCAAAGATGTCGGGGA
This sequence comes from Triticum aestivum, assembly GCF_018294505.1. Lineage (NCBI taxonomy): Eukaryota > Viridiplantae > Streptophyta > Magnoliopsida > Poales > Poaceae > Triticum > Triticum aestivum. The sequence goes on from NC_057804.1 coordinate 551,684,735, forward strand.
AACTGATCCACGAACACCTATGGGGATCGGCGGACCGAGCCCCTTTCGATTCAGTGAGGGCGGAGGTCGAGCAAAGAGCGGATCGAGGCGGTACACACGAGCAGTTTACCCAGGTTCGGGCCGCACGGATGCGTAAAACCCTACTCCTGCTTGCTAGATTGTATTGAATCCTTGCTCAGGAGCGATGGACGCTATCAGACTGAGCGTGGGAGTGTTTCTGATGTTTCGAATGAGCCGAACCCCTTCTACGTTGCGCTTGGGCCTCCTTTTATATTCTCAAGGGGTCACCGACAGGTGGCAACGTAGACGAGAGGGGTAGAAATGGAAAAATAATGCGGTAGCTGCACCTACCACTACTGTAGACACAGTGCACCCTACCTAACTCTGACGGCAGGGGACAAGAGCATTGAATGCCCGTCTGAGTTGCCTAAACAGTGCAAAAAGTGACCGTTAGGAGCGCCACCGTTCGCCACGATGGCTTCATCTTCATCTCCGCTTGCCACCGCGTACCCCTGGCTGCACAGGTTCCCGCCACGCGCCCCTGAGAAAGCCTCATGGCGACACGTGGGCGGGTGCGCTGGAGCGCGGGTATGGGGTGGCAGCTGGCCCCCGGCAAGTACCTTGCCGGGGTCGTCGTCTTGTCGCGTCCGGAAGCTTGTCGCTCGCCGGATCTTGCCGGGACGTGTGGTGCGTCGCGGTAAGTTTCTTGTGGCGCCTTGGTTGGCCTTCCCGGCAAGCTCCTCTTGCCGGGGTCTTGTCTCTTCATCTTAAATACTTTGTTCTTGAAGGGGCTCCAAGGGAACCCACGGAGGACCCTGGCGGTCGGTCGGCAAGCCTTGCCGCGGGGCGCTGCAACTGCCCGTGCACGAGTTCGGGATACTAGGGTACCCCTACTCTAGTACACCGACAGCAAGGGACAAGGTAACCTAATGTTTTCATGGACATCATCTTGTGTGTGCATCACTCTATGTCTATGGATATTCTTGTTTGTTCCTTTTGGGACTAACCCATGTAGGCAAGTTGAAAGTGCAACTCACTCCAAAGGATTGCTCCAAATGATCTACATCAACATTGAGCATCTACATCTTCAACACCTACATGAAGTCATCATCGACAAAATCCTAGGTTAGTTCATCCCTCTAAGGGGGGATCTCACATCTAGGGGGAGCTTAACTCTAAGAATTGAGTCAAAGCAACTCTAATGGTGTGAACACATTAATGCATTATGTAAAAGTGGTAACCCCACTTGAGCTTAAACGATGAGTATGAACTATGATCAAATGTTCTCATTTGACTCCTAAGTCAATATACTCATATATAGATGACCTAGTCATCGCCAATTGTTTGATAGATGCTAGAATTGGTTGTGCATGCTTTGCCACATATTTCAATTGCCATCTTATTGTGTGAGCATGTTGGTGCATATTTTACTCATTCAAGGACATCCACTTGTTGTTTTGTTTGTTTGGATTCTTTTCTTTGTGCCAAGTGGATGGACAAGAATGCCTAAGAACCTTCTTTAGCTATCTATGCTTTTCTCATCTCAAACTCTATTCATGCTACATCACAAAATTTGATCAAGTCAGATTCGAACCACTCTGTGTGAGGAGCACTCGGAGTCAAGATTCGTCATAGACTTAAACTTCCAAAACCTCTTAGTGATTCTCGGTCTGACTGATCCTTCCATTTCGGTCCTACCGAGATCATCAAGTTGATCTGAGTTTTCAATCTCGGTGCAACCGATTTGAACTTTTCGGTCTCACCGATTTGCTGTAACTGAACACAGTTATGCATCTCGGTGCCACCGAGTTGTTCCACTCGGTCACACCGACAGGGTCGAGCTATATATATAGCCATGGGCAAAATTTTGGAAATTTCTCCGAAACCCTTCGCCCGCGCAATAGCTCGCTCTGCCATCGTGGTCTCCGGATTGTCTCCTCGTCGTCAGCAGCCTCCTGTCGCTGGTCTCCGCCACCGTCAACGGATTTCGTCCCCGCCGTTGCCGCCGTAGCAAGTCCACCGCCAAGTTAGGGTATGGACTTAATCTTTGAGCTATCCACGTCTGATTCCTGGCACATTGTTTTCATATTGATTCTTGCCACGATTGAAACTCTTCTATCAAGCCAAAGTAGTTCATAGATTAGACGTGATTCAAATTTTTAGGTTTAGGTTTCCGCCAAAACCATCTCGGACCCACCGAGTTGAAAAACTCGGTCTCACCGATTTGGCTTATGCCATTGCACTAGTGACTCTCGGTCTGACCGAGAATTACTAATCGGTGCAACCAATTTGAGGATTCTGTGAAACCCTAGCAGTCTCGGTACCACCAAACTGAAACTCGGTCCAACTGAGATCATCAGTTTAGGTTCCAAAACTGCTATGTGCTCCGGTTGATGTTTCCCTATACTAACAATGCAGCTGAGTATGAAGCCTTACTCCATGTCCTCCGGATGGCTAAGGAGATGAGCCTAAGCCGGGTACGATGCTTCAGCGACTCAGACCTAGTGGCTTAGCAGGTATCAAGCAAGTGGGACTCTAAGGATCCTCTCATGGTGGCTTATCGCCGTGAGGTCGATGCAATTGCGGGATGCTTCAAGGGTTATGAGGTGGAGCACATTGACCGAAGAAAGAACGAGGCGGCTGATGCTTTAAGCCGGTTGGGTTCTCAGCGTAAGCCGGTGCCGCCTAATACCTTTTTGGATATTCTACATAACCCTTCTGACAAGTTACCCATGGAGGAAGACTTGGCCGTTCATGACCCAGAAGCACAGTTGGTGTCGGCTCTTCATGTCATTCCAGATTGGACGGTGTCGTACCTGGCTTATATGACCCGGGGCGAGTTGCCTGAGGATGAAACCTTAGCCAGGCAGATAACCCGGCGATCTAAGTCCATGACGATTGTCAATGGTGAGTTGCATCATTGTAGTGTTACAGGGGCGTTTCAACGTTGCGTCTCCCCTGAAGAAGGCCAAGAAATTCTATGTGAGATCCATGAAGGGGATTGTGGTCATCACGCCGGGTCAAAATCCCTTGTGGCCAAGGCTTTTCGGCATGGATTTTATTGGCTGACGGCTCATGCTGATGCGGAGGATCTGGTTAGTAAATGTGACGGTTGTCAGAAGTTCTCAAGACGGTCTCATGTGCCGACTCAAGAATTGAGGATGATTCCAATTACTTGGCTGTTTGCAGTCTGGGGGCTTGATATGGTCGGGCCTTTCAAAAGGTCCAAAGATAAAAAGACCCGCCTCTTGGTGGCAGTTGATAAGTTCACAAAGTGTGTTGAGGCAGAGCCTGTCAGTAAGTGTGACGCAGCTACGGCGGTTCAATTCATGAAGACAGTGATATTTCGCTTTGGCTTTCCACGCAGCATTATCACTGATAATGGCACTAATCTGTCTAAAGGCGCCATGGAGGAATTCTGTCAACGTGAGCATATCCGGCTTGATGTTTCATCAATGGCTCACCCTCAGTCCAATGGTCAAGCTGAGAGAGCCAATCAGGAGATTTTGAAAGGCATCAAACCCCGGCTTTTGGTCCCTCTGCAGCGGACGTCGGGTTGTTGGGTTGAGGAGTTACCCTCTGTGCTATGGAGCATTAATACTACTCCTAATAGATCAACGGGTTATACACCTTTCTTCATGGTCTATGGAGCTGAGGCGGTTCTTCCTTCTGACATCCGTCATGACTCGCCTCGTGTGGCGGCTTATGTGGAAGCAGACAATGAAAAGGCGCGTCAGAATGATCTCGACCTGTTAGATGAGAAGAGAGACTTGGCAGCAACTCGCTCGGCAATTTACCAGCAAGACTTGCGCCGATATCACAGCCGCCGTGTCAAGTCCAAAGCCTTTCAGGAAGGTGATTTGGTGCTCCGACTCATCCAGGATCAAACTGATGCACACAAGTTATCACCACCTTGGGAAGGACCCTTTGTGGTCAGCAAGAACTTGAACAACGGGTCATATTACCTTATTGACGTTCGAGAGCGCAAAGACTCACGTAAGTCAGAGGAGGAGACCCGGAGGCCGTGGAATATTGCTCATCTTCGGCCCTACTATACTTGAGCCATAGGCTCCCCTGATGTACATATTTTTGCCAATGTATGTATTATGATAAATAATAAAGCAGGACCTCTGTCCTTGTTTCCCTCAAACCAAGGTAAATTTGTCATTATCATTGTCATTATTCTTTCATATGATCACTTGGGGGCTGATCACGTTTGATCCATCTTTACCCATTTGATCCGGCTTACGATCGTATTTGAATCCAACCGTTAAAAATTATGACCACTAGGGGGCTTCCTGTTCAAACATAGGTCGTATTCGAACCAAAGAGAACACAGCTGTCGATACCCTTTTGATTGGCACACTACCGAGCTCACTTGGGGGTTCTTGATCGTATTCGAATCATAGCTTAACCCCTTTGGGAACCGACTTTGATCGTATTCGAATCAGAGTCATTAAAAAACTCTCAAGGTCATTAGGGGGCTTCATGTTCAAACATAGGTCGTATTCGAACCAAAGAGAACACAGCTGTCGGTACCCTCTTGATCGGCGCAATGCCAAAGCCATTGGGGGCTACATGATCGTATTCGAATCCTAGCTTAAACCCCTCTGGAACGGGTCACTTATCGTATTCGAATCAGTAGCCTTGCCATTCTTTACTTTTTTTTATTTAAGTTGCCTTTGAAAACCCCCTTGTTTGACTTGAGATTTTTTCTGAGGCTTGCAACTTTTAGGTATGATTGCTGTAACCCGGCTCATTATTGACTGATGAGTCGCCGATCCATAAGCATCATTGTACCTTTGAAATTTTCGGGTATCCAAACGATTGTATCACCCTTACTGACCGGGTGCACTTTTATATGATTTTCATGGACTAATATATTAACCTAGTGCCCAGTGCCAGTTGTTGTTTTCTGCTTGTTTTTGGTTTCCAAAAAATCCGTACCAAACAAAGTCCAAACGCGGCGAAACTTTTTGACTATTTGTTTGGAACATAAGAGACCCCCGAAGCTTCGTGGGAGGACTAGAAGACCCACGAGGAGGTGACAAGGCAACCCGGTGCACCCAGGGGCCGGTCGTGGGTTGTTGCCTTATGGGCCCCTCGTAACCCCTTTTCGCATGATTCCAACTCTGAAAATTCTTATAAATAGGGAACCCCCCAGAAATAAACCTAGAACTTCGACTCTGCTGTCGCAAGCCTATGTTCCAAAGAGATCCCATCTGAAGACTTTTTTCGGCTCCCTGCTCGAGGGGGAAATCATCATCGGAGGCCATCTTCATCATCTCGGCAGTCTCCATGATGAGGAGGGAGTAGTTCACCCTCGGGGCTGAGGGTATGTACAAGTAGCTATGTGTTTGATATCACACTCTCTCTCTCTCTCGTGTTCTTGATTTGGCACGATCTTGATGTACCGTGAGCTTTGTTAATATAGTTGGATCATATGGTGTTCTTCCCTCTCTATCTTGTTCTGATGAATCGAGTCTTGCTCTTTGAGGTTTTGTTATGTTGGATTGAATATTGGATCTTAGATCACTTGATGTATGTCTTGCGTGTGGATACCCATGGTGACAATGGGGTATCCTATTGAGTCACTTGATGTATGTTTTGGTAATCAACTTGCGGATTCCCAAGGTGACATTCGGACAATCTATGCATAGGGGTTGATAAATGTTTTCGTCGTATGTTTTTTGATAGAAACTTTGGAGTGATTCTTTGTCGCATGTTAAGGGATTGTTATATGATTCAATTATGTTAGCGTTGTTGAGAGATTGCATTAATGAAAGTATGAACCCTAGGCCTTGTTTTCAAGCATTGCAATACCGCTTGTGCTCCGCTTTATCACTTGCTACCTGGTTGTTTTTATATTTTCATATTACAAATACTTATATCTACCATCCATACTACACTTGTATCACCATCTCTTCGCTGAACTAGTGCTTACCCTTCTCATTATTTCATTAGTAATGATCATGTCACCTTAGGCAATGATGATGCTTACCCTTCTCATTATTTCATTAGTAATCATCATGTCATCTCAGCCAATGATGTTATTGATTAAGGGTAACATAAACTTTAGTGTTAAAAACATTTTTATATTATGGAACGGAGGAGGTATCTTTAAGACTAGTCCACTAATCTGTGGATTCATCATACAGAGATCTTCTGAAAGAAAATTTATGCCACCCTTAATCAATAACATCATTGGCTGAGATGACATCATGATTACTAATAAAATAATGAGAAGGATAAGCATCTTTAACACTACTGTAGTGTTAAAAACGTTCTTATATTATGGTACAGAGGGAGTAGATGTTAGGAAGTTCAAATGCATGGGGTAAGGATAAACCAATGTGGATGCTCACTTCTCATAGAGTTTTTTCTGCTTAATCTTTATACTTGCATATGATAAAAGTTAACTGTGGATTCCACAGAAATTTCTATGGATGCTCACTTTTTAACAAGTGGCAACAAATAATGTCATATGTAAAACTTCAACGACTGCTGAGATACACGAACGATGCGAAGAACGCAAAATGGAAACCAGCGTAAGCACACCCTAATAGATACAGCAAACAAATGTTCTTTCGGCGGAACCTAGCTCACACGACACAAAAACGCTGCTAACGAGGATCGGCGCCGCCGCCACGGCACAGATGTTGGCCCATCGTGGCGTCGCAGCAAGGCTCTCTCTTGTTCTTGTGCTTGATTGAGGAAATTGCGGCCGTGGGGTGGCATGTAATTGCGGTGCTTTCGCGCAGCGAGTTTGGTGCCTGCGGGCACACACAGTACGTGACCCCTCCGGCGGGTGGGTGTCCGTCCGAAGCAGTCGATCGGCCTCTCCGGCTGCGGGCCACGCACGGAAGGGGAATGGAAGGGCCGAGAAGCGAGAAGCGGATGCGAGTGGAAAAGGAAAGGAAGGAGCGAGAAGCGGATGCGGACGGGCGGGCTCCAGCGGCACGCACAGTGGCGAGCGGCGGACGCGCACCGCACGCGGCCACCCACGCGTCGCCCCCACGGCGCTTAATGTATCCTTCCTTTCTTTTTTCTCTGGAATTTCAGGGAAGTGCTTGCTGGGAGAGGAAAAAAAAGGGGTTGAAGATAAGGCGTCGCACGTGCCGTGCCCGCTCCTCCGGTGCCACTTGCGGAGGGCGGGCGGGCGAGATCGGGCTGCGGCCCCCACGCCGGGCGGACGGGGAAAGATGATAAAGAAAGGGAGGGGAAGGAATTGTGTTCCCGGGATGGATCCGGCCGGCCGGCTGGTGTCGCCAGATTCTCGATCGCCCGTACGCCCTCGCCCTGTTTTGTTGCGGTGGATGGATGATGGTCGAATCTTTGGGCCGAGATTCCACGCCCGCCCTCCATCGGCAGGGGAAGCCGCCGTGTCGTGCGCCCGCTCGCGGCCCCGTCCCGTCCCTGGTCGATCCGATCCCACGTCGCCGTCGGCATCGACCGCTCGCTCGCTAGATTGCGGTTCAGCACGGCTTTTTGCTATAACTAGTCGTGTGCAACATACAACTAGCTATTCATTTGCGCCACACAGTCAGTTTGACCCTGCCCGCACCAGTCTGAGATTGACATCGACCCACCTGCACCGCATCCTTGGTGACCAAGGATCGCGTCGGGGGGCTAAATTTCGTGCTTTGACCATTTTCCTAAACAAATTCAGGATCTGACCCCACTTTGAAATATTTTCGGGATTTGACCCTTTTGCTACCGCCAGAGCTCCTGGCGGTAGGGTTAGACAGCCTACCGCCAGGCACCATGGCGGTAGGGTGTGACGAAGGGGGACGGCAGCCGTCACCGCGCGCTGACGTGGATCAGTACCTTACCGCCAGACAACTTGGCGGTAAGATGTCTAACCCTACCGCCAGGTGCTCTGGCGGTAAGGTGTGGCACGGTTTTGCCGTACATGCATTCTGTAACGAAATATGTTAGGACCCATGGCGGTAGGCTGTCTGACCCTACCGCCAGGGCGCCTGGCGGTGGAGTCCTGCGTTTTGCCGTATAAAGTTTCTGTAACGAAATATGCAAGGGCCCTGGCGGTAGGTTCACCCTACCGCCATGGTGTCTGGCGGTAGGTTGTGTAACCCTACCGCCAGGTTTCCTGGCGGTAGGGTCCTCTGTTTTGTTTTTTCAAATTCATTTGGTTGCTTGTTTTCAAATTCAATATCACAGCAAGTTTCACAAATATAACAACAATATCATAGATTTTAAACAATTAAATTTGGGCATCACGTAGATCCATATTAAGATAACTTGAAGTGCATAGAACATTTCAAACACATAGATCCACAAATAGCAAACACATAGTTTCACAACCACTAGACAAGTTCAACCAAACTAAAAGAGCCAAGTATCGAAGAGCATAATCAGTTGCTCCTTTCCCTCTTGGAGGTACGGTCCTCGTTACGCTTTGAACGAGTCTCTTCGGTCTTCTTCTTGGGCCGGCGAGGAACCGGTCTCTGGAAAGGGTCCGGACTCAGCAAATCCTTCTTCTTCGGATTCCTCTTCGGCAGCTGAGATGCCTGAGATGTTTGAGTTGGTGGAGGTCCATAATCTTCATCGTACTCCTCCTCCCCGTTGCTCTCATCCTCCTCCCCCTCCTCTTCTTCATGTGTGGCCTCCTCATCCTCATCCTCTTCCTCCTCCTCCTCCCCAACCAACCTGGACGACGAGGGAGCATGGCTCGATGAGCCGATGAGACCCTGTGTGGCTACAGGCTGATAAGCTTCAACTGACCCAGCTCCAGCACACCCAAGCAGCCCTACCAGCTTGCGACAATGCTGCACGAACTTCTGCACTCACAATGAAGCAAGGTCATAATAAGTATCAGATCGACTGACTGCAAGTGAACAAGATGCATCTGTTCCGAGGAGGCTGAAATTGTACCTTCATCGTCCCCTGACTCTGTTCTCAGATTGTACGCTCCCGGGAAGATGACCTAGTGCATCTGAGGCTTCAAAGATGCATCTGTTCAGCTCACCGGACTGCAATGGCATAAGTCAGTCACGTTGACGAATAAAATATTTTAAATACGACCGTCGGTTCAAACGTACCACTCTGTTGATGAGGGGTGCAAACTCCCTAAATCCACTACGCATGTCTCTGATGCCGGTCTGGTATGCCTGTTCATCGGGGTCAGCCCACTCCAGCTCCGCGATGTCTTCCGCCGTCCATCGAGGCCTGAGACGAAGACGGTGCTTCTGGCCATCATCGTACCACCTCATGTGTCGGCCCAGGTAATCATCCCAGTTAGTCATCTCCTCTCCACGTCTTTACGCCACCTCCGTCGGTTCCACTCCGTCACATGAGTCTTATGCTCCTCTCCCCAGTCTGTGATCGACTGATTCTTCTGCCGGCTCATGCTGCAAGGCATAAGCAACAAGAATCATCATAAGCGCAATGAGATCATCATAAGCAACAAGAAACATGGTAATCTCACGGAGAACAAAGAGCTCACAGGTGCAGCGCGTGGCCGCCGGTATTGGTGGGCTGGCCCGGTGGGGTATGCTGATAAATCCCAAACTGTGTGGCCACGCATTGTGGCAAATGCCACTCGACGGCGTACACACAGATCATGGGCACGATGCACCGCCAGATACCACGGTCCGCATCGCACATCACGTTCAGATCAAAGGCCCACTCTCGTTCTTGTCGATACGGGCACTAGATTACCTATTACATATACCTTGGTAAGTTTGCACTCTCGGCCAATAGCGGAATCAAAGAGAAAGGTGTTGTGCGAGTTCATATACCTGCGTATGCGTCAAAGCGTCCAACTCGTTGGTGTAGGTCTTGTACGAAGTCTTGTTTAGGCCCGTGTAGAGTTTGACAACGTCCCACTCGTAAGCTACGGTGGGGTTTCGAGTCTCTTCGCCTTCTTCGCCATAGTCTTCCCATGGGCGTCTTGGCAACTTCTCCGGACGCCCCACCGGCAGCCGCTCCCACATCCAAATGGAGAAGGCCCAGACAAAGCCACCCATATTGGACTTGTCTCCCGTCCTCTGCGTTGCGTCGTCAAGCTGCAAAACATCAAATGAGGATCAGATATAAGAAAATGTCATGGACACACTTTCGTAGGTAGGTACGCAATTAGACACTCTCTTACCGAACGGTATAGGTAGGCGAGAGATGCCGTCCCCCAACTGTACCCTGCATCCCAATCCGCTAGGAAGAACAAATACGCCCAGTTGGCAGAGTTCCCGGAGCTGTCTGGAAACACGACCTCCGAGAGAATATACCACAGATAGGCCCTCGCGTACAACTCCACAGTCGCCTCATCTGCGCCTTGGGGGCATGTCCTCCGGTGCTCCGAGAGCCAGATCAACGGCACACCGGATGTACGGTTACTCTTGGCACCGGGGCAGTCGTCGATGAGGGTGGTGACCCTCTCCTGCCAGTTGGCCCTCTCCACTCGACCGGTGAGTGCATGACCCTCAATCGGCATTGCAGTAATCATCCCCCAGTCCTCTAGGGTCACCGTCATCTCCCCGCATGGCAGATGGAAAGAATGGGTCTCCGGTCTCCAACGGTCAATCAGAGCTGTGAGAGCCGCGTGGACAAGCGTCGGCGGCTGACGCTTAAACTGCAGCACGAAACCCAACAGACGGGCTCTCTTGAAGAACGGCGCGTAGCGCTCGTCGTAGTCCATATGCCCATGAATCCCGTGACCCCTCATGCGCAGTGGCTGGAGCGTCTGTCAAAAAGTGAACGCCAAAAAGTTAGGAAATCATTTTCATCAATCCGAGAACTTTGATCAAAATTTCTTTCATATCACTTACCTCTCCGTTCTCTATGAAACGGGCACGATGACCCTTGTCGAATGCCCAGTCCAGCATGCAGTACCGTGGGCCGATGTTGTCCGCAAGAGGTGGCCGCCTTAATAGAGTTTCATAAACAAAAGCACCATAAGCATAAGCATACATAAAAAACAATGAACTCAAATCATATGAAGATAAAATTTGAAGCATATTCCTCCAACAACATCTACTACACATGATGGATCAAATCATATCAACATGCATCATATCAAAAAAAACCTCCAACATACATCATAGCTTCATATTTTTAAACAAAATTTTCCAAACAACATCTTCATATCATCATATCAACATGCATCATCAAACTAGGGTTCATCTTCACACTAGATCATATCATCATATCACATGCATCATCAAACTAGGGTTCATCCCTTTATCAACATTACATCATAATTTTTTTAACAAAAAAAATTATGAACTAGGGTTCATCTTCACACTAACATATGAACTATTGATTAGAGTACATATCCAATGCCACTACTTACTAAAGAACTAAGAACTACAACTACAATCAATCTTAGGTGAAAAAAGTCAATCTTAGTTCAAAAACATGAGGAATTTCAAGCAAATAATGCGTCGAATCGGTAGCAAGTTTGCAAAAACTAATTGGAGGGATCGGAGGAGCTTACGGTTCTCTCCTCGGGGCCATCTCGATCCGCCAAAACGGTGAAGAATCGGTGAAGATCCAAGGGGAGAGTGGAGGAGATGAGAGAGGGAGAGAGGGGCAACTTGGGGGAGAAAAACAAGAACTGCCGACCGGGGGGGGGGGGGGGGGGAGAGGAAGGGGGGAGAAGGGAAGGGGCGCGGGGGCTCCGGGGCAAATAACTGCCCGGACCCTACCGCCAGGGCCCCTGGCGGTATGGTTAGACAGTCTACCGCCAGGGCCCCTGGCGGTAGGGTGCGACGGAGGGGGACGGCGCCGTCTCCGCGCGCTGACGTGGATAAGTTTCCTACCGCCATGGGCCGTGGCGATAGGCTATCTAACCCTACCGCCAGAGACCCTGACGGTAGGCAAAAGGGTCAAATCTCAAAAAAAATTCAAACAGGGGTCAGATCCTGAAATACTTTCTAAAAAGGGTCAAAACACGAAATTTTGCCGCGTCAGGGCATGCACTACTGTACCTAACTCGATCCCAACGGCTCATCCTCAACGCTCGCTGACGCGAAACGGCCAACGAGTGACCAAGGATTTTCGAGTGGCTGAAGATCTTCACGCACATCATCAGTCCATCAATCATCGCCCCGTTGTTGTCTACTGCCACCTCACGGCGCGTCTGCGTCACAGGTCATCCCGGACAACGACCGCTATTCCAGATTTTACATAACAAGCATGGTTTGACCGACTGTTCCCTCGCGTCCTGCACACGTAGACGATGCATCTCAGCCGTCCAAATGAACCAGAGGATTGCTGCTTCGTCCGGCTTGGCTTGGCTTGCCGTTGCCGTGCCTTGCCCGAATTCCCTTGTTCGCTCGCATCCCGACACTGACGCCTCAATCAGTGTATGTAAACTCTACGGCTCCAGGTGGATAGACCATTCAACTTTAACTAATGGCGCAATAACAATTCATGCATGAATTTTTATTTTATTTTTGGAACTTACAATCCATGCATGATAGTACTACTAGTACTAGTAGCGCTCGATGGACCTTCGAGATGCTATCGACTGAGGATTTAACGTCGCAATCATCGGTTATCTAATAGTAGTATCATCATGGAATTTGTCGCGCCCATAATCTTTCAGCTTGACCGGTGAGCAATGCAATGACGCCTGGTACGTACCGTGTCCCAGGAAATGAAGACAGGAGATTGAGGAATCCACAACCCAAGATAAGAAATCTGAATCGGTCGGTTCGGTTTCTTGTTTTCCTGACGGAGAGAAATCTGAATCACTCTGTTTTTTTTTTTTTGACAACTCTGAATCATTCTGTTTTTTTTTAGTAACTCTGAATCACTCTGTTGGGACGACCCAGTCGAGCCCTCCTTTTAGGGGGAGGAACTTTTAGACATGGCAACTTTTAACCCAAAAAAAAGTCGTCGAAACATATTGATATGAGATCTAGCTTCGAAGATCTCGTCGTGATGGATTTAATGTTGATGTGACGCAATCTGTGTGTTATAGGGCGTGTGGGTGGGTGTTGCTCCCACCACACGTGTGGGTGTTATCAGCGTCCTTTTCCCTAGCGGTTTCCACTATTTGCATGGTTTTCTTCGGGTTTTTCTTTTTCTTTTTTTGTTCAGGTTTTTGGTTTCTTTTTTTTCTAAATACTTGTCTATTCTTTACACATTGTACATTCGTATATATCAGGATATTTAGATGTTTAGTTTTTCAAGTAAATGATTAATATTTTTTAAATATATATATGCGTTCATGCCGACTTCTTTTAATTCACATTGTTAATTCTTCGTATACATAAAAAACCTTTTTAATAGATGTTTAATATTTTGTAAATAGATGATTAACATTTTTTTCAAATATATGTTTTTGAACAATTTTCCAATGAACGATAAACATTTTTCAAATACACATTGAAACATTTGTTACATTGTATGCCATTATCATTGTTTTGAAACGCATGAACATATCTATAAATGTAACATACATGTTTTTTGAATGGTATGAAACATTTTGTGAATTACAAGATTTATTTTACATTGTGTAGAACATTTTATAAAAAATATTCATGGACATTCTTTTAAACGTGTGAAGATTTTATAAATGTGCACACATTTTTGTAAACTACGTTAACCATTTTAAAATTCACGGTTTAAATTTTCCAAGTAATTTTAAAATTTGGAATAGACACCCTTTGTTCCTAAAGATAAGACGTTTTGGTAGTTCAAAATATCTTTACAAAATTTTAGAAACATAGGTAGTGCATATTTAGAATATTTGTTTCAAAAATATTAACTAAAGAAATGAAAAAACAAAAGTGAACAAACATGTAGGGAGCTACTTGGGCCGATACAATACTAGCGACTGGGAGGGCACCTTGAGGCGAGACCTCCTTTGGTCTCGTGGCAGGCGATAGAGCCGCTCCCGATTGAGACCACCAAAACTCCGAATATCTAATTTTGAGTCTGGGCTCATCTGCACCTGGTAAACAGTAAAATGGAAAAATTACTAGAAAATTTTAAAAAGTTATTTCTTCATGGAAGATGTTTGAGTGCATGAGGTCCGTGTCAATTTTCAGCGCATTTCGGCATCTATGTAGCTCTAAAAAAATGGTCCCAATAGTACATAAATAGTAAAGTTTTCTAGTATTTTTTACACAGAGTTACCCAGATGACAAAACAAGCTGTCTTAAAAAACTGAAAATTAGCGCAAAAATTTATGCACTGAAACAATTTTTTTTTGATTTTTTCTATTATATTTTTATTTTACTGTTCATGGGCGGGAGCAAATGTGCTCGAAAGCCATTTCGCCGCTCTTTCAAGCTCTTGTAATACTTTGCTGCTGCCGGTGCATTCCTTGTGTCGTAGTCCAGTCCAACTCGTGGTGATCTGCGAACCAACCTGTGGTTGAGATGGTTAGATGGACAGTGGTATCCCCAACCCAACAGGGTTCAAATTCTGGTGCTCGCATTATTTCTGGATTTATTTCAGGATTTTCGGTGATGTGCTTTCAGTGGGAGGAGACGTTCCCGTCGACGACGAGGCGCCTATGGTGGCTTCGTAAATCTCAAGATGATATGCCGGCTCAGTCTCTCGGAGGTGCTCATAGGGGTAGGGTGTGCGTGTGTGCATTCATAGGGGTGAGTGTTTGCGCATGTATATGGGCGCTTGTGTCTGTACTGATGCTAAAAAAAAACTTGTGATGATCTCCCGCACATACGCCGCTTCGGCCTCATGTCCGTTACTGACATGCCGATCTGATCCGGGGAATATCCTATTTGACGCTTGCTGCAGCAAATTGCTGAAGGAACACACAGGGAACAGGAGCGAGCGAGCAACATGGGCCGGCCCACTACTGAATGATTACCACCGTGCTACAGTATCTCGCTTTTGGGAACCTTCTAGAGGGTTCCCAGGACTTTTTTTATTTTTTGACCCTTTTTTTATTCTTTGGTTTTTTTGTTTTTCGTTTTCTTCTTTTCTTCTTTTTTCGCTTTTCTGTTTCTTTTTCTTCTTTATTTTTTTTTTTCTGTTTTATGTTTTTTTTGCTTTTTCGTTTATTTAATTTTTCTAAATACCATAATTCGAAAATTGTTGAAAATGTCCTCTTTTGGAAAAAAAATCAAAATTTCAAAAATGTTCGTGTTTTAAAAAAAATCATAAATTCAAAAAATCTTTCTTTTTATAAAAATTGTTCGTATTTTTAAAATCTTCAAAAATTGTTCGGATTTTCTAAAATTTGTTCAAATTCAAAAAAAAACTTTTTGAAAAAAGATTCGCAATTTTGAAAGCTGCGAAAATTAATCGCATTTTTGAAATCTTCGAAAATTGTTCGCATTTTCGTAATTTCGAAAATTGTTCTGGAATTTTCAAAAAAATCCTTGTTTTACAAAAGATATTTGAATGTTTTTTTTGAAATTTTTGACAATGTTCAAAAAATGTTCCTCTTTTAAATAAATCGTTCACAAATTTAAAAAAATGTTCATGTTTTCATTTTTTCAGGAGTTTGAAAAAATGTTCTGGAAGTTTGCAAAAATGTAAACATTTTTAATTTTTGTTCACAAATACAAAAATTGTTCCCTCTTTCTAAATTTGTTCACATCATGAAAATGTTTATGTTTTACAGAACTTGTTCGAAAATTCAGAAAATGTTTTTCTTTTGAAGAAAATATTCGTAATTTCAAAAAATTCAGTTGTAGCTCCACGGTTTGACCGAATACATGGATGTAGTTTTTGGGACCTTTTGCGAATTAATGTTTCAGTTTTGTCGCTGCCGCATGTGTCTTTAAATGTTGTGCTGCGAATTGAACATGAGAGCGTCTATGTGGGAGTGGTTTGCACGCCGGACCAATTAGTACGAGGTCGCCGGTTTAAAAAAAGGAATAAGCAGTTTTCCTCCTGTCCCTGGCGACTGGAACCCTAGCCGCCGCCAGGAGACCCAATCTTCCAGCGCCGTCCTTCGGCGGCTCCCCTCCGCCGGCGACCTCGGTCGTCGATGGTGAAGGGGGTCGCCGGATCCACGCATGGGGATCATTTTTTACTTCCTCGTATTTAGATTTTTTTAGGTTGTTCATCGTCTTTGTTTCGGCGGCGACAATGACAGCGCTGAATAAAGATTCTTCGGATCCTTCCTTAACAAGGCCATCGGTCCTATGGTTGGGGATGGATTTGAAAACCAGTCTGTTCAAGCAAGGATGGCGTGGCGGCGACGACATCCTCGTGGTGGACCTGTGTCTTCGGGCTCCGCCGTTGCGACGGCGTTTGCTCCAGCATCGGCGCGGAGCTTGGGAGGTAGTCCAGGAGCGGATGCAGATTGTGGTCTGCATCAAGGACATCTGGAAGATGGAACATGTGTTGGGTTCGTGGTTCGTGGATGGCAGGTATGGTTTACTTATGCGACGTCTTAGTCGCAGTGGGGTGCCAGATCTGGAGTTTGATGGCGTGTCCGGGGTGTTTCCCCGGTCTGATTCGTTCAACGGTAAGGGCTTCACTTTTTGTGAGCCAGCTTGGAGGTCCGTAAAGCTGCATATCAGCGATGGAGCCGTGTCGAGCTCGGGTGAGGAGGTGATCCTTCATTCTTTTCTTCGGTGGCTGCTGTCGTGGTGCCGGAGGTAGGTGATGGACGTCGATGTCAAGCTCAGAAATGTTCTGCTATATTTTCAATTTTGTTATGTTGGTCCTTACGTGACTTGCACTTTAATCTTTATGATATGAATGAGGCACGTATTATCATGCAAAAAAAATATTGCAGTAACCTTAGGAAGTGGAAGTATTGTATTGAACATTTTTTAATTTCTTGTGAGTGCTTTTTGAAAAAATAGAATTTCTAAAAAATGTGAATATTTTTATTGTTTAAAACATTTTCTAAACATTATGAATGGCTTTTGAAATTATTAGTTTTCTTGAAAAGATAACAAAATTTGAATTTATATACAATTTTTTTTAAATTAATTAGTTGAAAATTATTAACATTTTCTGAAAAAATTTAACCTCATTTGAATGAGGAAACACAATTCTAATTTTATAACATTTTTAGACAATATGGACACTTTTTGAAAATGTTTGTAACAGTTTTTTAGAAACGCAATTTTTTTTCAATATTACCAATTTTTGAAATTCCGAGCAATTCTTAAATTTTCTGAAATTTCTAAAAAGAAAAAATAACTATATAAAAACATAAAAAATGTAAAATAAACAGGAGAAAAAGCTTCTAGAATGTTTCTTAAACTGGTAGAAAACCAAACAGCAAAACCGGAAATCATTGCACTACACTAGCTAAAATAGAAACTTCGAATCAGCTAGAACCTTGATTTTGGACTTGGACGGTAGGACGAGCAACTAGTGAATTCTTGAATCTGTGACTACTTCTGAACTTCAACGACTACACAGAAAATCGTTCCAAAACATATTAGTAAAATATTAAGACAACTTTGTAATTTTATGAAAATTAGAGAAAAGGGGAAGAGCGTAGGGAGGGTACCATACCGCTTGGTCTTCTGTTCCTGCTGGCGGCACCGCGGCATTGTTCGTCGGCTGCCGGCGCGGCAGCGTCTGGCGCTCGAAAGTCACTTGTAGTGCCGCTTCTACCCGCCGCCTCGCTGCAACCTGCAAAGTAATGGCCGCCGTGCCGCCTATTTAGTCCAAAGCAAAGGCGATATGGAAAGCCAAGCAATCAAGAAATAGTAAGCGGAAGTTACGAAACGTAGATTTTTATCAAAAAAGACCACTTGATGAACACAATTGACAAATAAGACCACCTCTCAGTACCATTGAAAAACGGACCAGCTGGGTCGTGGCGGCAGGCGCGCCAGCCAACACATGGCCCTTGCCTCCACGTGCGGAGGCGGCAGCCCCTGCCGCTACAGGGCTAGGCGGCGGGTGGCCCGCCACAGGATTAAGCAAATGCGGCTGGCGCGCAGCATGACAGAGGCTGGGCAGCTGGGCCCTGCCGCCTCCTGGTGTGGCGGCACCACTGTGCAAGGCTATGCCCCTTTGTATTGTGGCTCCTCCACGCGAGATGCATTGCTGTCCACGTTGTGCTGCATGCAAGGGAGAGAGACAGAGCACGTAATAATGGGCTGCATGCATGCAAGAGGCAAGTGAGAGAGCAATCAAGCGCGCGAGAGAGAGAGAGTATTGCGCTGCATGCACGCATTCAAGGGAATCCTACAGATGCAGTAGCTGTGCGCGAATCTCAGTAGCTACGCCACACCAGGAAGCGGCAGGGCCCATCTGCTCGGAAAATCCTACTCGCTGCTCGTTGCGGCAAGCTGCCGATGCTTCGCACACGGGAGGCGCAAGCGAGCAACCGAGTGGGCCGGCCCGTTTTAGCGTTTCAGTAGACACCGGTTTTTGGGAACCCTCTATGATGTTTCCAGTCGGTTTTTTCCCGGTTTTGGGAACCTTCTAGAAGGTTCCTGAACCGGCTTTTTCTTTTTCAGTTTCTTTTTTGTTTTCCTTTTTTCTATTTCTCTTCTTTTTTGTTTTTTCTTGGTTTTTTGTTGTTTCTTTCTGTTGTCTGTTTCTTTCTTTTTTCTTTTTCCTTTTCCAGTTTATTTTCAAATTTTCTTTCTGAATTTCAAAAGATGTTCATGTTTTTTAGATTTTGTTCCCAAATTCAAAAAATGTTCCTGTTTTTCAACAAAAATCACAAATTCAAAAAATGCTCCCGGTTCCAAAAAGTTTGTTCGAATTTTCAAAAAATATTCCTGTTTTTCAAATTTTATGTTCAGAAATTCAAAAAATGTTCATGGTTTTCATAATTTCTTAAATGTTCCTTTTTTACAAAAATTCACAAATTCAATAAATGTTTGCATTTTATAATTCAAAAAATATTCATGTTTCAATTTTTTTTGGAATTTCAAGAAATGTCCCCTTTCCCAAATTTGTTCACAGATTCAAAAAATGTTCCGTTTTTCAAAAAATGTTCGGAAATTTTAAAAAATGTTCCCAATTTTAAAATATTCAGCATTTCGAAAAATATTCGCATTTGGATAAATTTGTAATTGATTTCAAATGTTTTGTCAAAAAAAGTTCGTATTTTCACAATTTTGTTTGCCATTTTAGAAAATGTTCACATTTTTTGAAATTTTGTTCATTTTTCTCTAAAATATTCCAATTTTAAAATTGTTTTACGAAATTCCCCAAAAGTAGAATTCTTATATTTGTTTTTTTACTTTACAACAATGTTCAGGAATTTTACTTTCAAAATATGTTCACGAATAAAAAAAGCCATGTTTTCATGAATTCAGAAACATTGGAGAGAATTCCAAAAAATGCATTTTTATAAATTTGTAATTGATTTCAAAAAAATTGCTTTGCTAATTTTTGTTCTTGTTTCGTCAAAAAAGTTTGCATTTTCAAAAATTTGTTTGTCATTATAAAAAATATTTTCCCTTTGAAATTTGTTCCTTTTTAGAAAAAATGCGTGGGTTTCACAAAATGTCTGACTTTTTATAAATTTGTTCAGTAATTAGAAAAATTTCGTGGTTAATATATTTTTCTTTTCCCGAAAAGAAATCAGGTTGTGGCTTATAGTTCTATACACGGGGCCGCTATTTTAGACACCTAGTCCAAGTAATAATTGCCAGGATTTTAAGTTTGCCGCTGTGGTTACCTCTTTTAGTGTCGCGTTGCCAATCTGACAGTAGAAACTACTTGACGCAGTGGCTAGGACCGTATGCATACCACTTCGCGTCGAATCCTAGTTCTCGCGCGTTCTTTATGTTCAGTAGGTTGTCCTTTTGAACAAAAAAATCCCTCTGCACTGGGGCTGTCGTTTCGGGTAAAAGCTATTTGGCGCTGCAGGCGCCCGTTAACAAAAATGCACGTTAACCGGCGCCTGCAGGGCACACCACATACCGCGAGATGGGCCGGTCCATTCTTTCTTCTTTTTTGCTATTTCTAAAACGCAAAAAATTGCTAGCGTGGGGCAAGATTCGAATTGGTGACCTTCATAGTATAAGAGCGCCACCATACCGATTCGGCCATCTTAGTATTCGTCAAAATTGCTAGCGTGGGGCAAGATTCGAACTGTTTCTATGTTGTTTCTTTTTTCCAATGAACGATTTTGTTCAGTTCTTTCCCCTTTTTTTTCTTTTTCTGCTAAGTGCGTGAACCTTTTTTTCAAATTCATGAACTTTATTTCGAATCGATGACTTTTTTTTACAAAATCGATGAACTATTTTTCAAACCGATGAACTATTTTCAAATCACTGAACTTTTTTCCCCATTCGATGAACTTTTTTCAAACTCCATGAACTTTTATCAATTTCGGTGAACTTTTTTTTCAAAATTGATGAACCATTTTTCAAATCGATGAACCATTTTTTCAAAGCTGATGAGCTATTTTCAAAATGGTGAGCTTTTTTTTTAAATTCGATGAACTTTTTTTAAACTCCATGAACTTTTATCAAATTTGATGAACTTTTTTTCGAAATCGATGAACCTTTTTTCAAATCGATGAACCATTTTTTCAAAGTGGATGAACTATTTTCAAATTGATGAACTTTTTCAAATTCGATGAACTTTTCTTCAAATATGATGAACCTATTCAAATTCGTGAATTTATTGTAAATAGTTCATAAAATTAAGTGATACAGTGCAGATGCAATTAATAGCGCGGCTGCGCGTTTTTAGACTGTTGGCACTTCAACAATTCAATAAAATTAAACTGTTCTAGTGGTTAGGCACACACGTACGGGAAGGCAGTGGCTCTAGTTCGAATCCTGATGGTGGCACCTTTTTGTTGTTTTTTCGTTAATTTCACTGTGCAGCGTTTGGAGCGGTCTTAGCAACCAGGCGCGTCAGCCTTATTGGGCCAGGCTGTCAGGACCCCGATTCCAAGTCACACCGATTTAGCATGTAACACATCATATTACTTTGCGGCCTCATGCACGGTATTCCCACGGGTGCCACCTTACCTGGCCCAGGATCGTTTGCGCTTTTTGGCTCACGTATATGATAGTGTCATTAGCATCCATATGACAAAGAACCCAGGCCGACATGACTAGTCGTAAACCCAAGGTGGCGCTAACTTACTGGGACAGACATACATGACCCAGCAACGAACGTGTCGACCAACAACGTATGAACCCAAGTCATAGCAAGCTACAAGGACTTAAAGGAACAACGCGTGACATTTCCCCGAAGAGACGGACACAAGAACGAAGAAGGACATATGCCGACCAGCCTAAGTGTTTTGGAGCAGTAGCAAGCTACCATGGCTCAGTGGAAGCACTAGGAGACATTTCCCGATAAGAGAGGCTACCAAGAATAAACAACTAGATTGTCGGGTCCCACACATACCAAGCATTCCAAATCATACACACAATATGCTTGATATGTGCAAATACAACATGGCATCACAACAAAACTCTACAACTAAAAGTACTTTATTTAAAAGGCTCCGGGGAGCCATACATAACATATCCATACAGATAGGGGTCACACGACCCGACACTCAAGTCATACAAACATACAAGCACATGTGAAGCAAACTTGTTTGAGTACAGACAACTAGAAAGAAAGAAGGCTTGACGAAGCGTGTCTATCTACATAGGCCCTTCACAAGCTCAGAGTCACCACCTGGGCATCAAGTTACTCATCAACGTCGAGATCTATATAAAACACATTGGAAAGGGCAGTGTTCTCCTCTGCAACAGTAATTAAGCAAACATGAGTACAAAGGTACTCAACAAGACTTACATCAAATCCTACATACATGCAACATTATCAACAAAGGGGTGGTGGAGTTTATCGCAACAAGACAGCTTTAACTCTTGGCTAAACTATCCTACAAGATAGTATCTTGTAATTGATTTTGCGCACACGAGTCCACTAGTCACCACAACAATACTCTACCGCAGATCCTCTCTCGTCATCCTATGGAAGGGCCATCCAGAACACTCACACTTGTCTTGAGGCTTTTATGAGCATCCATTGACTTGTCTATGAACTGTATAAGCAACCAAGTAGTCCTTTACCGCGGACGCAACTATTCGAATAGATGATGTTAACCCTGTAGGGGTGTACTTCTTCACACATGTTTCCACCACTTAGCGTCTGCACACGACATGTGCTCGGTAGACTTCAAGCGAAAGCCGATGTAGGTGTAGACCACGACCTGACTAACCACACAAGTTCCTAGTCTAGGTTTCTCGCCTATTCAGGTTCCATCCGCAGGGAGTCCGGCCGAGGTTTCCACTACGGCCTTGAACGATGTGTGCAGGGTTCCCGATGCACCAAATGGGCGTCCCGGTACACCATGCCACGTACCTGCCGCATCACAGCCCACCCCACGGGTCAGCGCTGTGCACGGCCTCCAGTATACTACAAACACCAGAAACTACTTGCAACTCCTGGACAGAGGACAAGGCCGGTTAATAAGCCAAGAGGGTCATTTAAGGATCCCAATGAGTGGTAGTAGCTAATCTTAAATCACACATACAGATCTCAGTTCTTAGGGACGGTTCTAACGAAACAACCCACCATGTATTCCTACATGGCCTCTCATCGATACCTTTACCAAAACTTGTTCAACACTTCACTCTCATTACCGACACGACCATTTCACTCCAGTCCATCACCCAGATGAACCAGACCTGACACGACTCTAAGCATAGCAAGCATAGCATGGTAGGAAACACAAACATGGCTCAATCAACTCCTACACATGCTAGTGGGTTTCATCTAGTTACTGTGGCAATGACAAGTCATGCAGAGGAAATGGGTTCAACTACTGCATCACATAGCAGTTTGAAATGTTGTTGTCTTAAATGCAGTAAATGAGAGCAGGAGCGAGAAGATGGGATTGTATCGATATGATCAAATGGTGGGGTTGCTTGCCTGACAGAGTGGCCGAGGGGTACTATCCTTCAGCTAGATACTCATGAATATCCTCAGGAGCAGAACCTACCGCAGAAAAACACACCGGTAACACAATTAATACATGACGATATGAAACAATATGATGCATGCATATGACATGGCAAAATGAGTGTGTTGGGCTAATGCAACTACAAAGAGACGGGTTTGAGTTAGTTTGAACCAAAGGTTCAACTTCAAACTCAAACTATGAATTCAAATAGTGCTTTATCATGTTTTGATCTAAACAACAAGGTTAAGTTGTTTAAACATGCATGAAACCATCACATATGGATAGATTGGATTTTTTGATCATTTTTCATATATAAATCTTTTCATTTGGAGCTACAGATTAATTTCTATGATTTTTTAAGTTTATAAAAATTTCTAGAATTTTCTGAATAAGTTTAAATCCAGAAAAGTCTTTACTGCATCAGCATTGCGTCAACAGGTCAACAAGGAGGTCCAGGTCAAACCTACCAGTGGGGCCCACTGGTTAGTGACTTAGTTAGCTAACTAACTAATTAGGGTTAGATTAGTGGCTAACCTAGCTTTGACCAGGGGGCGTGGCCCACATGTCAGTGACCCAGGGGGGTCAAACCCTGGTTAAACCGGGTCAAATCGCCGGTGTTAAGCCACCGCCGACGACCGAATGCGACAGAGCACGTGGGATTCGCACTCCGGCGACCAAACGGGCGACGGAGCTCATCTACGTGCAGCTGGGAACAAGCCGCATCGAGTGGTGGTGGTGGTTGGGCTCGGGGTGGCCAGAAACGACGCCAACGACGATGTTGGCGGCTGCCGGAGCTCGGGCAAGCTCGAAGTCGTCACTACGGTGAACGTGGAGGTGTCGGGTTAGCTCCTACAATCTCTACGCGATGCGATGAGTGCGTTGGACACGACGACCAGGCCGTTGCGTGGCGGGAGACTCGTCGGCGGCAAGCTCAGGCGACGGCGCGTGCGGGTGAGCTTGGTGCAGTCGCTATGGTGCGTGACAGCGAGAACAGAGAGGGAAAGGAGGGGCAACATCTCACATCGGTCACAATGAGAGGTTTAGCGAGGTCGAGGAAGAGCTGGAGCAGTGAGGGCGGCAAAGTGGATCTCCAGTGGATCGGGACGAGCTCGGTGTGGCGTCTCCTGGGTGAGCAAGCGATCGGGGCTCGGTCTGCTTGATGGAGTGGACGACGGTGAAGCGCCTGGACACGGCGGGGCGATGAGGAGGTGACGGTGGCTGCGGCTACATCAACGGCGCGGGCACGGCTATGTCGGCCATGGCAGGAGAGAGCGAGGGAGAGGAGCAAGGGTAGAAGTGAGGTGTCGGCGAGGTCGAGGCGACACCGAGGAGGTCATCCACGCGTCTAGCGGCTCAGCGGCAAGCAGGAGGAGGTGTGGCGAGCTCGGCACGCGCGGGCACTCACCTCCCTGCCTGCCTGGCGGGAGGAAGCAGGTGACTGGCACGGGCCAGCATAGTGCTGGGCCAGCCAATGGGCTGCCAGGTGGGCTGCCAGGTAAGTCCCCTTTTCCCTTTTCTTTCTGTTTTTCTTTTATTCTGTAACTGTTGGGCTTTATTAAAAATACCAAAGCACTTTCAGAAATCATGAAACTGCTTGAGAGCACTGTTTGGAATATTTCCAACAGCCATCATTTCATTTCATGATTATTTGGACATTTAAAATAATTTATAGAATTTAAATGCCCAAATCAAATAACATATGATTTAATTCAGTGACCCAAGTTGTCCTAGAAAAATGTGAACCATTTTTGGCAGAGGTTCTAGACCAAGACAAAAATGATGAACATTTTTGAAGGGCATTTCAGGTTCATTGAAAAGTATTTTAGTAAACCCTAGTTGGTTTAAGTGGTGCTGGGGTTTCTTCCATCCCCATTTCAAGTTTCTGAAAATTTAAACATGATGCATTCATTCTAATGCAAGCACTGACTAGCACTATAAAAAAAAGACACATCCGTGACATTTTGGGCCGAACGATTTTTTTTCTATCATACATATGACACTTGTATGACGATAATTGTGACAAATCCCGGTATCATCATAGATGTGGTGGGCTCCTACTTCTATGACAAAAAACCATGATAGAAAATGGGCTTTTCGTCCTGGGCGGGCCGGAGACGCAGCTGCATGACATTCTTTGGGCCGTCCATGACGGAAAAAACCGTGGTAGAAGCGAGGGGGAGGAAAATTTCGGGGAGTTGCCGGTTACGGTGGAGGTCGGGGGCCGAGCGATGCACGTTTCTTTTGTACACGTACGCACGTGTGTGCCCGAGTGAGGCGTTGGGATCTAACTAAACTCGAGCGATTACACTGCACGCTACGCGTTACTTAACCCGAGCGATCGATCGATGGATGTTAACTGAACCCGATCGAGCGATTCCTTCTCTACTGCTGCTAACTGAAGCCAATCAATGCTGCCTCTGGGATGAACAGTGAGCGTTGCGGGGGGGGGGGTTGGATGAACAGTGAGTGGTGGCGTTGCCTCTGGATGAACAGGACCCCGTGGTGTGGTGGAGGGCTGGATGAACAGTAGACGATGGAGGGGTGCCCGTGGAGGGGTGGTTGAACAGGACCCCGTGGTGTGGAGGGCTGGATGAACAGTAGATGGTGGAGGGGTGGTTGAACAGTAGCCGGTGGAGTAGCGTGTGGTGGAGGCTGGATGAACAGGAGCCCGTGGAGGCTGGAGGAGGTCGACGGTAGCCCGTGGAGGCTGGAGGAGGTCGACGGTGGAGATGAACAGTATCCCGTGGAGTCCCGTTTTGCGGTACGCCACACCCCTCCCGATGAACAGGACCCCCGTTTCGACCGTAGCGCTCCAACACAAGTCCGTTTCATCTGTTTTGCGGTACGCCACACCCCTCCCGATCAACAGGACCCCCGTTTCGACCATAGGAGGTCCGTTTCCTCCGTTTTGCGGTACGCCACACCCCTCCCGATCAACAGGACCCCCGCTTCGACCGTATGAGGTCCGTTTCCTCCGTTTTGCGGTACGCCACACCCCTCCTGATCAACAGGACCCCATTCCAAACGTAGGAGGTCCGTTTCCTCCGTTCTGCGGTACGCCAGGCCTCGTTTCCATCGCATGTTCCGTCCAAGCCCTCCCGATGAACACGACCACACATTCCGTTCCAACCCAGCCGGTTGGCTCCCACGCGTTCCGTTGCCTCCCGATGAACACGAGCATTTCGTTGCCTCCCCATGAACACGGCGCATTCCGTTGCCTCCCCATGAACACGATGATGATGCTCTTTCTTCGTTCCGACCCATCCATGTACACGAGCCCTGGCCGTACGTATGCACAAGTAGGCATTCGAGACCCCGCCCATATGTACGTACGTGGCCGTATTTTCTTTCTTGCACCCTGGCCGCTGTACGTACATGTACATGCTACGTGCGCGCCTCTACTACGACATGTACGCGTCTCTACTACTACACGTGTGCGCCTCTACATCGACCAGTATATATGTACGTACACGTTCGTGACCAGAATGACAACGCTACGTACGCTTCGACCAGGTCGGTCCCGACTATCAGGCACTTCCTTGCCTGCGAAGATGTAGCTGGTGGGTCCCAACAGTTAGGGGGGCGAATCATTTTATTTTTTCCCGGACGCACTTCCTTGCGTGCGAAGATGTAGCTGGTAGGTCCCAGCAGTCAGGGGGATGAATCATTTTTTTTGCCCGGACGCACTTCCTAGCGTGCGAAGGTGTAGCTTGTGGGTCCCAGCAGTCAGGGGGGCGAATCATTTGTTTTTTTGCCCGAACGCACTTCCTTGCATGCGAAGATGTAGCTGGTAGGTCCCAGTAGTCAGGGGGAAGACTTTTTTTCGTGAAATACGGTGGCCCGTCCGGTGGGTCCCCGCTGTCAGGTGGAGGAATAATCATTTTCCGTGTAATAAGGAGGCACTTCCTTCCTGCGGCCGTGGACCCAACTGTCAGTCTCTCCACGTACAGTCAACGTCCGATGGAAGTCGTTCCTTGACCATGTTGACCATGCCGTGCCGAGAGCACCAGGGCGGTGGACGACGGCGAGGCCTAGGAAGGGGACGACGTGGAGCCGGGGAAGACGCGGCAGTGGAAGCCCGCGCGGAGAGGAGTACGAGGGTTCACTGGTTCAACTGTGGTGTGAGGCTACCGTCGCCACAGGGCCTGACCAGCGGTGGGAATAGTAGGGGGCGGTGAGGCCTCCGTGGCAGCACATCCGGCCACGGGAGGTAGGAGCATGCGGCACGACCGGCGCTGCTTTGGGCGACTGGAGCAAGAAGACCAGAGGTTGAAGAAGCACTACGGCTGTTGGATGGACATCATACGGTCACTAGAGCTACAATCGTTTATATTGACTAAGTTGACAAAGCCCTCCATCCCCGTCAACTTAGTAGGCCCACAAGTCAACCTCCCACCAAGGTGTGTCCCAGCTAGCAGGGGTATTCATTTTTGTGTGTGTAATAAGGAGGCACTTCGGTGGGTCCGAGCTGACAGCAGGGGGAACGTTTTTTTTCATGAAATACGGTGGCCCATCGGGTGGGTCCCAGCAGTCAGGGGCAAAGGTTTTTTTCGCGAAATACTGGTGGCCCGTCGGGTGGGTCCCTGCTATCAGGTGGAGGAATAATTATTTTCCGCGTAATAAGGAGGCACTTCCTTGTGGCTGCCGTGGACCCAGCTGTCAGCCTCTCCACATACAATATTCTTCCGGTGGAATTCGGTCGTTGACCACATTGACCACGCCGCGCCGAGAGCACCACGGCGGTGGACGACGGCGAGGCCTAGGAAGGGGACGATGCGGATCCGGGGAAGACGCGGCAGTGGATGCCCACGCGGAGAGGAGTACGAGGGTTCACTAGTTCGGCTGCGCTGCCGTTGCCGCAGAATAACAGGGGGTGTGGGTGAGTGGAGTGGAGGGATGGCCTGACCAGTGGTGGGAGTAGTATGGGGGCGGTGAGGCCTCCGCGGCAGCACAGCCGGCCACGGAAGGCAGGAACAGGCGGCAAAAGCGGCGCTGCTTTGGGCGGCTGGAGCAAGAAGACCAGAGGTTAAAGAAGCACTACGGTCATTGGATGAACATCGTACGATCAGTCGAGCTAGAATCATGCATATTGACTAAGTTGACAAAGCCCTTTGTTCCCGTCAACTTAGTAGGCCCACTATACTGGGTCCTAGCTAGCAGGGAGAGTATTCATTTTTTTGTGCGTAATAAGGAGGCACTTCCTTGCGTGCGAAGATATAGCTGGTGGGTCCGAGTTGTCAGCGGCGATAACGTTTTTTTCGCAAAATATAGAGGCCCTTTCGGTGAGTCCCAGATGTCAGATGGATGAATCATTATTTTGCGTGTAATAAGGAGGCATTTCCTTGCGTGCGGCCGTGGACCCAGCTGTCGTCCTCTCCACGTACAATCCACTTCAGATGCATGTCGGTCGTTGACCATGTTGACCAGGCCGCGCCGAGAGCACCAGGGCGGTGGACGACGGCAAGGCCTAGGAAGGGAACGACACGGAGGCAGGGAAGACTCGGTAGTTGTTTCCCACGCGGAGGAGAGTACGACTGTACGAGGGTTTACTGGTTCGTCTGCCGTCGCCGGAGAATAACAGCAGGTGTGGGACTGTGGGTGAGTAGAGGGATGGCTAGGCAGCGATGGGAGTATGATGGGGCGGTGAGGCCTGCGCGGCAGCACAGCCGGCCGCGGGGAGGAGGGAGCAGGCAGTCCCGCCGACGCTTGTTTGAGCGGCTGGAGCAGGAAGAGCAAAGATTGAAGAAGCACGACGGCCATTGGATGGAAATCCAACAGTATACATGCCATCTGTGGAAATCCTCAAATCTGTGGAAAACAACATACAACCTATCTGCCATTATTTCAAATAATTTATAGCCCAATTGCTAATTCTTACGGTTTTTTTGGAGCCCATATTCTTTTATTTAGCATTACAGCCCATATTGTGGCCACGGTTAAAAAATTATACGAAATTTTGCATATGTCGGTGCGGTTTGAACTGTTTTTAATCCCGAAATTTCGAGTCACATTCAGACTGATTTTAAAAATAAATGCATATCAATATAAAATCCAATAAATTGTCCACGCATAAAAATCAATGCAATTTAAAATCTCAAAATGAAAAAAAGATATTTGAAACTAATTGCCGGTTTGATGTGGTTTAAAAATGTACAACCCATTTCTCATTACTGATAGGCCATTTTCTCGGCCAGCCGAATGAAGCTCTCCTTGTCTTGAAAGATTTGCAGCCCAACAGGCCTGATAAAACGACTTACTTGACAAATCACAAAAAAACTGGGCTATCCATTTTCAGAAAGAAAAAAACTACTGGGCTGGTCTGTGGTAAACATAAAAGAAAAGGTTGTCTAGACAGGCCAGAGTGTCCCGCACAGCCCAGTTGACACCCTGCTTCCGTCTCAAAAACAAATTAGATAAATGTCACTCCAATTATGGTGATTCATAAAAATGTCGCTGCAATTTCCAAACTTTGAAAAATTCCACTGCAATTTTTGCAAACTTTGAAAAACGCCACCGCAGTTTGCAAACTTTGAAAAACGCCACTCTAGACTTCGAGAAATGCCACTAGAAATGGCATGAAATGGCATTTTTCAAAGTTTGGAAATTGCAGTGGCATTTCTCGGATACACCAGATTTGGAGTGGCATTTATCAAATTAATCCAAAACAAAAATAATTGGGCGAGCTGCTGGGTCCCTGGTGTCAGCCGCTCGTTGTGCAATTCTCTCGTTTATTGACTATGTTGACAATGGCATGGGACCCAGATGTCAGAAATCCACTAGGAGGAGCCATTTTTTTATTGGCTTGAAATAAGGAGGCACTTGCTTGCGTACTGCCATGACCTTGGCGGGTCCCTGCTGTCATCCTCTCCACGTACAATCATCTCCTGATTGTGTACGCGTCAACTTGCTAGGCCCACAAGTCAGCCTCTAAACCCGTGGAGGACAAATACAACCCATTTAAAAAAATAACAGCCCATTCCATACATTCAAATGGAAAGTTCAACATTCAGAGCAAAGTAACAGGTCTGATCCATATATAGAGTACTGAACTTCCATGTTGACAACCATCATAGCCAAGTTAACTATCTACTCCCACTAATACTCTAGTAGCGTACAAGTACTAACTTACTCTTAGCTAACTAGACGATGCC
Organism: Triticum aestivum; assembly: GCF_018294505.1. Taxonomy (NCBI): domain Eukaryota; kingdom Viridiplantae; phylum Streptophyta; class Magnoliopsida; order Poales; family Poaceae; genus Triticum; species Triticum aestivum. The sequence continues at coordinate 551,714,699 of NC_057804.1, forward strand.
GGCTGTCATCTGTGGTACACGCTAAACGCCGGCACCGGCGTCCTGCACCTCGCCTCGGACTTGCCAGAGGTGCGATAGGGCGCGTTGCTCGCGTGCGTTGGCTCTTTCCATGCCGGCGTGGTCCACCGAAGCTTCGGCTTCCAAGCGGGAAACCCACTTGATGAGCTGGTAGTAAAAATCGGCGTCGCGAACGCGTGCGTGCCCGACATCCTCCAGGGCTATTTTCTGGGCGCCGGCCTCCACGTAGTCGTCCCAGTTGCGGGCGCTCTACTCGCGACTCAGAGCGTCGGTGCGCTGCTGCTCCATGTCCCGCTGGCGGCGCAAATCAGCGATACGCTGCTCCTCCACCAGGCGGTCGCGCTCCAACAACTCTTGCTCCTCCGCCACGCGGTCGCGCTCCAGCAACTCCTCGATCTGCGCATTGCCATCTAAAGATAGATAGAATGCCTCCTCCCTCCGTCTGCCTTCCGGTGAAAAACCGAACACTAGTTCCGGCGGTGACCGCCTCCGGTGTCGCCTACCGTGGACGGGCGGGGGCATGGCGGACGTGGCAAGCGACGTCGGGCCGGTGGGGGATTATGAGGATATGGCGAGTTGGGTCATGGTGGCACCAGAGAAGGCCGGGAAACAATACTTATAGGGGGAAGGTAGCGCGACGGTCATCGGAATTCAATGCATAATGGCTTAGCGCGCCAGCTTGCCATGGAAAACTAGGGAAACTGAAATTATGACTGTGCCATCCCATCCTGTCTGGGTCGCACGCCGACATGGCGGTCAAACAAGTGCACTCGAATCATCTCCCTCCTTGTCAATAATGATTCCACAGATTTAAAAGCACGCAACAATTAAAGCGTATCTTTTTTCGCATCAGTTAGCTGCCATAATTACGACCGACTGCATGCAGGCACTCAGAATCACTCGCAGGCAGTACTCGAAGCAGCATGCAACGAGTCGCAGCCGAGGGCACGCATATAGCCACTTAAATCGCTGGAATTAATTAGGCTTAAACTTATGCATGCCGTTAATTATTGCCATGCCTTGGTCTTGCTGCTTTGCTCACGGGACTAATAAACCCAGACGGAGGGAGTACCTTGGTTGGTGAGAGGTTTGAATTAAGCCCTGCAAACCGGAAAGAAGGTACTAGTACGTGCGTGATCTGCTATTTGTTCGTGTAGGATCGAGTAGGTCGTTTCTTGAATTGAGCCCTGCAAACCGGAAAGGAGGTAGTACGTGCGTGATCCGCTATTTATCCGTGTAGGATTGATAGTGTAGCTTGTCAGTTTCTTCAGAGGTAGGCATTTTTATCCATGTAGGATCGATAGTGTAGCTTGTCAGTTTCTTCAGAGGTAGGCATTTTTATTCAAAAAACTGCCACTTTGCATCTTGTGTCGCAAATAAAACTGCCAGGAGCGCATTTGTAGGCTAGCTAGTGATCGATCAGTAACTTGTAAACACTGAGCGAACAAAAATAAGTAACTGTTAATGCATCTCAATGATTCACAGATCATATACAAATATGCAGCTCCAAAAGCAAAGGTCAGCCACTTTGGATCTTGCGTCGCAACTAAAACTAACTAGTACGATTCCCATACATAAGATCAACATGTTAATGCATCTCAATGATTCACAGATCATATACAAATATGTAGCTCCAAAAGCAAAGATCTAGAAAAAACAACTGTTCTTCCTACTAACATGGATGCTTCTCTTGGCCAACATTCAGTACAGACTGAAAGACAAATTTGTTTGTGAAGTCTACAATTCCTCTTGCAAACGTAAGTGGTTTCACCAACAGCTGGAACCATGAGAATGAACCACACATGATGGAGGAACATCCACTGCAATATGATTTGGTCTTCTCTCGATCACACCGCAAGACTATTTTCGGAATACAAACTTTAACTTAGGCAAAATGATGCCCATTATATAATCAAACCAAAGCAATGAAGCACCAAGTGTTGGCCAGTAAATAGTACAGTACTACTTTTCTGCAGTCCATGAAGTGACTATCCAATCTTTGTGTCTATTTTCAAATGGCACTCATGTAGTGACTATACTATTCTCTTGTGCAGTTCAACCAAAATTGTGGACACCTTGTTTGTTTGCCAAATAGCAACGGGCAGACATCTCTGTCTGCGCAAATATCAAGCAGCTAGTAAACATATCAAGCAGGTAGCAAACCACTAGTATTACTATCTAATGACAATACAAAAAGAGTAGCAAGATAGTAGCAAACCATGTACCTTCATAATGAACAACTCATAGTACCACCAATTGGATATAAAGGTTTGGAAAAAAACATGCTCCTAATGTTGAACCAGTTGGACTTTTTGTGCAGCTCCACTAAAATCGAGCATCCCTGTTTGCACAGATATTGAAAGTGTGATTACTATAAAAGTGGCACTAGTTGAAGCATAGACTCAAAAATATAAGAATTCCAATTTCTTAATGGGAAAAGGTAGCAAGAATGTTTCTAACAACCTGTTTGAAGGAATAAATAAAGCAACAACGGCTGATGTCAGGAAGGCATACATAGTTTTTTCTGAAAAATTGAGCCATTCCTGACTTTTCCTCTTCTTTTAAGCAAATTTTGTGCAGTTCTACTAAAATAAAATGCCATCACCGCCTTGACAATTTAGTGACACTGTACAAAAGGAAATGACTTAACATTACATCATCATGTCAGGTATGTAGTCGACATGCATTAGAGACAAACATACATACCTCCTCCGATAACATAATGAACATTAATTTTAACAAAGGTGTGACTAGATTTACCGGGATAATCTGAGTGAACTCTACAACCTCTGTTCCTTAATATAAGACGTTTTCGCCGTTCAATTTAAAGTACCTAAACGTCTAGTATTTAGAAAAACAGGTAGTAGTTTTCTTGAGCACATATCTGGGAAAGCTTGCGACACTTTATTTCTGTCCACACGCTAATGCAACACCATTCGAATACTACAAATATACACTAATCCAGTGGCTAGTGCAACAATAGATAGTTTATTACAGGGTACAATAGAATGGTTTTACTGAACATATTTCAATAAACTCTAGCACTGGAAGGTTTCTATAAGAATTAACAATACAAAATGTAAAGGTAACAAGTTTCAGCATTGGTATACTAGCTGTGCATGAGCATTAAAGTGAGGTATGTAATCTATAAGCATTAATAGTGCAAAAATCTGAAGGTAGTAACAAGTTTCATCATTGGTATACTGACCGTGCAACAACATTAGAATGCCTTAGCTGAAAAATCTTTAATACATCCACAATCAACAACTAACGCTGAAATAATCCAGTGACATTAAATGGCATTGCTTAAATTTATCGGTGGCATTAGACTAAGAGCGGCATAAGTTAAATGTGGCATCACTTTAGCAGTAGCATTGCTTGACTTGACTGCTGGCGTTATACTAACAGGAAAAAAAGTGGCAATAAGAGCATGGGAAGCCCATTCGGACAGTGGGCGCACTAGTACGATGTACCTCCACAGACGCAGAGTGGTGAGGGAGGTATGGTTGCCCAGAGCAACAAATATCCAGGCAACATATGTGGATTACATCCCATTTTTGTTCTCTTTAGCCACCTTTTTCCTATGTGAGGACAACAAACCGATCGACCTGGTCATTCTCTATTGCGTTGTCATGCCTTTCTACCCTTCTTCAACCGAGAGACACGAGACTCGTTCCTTAGCTACTGATTTTCCCCTTTTCAACCTAGATGTGGGTTCGATGCCTACTCTCTTGGACAGTACAGTCTCCCTTCCTTTCCTTATTCAACCCAGACATGGATTAGTCTGCATGAAGTAGGGTTTCCTTTAATAGTGCAAATTATGGTTTTCGCCTGCGTGGCCAGCAGAGCAGAGGATAGTAAATTGGGAAGATGGTGGAGTGGAAAAAGATCCACATGCAACGACGTGGTAGATGGGGCAATAGAACAAGGGTATGGTTCAAAAAGAGGTAGCATACCTGAGGGTCGGCGGGAAGTGGCTTCGCTCGTGGTCGTCGTCCTCCGCACACACTACGACAGCGAGCTTGGGGATGGAGGCCATCCCGCGCGGGTGCTAGGTCTGAGAGGACGGCCTTGTCATCAGTGCGTGACCTCGCTCACCGACGACGAGTGCGTCAACGCTGCACGTCCTTTTCTTCCCCGGCAGATCTGTGACCACTGGTGAGGAGGGAGAGAGGGGCCGTCTTTTTTAGATCTGGAGAGGGGTGGTAGTGTAAGAAGCAAGTGGGCAGCCCTTGGCAAGAAAGTGTTGAAGCTCCAGCCTATATATCTTTTTTATACTACTAGTACTAGAGGTGGAGTAGTGGTAGAGTAGTTTATATTTTCTCTGCATACAGTACCAGTTAGTCGTGCTTCAAAACTGAATGGCACGCCATTAAAAAAATAAAGGTCGATAACTAGTGCGGCACCTCGGGCCAACGCGACCAGATCACATTTTGCACGAGAAATTACACACCGTGTTTCGTTGACATGTGGTCCCGTTCCAACATATCAGTGAGACGACAGCGAGTAGTAGGAGTATTTCCGAACGGACGTGTAGGCCGGGGCGCCTCTTCATGAACCGTGGCAAACTGGCAACCGTCCACTGACTCTTTGCCTTTCCCTCTTGATTTGGAACTGATGTCGCACGCTCTTCCTCTCCCTCCTCCATTTTCCTTCAGCCCTTCACCCTTTCTTCTGCCATTGTTCGATCGTCTTCTCCATGGAGGGAGCAGGCCGAAAACGACCCCGTTATTCTTGCCCCGATCTGAAAGGTGACGTGGTGGAGGAACTCATTGATCGATGCGACGTCATCACCTCGGCTAGCATGGCAGGTTCATTCAAGCCCATTCTTGACTCAACTAATAACATCATTACAAGGAACCGATGAGTCAAGGAGCGGTTTGATCTCCCCTATCTTCTTTGCCATGACCCTGATGACTGGCGCCGGCACGACGGAGGCCTCGCCCTATGCAAGTTGATGCCGCTTGATAATGATACGTATGATGTTAAGATGCCATCGCTTGAGGGCAAGGCTTGGGCAGGCGCAAATGGAGATTGGGTTGTTTACATTGGGTCCAGCTGCGAGTGGGAACTTGTGAATGTGTACACTCGTGACCGGGTTCCACTTCCAAAAATCTCAGCAGACTGCCTAGAGGTTGAGCACACCGGCATTGTACGCACGTTCAAATACGATCATGGTGACTGTCTTCTACGGAAGATAGCAATTTGTCGAGTTCCCAACCACTCTTGGAAATACAACAACTATGAAGTTGTTGCTATCTTCGACAAGCTTGTTGCCATCCTTGGTGGTTTGACTCGATGGATATTGCTCAAAAATCAGTTTCTGTACACGAATGAGTATTGTGATGCAATTCAATACGAGGGCCTTGTGTTTGCTGCCACCACTCGTGGCACTGTTTTTGCATGGCATCCTCGTAGTTTTGGTATGTTTGTCTTCCATCGTAATTATAATTGTTTCATTCACATGCATGCGGGTTAGCAAGTTTCCCTTTACTAATTAACCTTCTTCTTGTGTTTCCAAGGTCCTGTGAACATTCCACCACCTATACTTGAAAATTTTTATAACCAAGGGGGACATGATAATGGTGATGATCACGAGCATGAGGACGAGCAGCGCCCATATACTCTTTGGCGCCTAGCAACTAATTCCGATGGATCACCTCTTCTTGTGTGTATACAACCCACTGATGATGTTACTGCTAAGCAAGCAGGTGTAGTCTCCCATGATCGCACTCTCTGGACCTATTCCAACACCCGTTGCATGGTATTCGGGATGGATACTAGTGTGCTAGCGCCAACTCCTTCTCCCTGGTACAGAATTGATAGTCTTGGAGAAAACTCGCTCTTCCTTGGAAAAAACTATCCGATGATGGTGAAAGGCGATCCAACTGCTATTGACACAATGTTACTACCATTTATGAGAAGCAACTGTGTCTATACCTCGGACACAATGTTACTAAATTTATGAATGGCTTTCGAGTCGCTTCTCTGAGTGAGTGGTGCGACGAGGCAAAAAAATATTTTCCGAATACATAATTGTACGTGCATTGCAACAGGTTATCGGATGAGGCCAATCAACAATGGGTTAATTATCCTTTTGCCCTCAGTGGTGTCCATGTGCTCAGTTTTGCCCTCAGATGCAAATTGTCCTCAGTTTTGCCCTAGTCCGAGCACAACAACTACGACGAGGCCAAACGGCCATATTTGAGTCCATTCCGTCCGCCGGCGTTAGTAGTTGTGGGTCCGGAGCTTACACATGGGACCGCGTGGACGTGGGTCCGGAGCTGACATGTAGGCCCGTGCAACTAAATCCCCAAATCATTCTAGCTCACACCCATCCGCCCGGCCGGCTGTCCCGCGCTGCCGTCGCCGCCACCTGCGCCATGGCCAGCACCTGCCCCGCCACCAGCTGCACGGCCTGCTCCGCCGCTACCTCCCTGCGCCTACGCTCCACGGCTCATTGTGACGCCCACCACCTTCCTGCGACGCCACGGGTGGGGCGCCCGCCACCTGCTCGATTCGCGGCGCGGCCTCCTTCCGTGCGCCCGGCCGGAGCGCTCAAAGGTGGGGGGCTGCTGGAGCTATTTGAACTAGGAGGAAGAACCCTAGGGCAAAATGGTGAGCAGCAACGACCCCGGAGTATTTGGCGAGGCAGGCATCGGGCCGGAGATCCGCCGCGTCCACGACTGGGTTCCCGAGGGGTAAGTCTCGCCTCTTGTTTAGATTGATCTTAGTTGTGCATTTGAACACTCGATTCGAGTAGGTTTGCCCAATTAGTGTGCTGATTGCGTCTCTGTTTTTCGCCGGTTAGGACGGAGTTGCGGTTTGCTTTCATGGTGCACATTAGAAGGGACCGGTACATGTTCGATGCAAAGGATAAGAAGAAATACCAAGGAGGTTTTGATTATCGGTTGCCAATGGCTAGTAATTGGAGTTTCAGACAATTTGGTGGAGGTAATTTGTAGCCAATATCCTTGGGGTTTGCTTGATGAAGTGGTATACAAATACTATGATGGGGAAAAGAATTGGGTGACAGTTAGTAATGATGAAGAGCTAGCTACCATGTTTGTTAGGCATAAAGAGAAAGATAATTTTCATGTGAGGCTGCAAGTTGATGTGCTTGAGCAGGCATTTGGACCTAGGATGGCGGGTGCAACATCTCGGGGAGAATCAAGTCGTCGTAATGGCATCTCTAGCCAGAACAGTTCAGTTGGTGCATGGCGACGTGGTGGCTCGACAAGTGTGGGCAACAGCAGTAGGGTCCCCCTTGAAGTGGAGCCTGATGGCTACAATTCTGGGGTTGATGAAGAGAAGTTATATTCTGATGTTATTCAGAATTTACGACGGGCACCTCGGGCTGAAAACCAAGATGAGGCTCAGAATGCAGTCCGTGTGGATGATGACGCGATGGGTGAGGACGAAGACCTTGCAGCTGTTGAATGGGACCCTTTGAACCCTCAAATGGAAGAAGGTACAGTTTTTGCATCCATGAATGAGTGTAGAAATGCACTTGTGACATACTGCATCAAGGTAGAACATACTTTCAAAGTTGACAAGAGCGATCAAGTACGTTACAGAGTGCACTGTCCGACTGAGGGTTGTCCATGGAGGCTGCTTGCATCTAAAATGCGGAATAGCACTAATGTTCAGGTCAAAGTGAACCCTTTTAAGCACACATGCCAGGAATCAACCCTTAGGAAGGATACAATCAGTAGAGCCAAGTCAAGATGGGTGGCAGAAGAAGTAAAAAAGTGGGTGAAAGAAGACCAGCAAGTGGGTCCAAAGGAATTACAGAAGAACATCAAAGATAAGTTCAAGATAGATTTACCATACATGAGGTTGTTCAATGGTAAACAACATGCTATGGATTCTATTTATGGTAACTGGCAGGAAAGTTTTCAATTGTTGTATTCATTCAAAGGTGAAGTGGAGAGGACAAGCCCAGGTAGTATTGCAGATATTGATCACCACACCGTGGAGTACACATTCAGGGGAGTGACAAAGACCAAGGAATACTTTAGAAGGGTTTTTGTCTGCTTTGAGGCTTGTTGCCGGGGTTTTTTGGCAGGCTGCAGGCCTTATTTGGCTATTGATGCCACTTTTCTCACAGGGAGGTTTAAAGGACAGTTAGTAGCAGCTTGTGCAGTTGATGCACATAGTTTTGTATTTCCAGTTGCCTATGGTGTGCTGGAGACAGAGTCTGAGGAGAGCTGAACTTGGTTTTTGCATAATCTCCGCCGGGCTATTGCACATCCCAATGGGTTGGTCATTCATACAGATGCCTGCAAAGGTTTAGAATTAGCCGTGGACAATGTGTTCCCTGGAGTAGAGCATAGGGAATGCATGCGTCACCTTGCTGCAAATTTCATGAAGAAATTCAAAGGAAAGGTGTATACCGACAATTTATGGCCAGCATCTTTGACATGCAGTGTGAAGAAGCACAACTACCACTTGAGGCAGTTATACATGAATCCCAAAGTGAAAGAATACTTGGAAACACACCACTCCAAGTTATGGGCCAGAAGCCAATTCAGTGAAGTGAGCAAAGTTGACTATGTGCACAATAATCTAGCAGAGTCTTTCAACTCAACGATCCAGAAACTAAAGGGTCATTATGTGGTGGATTTGCTTGACAGGATAATGATAGAATACATGCAGAAATTTCATTATCGTGCAGGAATAGCCGAGGCAAAATTCATGGGCCACATTATCATCCCTGCCGTGATGAATGAACTGAAGCAGAAGACATCAGGCTTGGAAATGAACATGCCGCTTTGCTCGGGTACCACCACAAAGATATCATATTTGGATAAAGAGAAGAGGGAATGGAGATATCCAGTGGATTTAGAAGCTAGAACTTGCAGTTGTAGGCAATGGCAGATAACTGGGTTGCCATGCATTCATGCCTTGTTTTTCATCACTTCTCTCCCAGGTCCAGCAGGGAACATACAGCAGTATGTGCATGATTACTACTCTGTTGCAAGGTTCAAAGACACATATGCTTATGCCTTGCCTGCTATGGAGGGAAAACAACAATGGGACATGGTGGACCCTGGATTCAAGCTTTGCGCTCCAGTTCTGAAGAGAGCAACAGGTAGACCAAGGAAGAGTCGAATCAGACCTCGCAGCGAAGGAGCTGGACTTGGAGCGAGGAAGCGTAAGTGCACAAGATGTGGTGGGTCTGGTCATTTCGGTAAGTATTGTGATAACACAGTAGATCCAGCGTTCGGAGAGAGTTTCGATGAAGGCTTCGATGAAAATGTTGGTCAGCAGCCGGTTGCCTCAACAGATGATGAAAATGATGGTCAATAGCCGGTTGCATCAGATGAGGATTTTGACGAGGTTCCAAATGATGATGGCCAACAGCCGCATGATTTTGACGATGATCCAAAATATCCTCCAAATAATGATTCAAGTGAGGCTCCAAATGGTGATCCAAGTGAGGCTCTAAATGGTGATCATGGTGATCCAAGTGAGGCTCCAAATGATGATCCAAGTGAGGCTCCAAATGGTGATCCAAGTGAGGCTCTAAATGGTGATCATGGTGATCCAAGTGAGGCTCCAAATGATGATCCAAGTGAGGCTCCAAATGATGATCCAAGTGAGGCTCCAAATGGTGACCAACCTTCTGTTGTTGTGAGTTCTGCTAGGTATGTAAATCTTGCAAGGGTCAAATACTACTGTACATCTATCACTTGACACGATCTCATTACTGTTTATGTTTGGACCCTTTATGTTTTGTACAGCTCTATGGTAGGTTTGAAGAAGACGCGCAAGGTACCGACAACCAAGAGAAAAAGAGAAGAAACAATGAGCACAAGGTGCACGAGGAGCAAAGTGATGGCAAGAAGCTCAAGGAACAGACAGAAGCCCTAACGCTATCTATGAACAATTATGAAACATTATGAATAAGGAATGATATTGTATTATGAAACATTTATCACTTGACATGTTGTATTTCTGTTGGATGATGTTGGACCTATGTTAGAAGTATGTTTGACATGATGTTTAAATATCTGTTGGATGATGTTTGAATGAGCACATGGTTTTCCTTTTTTTTGATTTTTTTGAATTTTGTTTTGCTCATTTAAATTCTGGTCAAACCTAACTTTGACCAAGATTTAAGCAAGTCTAAAACATCAAAATGAAAAACTAAGCCTGGATACTTCTTAGTCAATCCAAAATGAAGTTGTGGTGAGGTTTTTGAAGTTTTCATGAAAAATGTGCTAAAAAGAGGGGTCCAAAGGTAGGGTAAACGGCCTCATTTCTAAGCAAGGTTTTTTTCCACCTTATCTAAATCAGCCAAATAACTTTCCTACACATATATTCTATATGTACAGACTATGTGCGCTGGTTTTTCCATTTTTTGATTTTTTTTAAATTTGTTTTGCTCATTTGAATTCTGGTCAAACTTAACTTTGACCAAGATTTAAACAAGTGTAAAACATCAAAAATGAAAAACTAAGCCTGGATCCTTCTTAGTCACTCCAAAATGAAGTTGTGGTGAGTTTTTTGAAATTTTCATGTTCATTTCCCCAAAACACTTCTCTTCACTTCATACAAGAGAGTTTGAGATACTCGAGATATCATACAATACACATGTACTTATCATTTAAATGTATGTAAAGCTTGTTTATCAACTTAAATCGTTAGTATATGACATAAGAAGACTATGTGCGTAGGTTTTTCATTTTTCTGATTTTTATTTAATTTATTATGCTCATTTGAAATCTGGTCAAACATAGCTTTGACTGCTCCAAACCCCTCCCAAACCCCGCTAAGCCTAGCGTTGAATAAGGACCGTTCATCTAACCCTAGCGGCGATCAAGGGCCGTCGATCTAACCCTTCTAGAAGGAATCTGCGGGGAGGAGGGGGGCGATCCGCGAGATGCAATCTGATTGGCTGGGAGATTGTTTTTTTTAACAAATATCGGGCGCGCTGGATGGACCGTTGGGCCGTCTCGTTGTCTGGGCCTGAGACCGCAGTAAATAGCCCGTCTCAGCCTTTCCAGGCCTTGCATGCGTGGAGGCGGCTACGTGGTTTTGCGCATGCGCGGGAGGCGGCGACGTGCATGCATGCGAGTGAGGCGAGCGAGGCGCGCTAGGCGAGCTAGGCTAGCGAGGCGAGCTAGGTGGTTCAGGGCAGCGATTCACATGCACTGCCCGGTCAAAGATGCATCGTTTTCGTGCAAAAATTTAAGTGTGCAAAACGTAACGGATACACACATGCGTCCGGATTCACACACGCACCGTTCTCATCCTTTTTCTCTTCCTCTCCCACCCACAGGCCTATAAATGGGGTGCCTCTCTTCCTCTCCCACCCACAAGCCAGATCTGATCCTCTCCAACTTCAAACACCCAAGCGACCGAGCCCTCCCCAAGCGAGACCAAGTGAAGAAGATGTAGTTCAACGGGCCGACCTTCAGCCGTCCGCCTCTGGTGCCGGAGCTGTGCTAGCCACCGGGCGTGCTCGTGGAGAGGGAGCTCCGTGTGTGGGCTATTTCAAGGTGGAGGGGTTCCGTCGAACTCACCCGCGCCTTCCTCAGAGCCGGCTATGGCCACCTCCCACGGGGCTCGCCGAGGATGTTCACCCTCAACGAGGTTCGTGACCGCGGCGGCATCCTCCTACTGCTCACGGTCACCTTCACCAACCCATTTGACGCGCGCGAGCTCCTCGGCCAAGTCTTTTGGTGCGGCTGCGAGGCCATCTTCTTCACCATCTACAACATCTACACCAACTACGAGCGCATCTTCCCCGCTCCAGGCCAGATGCACTCCCTTCCCTATGACGACGAGGAGGAGGTGTGAAGATGAAGACGGTGTTGAAGGGGCGCGCGCGGCCAAGGTGGAAGAAGGAGGTCAAGATGAAGATGTTCAAGCCCGGAGTCAAGCTCGTCATGTTTGGTTTTTTATTTTGTTGCTTTTCTATGTCGTGTCGTGTCGTGTCATGTTTCGTCATGTGTCCGTGAACTGTCCGTGAACTTATCTAAGTTATTGTAATGGTACGGTGTGTTCCATCTTATTATGTGTGTTAAAAAATGTCCGTGCCCAAACTTATCATTTCTTCCCTAAACAAGTCATGAAGTTCGAGAACTTGTGGTTTTCGGAGGGGGTGAGAAGCCCTCTATTTCATTCAAACAAAAAGTCATGAACTAACATGCAAATTTATTCCCTTTAAATCCTAAACCAAGTGCCACTCTAACCCTAAACCAAGTGCCACTCTGACCAAAATCATGTGGTAGTGCAACATACATTTTCAACCTTCCAACCCTCCAAAATTTAAGTGCAAAACAAAGGAAAACCACTCTCACGCATGTGCAAACATTCACGGTATCACTATTTTTTTTTAAAATTCACAGTCTCACTATGTATACCTTCCTTCCCTACGCATGTCAAAGTCTTGCCATCTGTCCTAGTGGTTACCAGCGTAGCCCTAAACACCACAGAACCACGCGGTCCTGGGTTCGAGTCCCCAGCCGCACCAATTTTTTGTGCATTTTCCACCCTTCATTTTTTTAGACATATTATGTTTTTCTCAATGTAATGCCCTTAAAAATGTTCATTTATTTTGGCACCTGGTGTAAACCTCTACCAGAGCTGAGGCACATTTTCTATGACCTTTTGGTCTTTGATTTAAATCACGGTGTATTTGAATTGGATTAATTAACAGCTCCAAAAAATTTCTAACCTTAATTGTTTGGCTCCGGAATAATTCAATTAGCTTCCACAAAAAGTTTCAGCATTATGATTTACTGCCTAAATTAAATCAGAATAGAAAACAGAAAAATAAGCAAGAAAACCCCTGAATGGGCCTAATTGGATGCAGTTGGCCCATTAGTCTAGCCTGCACTTGGCTCTACGCTCTGAATTTGGCCCAAGAGCAACCTTTTTTTTGGACAGAAAGGCAGAGCAGAGAGCTGCATTTCATTGATCAAAAGTTTCTGAATTCCTAATTTCTTCTCTTTTTTTCCAACATATTTAAATGTTGGTCACTTCTTATCTTTTTGTTTCAACATTTAAACAACTTTAACCAACATTTAAACTAGGTGAATTTCTCAAACAATTTCAAGATTACAAATTCCTTCATAATTCATGCCTTTCCATACATTTTCAACATTACAACCAGTGCGATTACCATACCTACAAATGCCCAAAAGTATTTGCAAATGGGTATTGGTAGTGCTTGATCTTCAAGCTTCCTAACCTTCTTCTTCAACATCCTAAGCTCAATAGCTAGCTCTCTGTCAGTGCGTGCTTCGCCATCCATCTCTTCTTCCGGAGCTCATGGTGTGGCCATTGCCGTTCGTGGCAGCAAGCGCAACCATTCTTCATGCTCTTCTTGCAGTTCATTCATCAGAGTCTTGGCCAGAGCATCGACCCAAAGAAAGAAGCATGTCACCTGCATGAACACCAAACAGATCAACCCATTGCTCAAACATCCCGACGACGAAAATGGTGCAATTGCCCCGATTCTTACCCCATTCTCGCTGCACACGTAGAACGGACGATTCTGGTTCCTCGGTGTCTGAGAAACCCTTCGATCAACGCCCGCCCGGCACCGCGGACAGACGAAGACAGGCATGTCCACACGCGCCCGGCTCTGCATCCGCGAGGTGGCGCGGGAGCTTGAGGAAGACATGGAGCTCGGAGCCGAAGGGGATCTCAACGCCGCCGCGCCCTCCACTGCTAGCTTCCCACCGCCGCGCCCTCCACAGCTAGCTTCCCGCCGCCGTGCTCTCTCTCTCTCACCGTGGTCACCGACATGCTCTCTGTCGCCGTGGTCACCGCCGCTGTCGCCCGCTTATATAGCACACCCGCCAACGGCTCTCTGCTCAACGGCTCTTTGCTGGGTCCCACAAGCCACGCGTGCAACGGTCTGAATAAAATTGTCCGTTTCTGCCGCGTGGTCCCACCTGTAAGGGCCGAGTCAAAAGGTTGACCTGACGGAGACGGCAGAGTTCACAGAACGAGTCAGTGCGCACGGACTAGGGGAAAAACTGAGCACAATTCGCATCTGAGGGCAAAACTGAGCACATGGACACCACTGAGGGGAAAAGGATAATTAACCCATCAACAATAGTAGTACACTATTTGTACTAGCTTCACATGCTTCGCGCGTCGGGCGGGTGTTTTTACTGTAGCCATATGTTAATGTGTTCGCTGTACGTAACCAACACCTTGAATCCTTGATACTAGTACTATATAGTACGAGTAGTAGGGTGGCATGGGCCAGAACAAGCATTCACGTCCAGGAGTACGGCACACGCCACCACCACGACATCCATCTGACACCATATTATTTCTTGGAGTCCGTGCTAGAGCAATCTCTTCAACCTCGTCGTTTCTCTAACTTCAGCCATCACGCGACGGGTGAGGTGGGGGTTTGCCGATAGTCGGTTTCCTTAACTGCGGTCCCACTTGTAAGGCCAACTCCAACGCACGACCCCAAATGGACCTCCGTTTTGCACGAACTCCAACGATAATTTTGACTAGAAAAGCAAGACCAAAGAAAACAAGAACCACAAGAATACATTTTACTACTCCTGTAGGTTGGATTAGTGCCTTCTCGATGCATTCATTGTTGATCTGCGGAGGCTCGATCTTGAGTGATTCTTTCTTCTTCGAGTGTAAAGAAGTAGACATTGCTTCCTCGCATCTAGTCTCATGTCTAGCCTCTATTCTAGTAGGAGTATCAACAAGTGCACTAATCTCATCTCTAGCCTCCGTGCTAGCTAAAAGTGATAGAACATCTACTAAATTGCGCTCTATCAATATATGGATGTACTCTTCTTCCCAATATAAAAATTTGCATCCATTCTACTCCCTCCGTTGCACAATACATGCCTTCTATTTGTCAAAATATATATGTATCTAGACATGTTTTAGTATATAGGTACATCCATTTTTGGACAAATGGAAGTCAAGTATTTTGGAATGGAGGGAGTACACAATAAAACTTTTAAGTTAGCACAACTAGTCTAATCCGAGAGCACAACCGAAGATTTGGTCGGGTTCTTCCTCCTTTTGCCGACACGTGGGACATCCAACATCCAGGTCGTGTCATGAAAGAAAATAGAGTGGCAGTTGAAGCCACGAGATGTGCATCTTGGGTTAAACTGTAAATAGAATCTTACTACTCTTGAGTAACTCCAAAAGCGGCCACCGAAGATCTTTATTGGATTTGTTTTTCATCACCAACACGTCGAGGTGAAAGATGTGCAGGTTCAGTGGGTCCGCTTGCGTTTTCACTGACATGTGGGACCGCATGTGAGCAAACAGACGATGGGCTTCGCGCGTCCGCTGGCTGGCTGAGAAGAGAGATAGAGGAGTGCTGAGCACGGACTGCATGAAATTTGTTCTACGTACCTCAATATAGGCTCGATATAGTGGGGTGGCATGGGCCACAACTAGCATTCACGTCTAGCAGTACGGCACACGCCACCCACACGAGTCCCATCCGACACCAATTTTCTTGGAGTCCATGCTACAGCCATCTCTTCTCCCTCCTGTTTTCTCAGCCATCGCATGGTGGGCGGGGTGGGGGTTTGCCGATAGTCGGTTTGCTCAACTGCGGTCCCACTTGTAAGTGAAAATGCAACACCACACGCATTCCCGCTTGAGCGACGTGCTGGACCAACCGTGTGGGGGTGCGACGTGAACACGGCTGGCTTTTCCTTTTGAACTCATAACTTGTAAATTTTGGTTTTGCTCCATGGTGCGACCGATAGATAGAAAATAACGATTTTGCCTAGAGTAATGAGAAGTTTGGTTCTGGCGCCGTTCATGCATGGAGTACGTACGAAAATTATGAAGTTGATGTGAAAGGTAAGATAATTACTGTAGTATCATATACTACTACATGGGTTTGACGGAAAGATAAAAATACATATGGATCCATCAACGACATGCTCACGCCCTAGTGCGCCGGGTCACCAACCGACGTGTGAGGAGCAGCGGCGTTGGCGGCGAGCTCAATGTGCTTCTGAACAGTGCCGTCCAAGGTTGCACTGCGGTCCAAGAAGGCCAGCGTCCTATCATCCTCCTCTTGCATGTAGTAGTGCTCGTGGACGATTTGCGCGTAGACGTGGGTGATTATGTCGATGGTGTCTTGCTGCGCCAGGCGCTATGCGGCGCGCGTGACCTCGAGGTGGACATTCTCTGGCGCGACATCGGGCAGTCGCAGGGCCACCAGTGCGTCGAAGAGGTTGTCACAATAGTGGCCGTTGAGGGTGGCGGGCATCGCAGAGCCTGGGCGCGTCAGCTGGAGGCTTACGTCAAAGTCGTCCGCGAGCTTCTTGACGATGGTGAACTTGTCGAGGAAACCGACGAGGACCTCGTCGAACAAGGAGACGAAGCTGTCGTCCAAGCGGCCCCTCGCCCTGGCGGACTCAAGCAATACTACCTGGAGACGTTCCTCGGTGCCGGGCCGCAGGCCGGCGTCGTGGACCATCTAGCATAGCTGGCTGATGCTCGCGCTCATAGCCTCCATGGGTCTAGCTTAGCTTCTAGTCAACTGATCTTGCGATTCGAGTGACCACTCTTGACCTTGGTTAGCGTGCGTAGGTGCGTAGGATTTTGTACTACTCCTCGGCCCTCTACTGCACCTGCCTTTGGCTGTATGATAGGTGGGCCAGCCACCCCCTGGGCCCACGTGTCATTCACCCAAAGGAAGTTGTCGTAAGTTAATGAAACTGTGCCCCCCTTCGTGCCGCTGCAGTATAGTCATCTCACCGGACCTCTAGTTGGGGCCAAACGAGAGAAGTTTGATGTTTACTGGTTTATTGGTTCCCTTTGCATTTTGCGCCAACTTTTGACCTTTGATTTAACTAATAAAATGTTAATGCATGTAAACAAAAATGTTGTGTAACATTACAACCAGCCTAAGTCACATTACGAAAACCAAATAATCCCAAAACACTTAGGCACGGTGCATTAACTCCCTCCTTGTTTCTTATTTCGTGACATATCAACCAATGAGAGATGTGGGCCGTGCATGCTTTCAATGACTTGAGACTACCAAACATGACATGCAGTGTTTAGTTCATTGCATGTAATCCTATTAGTACTCTAGTTAGCAAAAAAACATTAAGTTCTCTCGCCGATAGGAATAAAACACCATGTATTTATTTACAGAGGGAGTAGTACATTTTTTGTGACATGCATTACTAGATATTGCTAGTCAAATACTAAAATCCAGATGGACGTGGTAGTACTCCTAAATCCAGACGGTGGTGCTACTAGTACTAGTAGTAGTACTACCAATGTAGTAGTAGGAGTACTAGCACTGTACTACCCATTGGTCAAATTATTACGTGCTGCTCCTCACAGTGAAGTGACAAGACCCTGCGCCGGAGATGACACCTGAGTATAGGCGCCGTGTTCGGCATACCATAGTCAGCCTCACCGTCTGCAGTCACTATCATCATGGCTGTAGAGCTAGCCTGCTTACAACTAGCCCTGTTCGACATAATTTCCCGTGCGTAGATGCCCGTGCATTGCACGGAACACCAAGAAGGGGGTGGACGGCTCCGGCAGCGGCCATCACGCCAGATTTTTCAACGGCCTTCTAGATGTGGTGGGGAGGAGATAAGGCTGATTGTGAGAGACAAGGAGTTGTTTGTAAATAGGGAACAAGTGCGGGCATCTTTTTGCAAAAATGGAGAAGCTTGGTTTGTATGCGTCAGATCTAGATCCGACGGCTATTGGTGAAAGATGGGAGGCACAACATCATCACCAACTCAGGACCTATTTGATTCGCAGGATTTTGAAAACGCAGGAATAGGACATGGCAATATTACAAGTTTCAAACTGATATTACAAATGTTAGGAGTAATGCTGCACCTACGAAGAGGGAATTACTAGGAAGTTTACGTAAGAACTTTCGTTACTTTAGGTGGATGCAGCATTATCGTACAAACTAAAATCCACTGCCCTGACAAGTCACTAATGGGCAAATAAGTTTTCGAGTCTCTGGCCACTTGATGTTTCAAAAACAAATTCAGCTTCTGCGGAGACTTTGTCATTTAGGCTTAGACGCTTGCGGTGATCAGCACGCCATTCATTGTTGCGCCAGAGAACGCCAAACCTCATTACCTTGAGCACACTTGCCTCCAGAACAAAGAACCTGGCCAATTTAATCTCAGATGTGCTGCCTCGGTAGTCGATCAAATCAATTTCTGTAAGATGGAGATCAAGGCATTCGATGAGATTGTTATAGTGCAACACATTTTTCACTTTCGGGTCTTTTTTTATCTGCAAAAGAAGAGAACATATTAGAGCAGCTGGCTGCATAAGATTGCCGTGTCATCAAGAGGTACCAATATCATTCGCTCATACGATAGGGTTGGCTGGCTAGTGATATTTTTTTCACTCTCTCTCTCTCTCTCTTCTGTTTCCTCTCATTTAACTAGGAGCACGTGAAGAGCTTGGGCATTTGTTGCCTTCCACTATGTGGCCGATGCCATATTTCGCAAAAGTATGCCACATAATACGCATCGATGTCAAATCAAAAGATTTTGGCACCGCTCTCGCGATGTGAGAGAGTTGGCACCGCTGTGCACACAGACCCACATGTATAAACAAATCAATCAAACCAACTACACCAGCCTCTCACTCTCCCAAACAAGTGTTTTTTATTGCCTCAGTCCTCTCTCTCTCCCACGCAGTGTTTTTTCATTGCGTGAGTTAATTTGGCACCGGAGCAAAGTAGGTGATCCAGATTGGGGCACCAGGTGAGCAATGGAGGGGCATCGATGCCAAATGCATCACAAGTGAATTTGGCACATGTTTTGGCCTACATAGCCCACTTTTGTACTCCCTCCGTCCCAAAATTCTTGTCTTAAATTTGTCTAAATACGGATGTATCTAGTTACATTTTAGTGTTAGATACATCCGTATCTAAACAAATGTAAGACAAGAATTTTGGGACGGAGGGAATACTACCTCGTATTTAGTATAAAATTTTGACCATAGATTTACCTAAGAAAATGCCAATGCATGTCACTAAAAATTACACCATTTGAAATTATGTTCAAATACGAATCCAACGATATAGTTCTTAGTGACATGCATTAACATTTTGTCAGTTAAATCTATGGTCAAATTTTGATACTACAAAATTGGAAGAGTAAACCAGGACGGAGGTAGTACTTGCTCTTAGGGTAACCATAGAGTTACTGGAGTAGTCTAAGTTACTTTCCACTATGACTAGCCTAGGCTACTATAGTAGTACAGCATAAAAACGATGCAGGTGATCACGTGAGAAAAAAATACTAAAAACATTTCTTTCGGTGCAGTGCGTAGATGCAGTTTTGAACACTACACTTGTCATCGTAATTTGGGAAAATTACGAAAAAATTGAGCTACGTTGTGATTACCGTTTACTTATAGGAAAGAAGTTTCACCTCGATGAGTAGCTTCTCCGTGCACGGAAAGCATGTAAGGAATCCAACAACTTGATCCAGATTGGGGCCGATAGATTTTAGTGCTAAGATCTTCACTGTGCGCATGGACTGGGTCAAGCTTGTGGGAATCATTTTCTGGAAGACAGTCGTAAATACATCAAGAAGAAATTTAAAAATGTGAATTTCAAGAAGACGGAGAAGAAGATGAGTGTTGTACCTGAACGATTACGGATCCAATAAAGAGTTCGGAGAATTTGGCAGACGAGTACACCAACACTGTCAATTTCAGCGCGTCAATGACCCTGATTTTTGTTGGACCTTCTAGATCCGATACAAGCAATCTCTCAAGGAAAGGCACATTCTCAATTACCATAACATGGAACAGCTGGAGTGATCTCTTCCCAATTGATGTCTTGTTGTGGGGCCAGCAAGACACATAAATCCATCCGAGATTCGTCGAGGCGATGTGGAGGCTAATGAGCCCGTGGATCTACTCAAGACGGAGGTACTCGAGCGTAGTACAGCTGCGGAGCAGGTGCTCCATAGCCTTCTTCGAGATGACAATGTCGAAGAGGTCGAGCTGCCTAAGTTGAGGGAGAAGAAGGGTGGGCGCGACATTAATCTGGGGAAGATAGAAGGAGCTGAAGCTGGCGCGGCGCAGCGTTGGCGTGAGGCGGAGCGCGGACGACGGTAGAGAGCGACATCGTCCAACTTCAAAGCTGAGCTCCTCGAGCTGATCTAGGGCGGGGGATAAGAACCACTCGTCGAACTTGGGTTGGACCTTGCAGTTGGTATTGAACATGCGGATGTCAAGGCGTCTGGCTAGCCCAGGGTGCGATGAAAGGATCTTGGAGACTGCGGCCATGCGTTTGCAATCCCCGTTGCAGAGGCAGCTGTCGACGGTGAGGTTGAGGGGGACGCAGTGCCAGAGGGGGCGCCACCGCCGGGAGAGCAGGGCGGTCCGCACGACAGATTTGGTGGGGAGGAGGCCGATGATGACGAGCAGCATGTCATCAGGGAGGTTGCTGATGAAGTCCAGGCTCGCCGGATGCGGTTTTGGCTCGAGCCGCCTCCACTTGTTGGCTGCCTCACCGTCCATCTCAACCGGCGGCGATGCCGGTGTACACGTGTGATGGTGTGTGTTGTGTGCTGGGTGTGCGTGAGTGCATCCTTCTGTGCATGCCGCCGCGCAGTGGTGAATTGTGCGCGAGTGCGTCCTTCGTGCGCAAGAAGTTTGTCCTCAATGCTCCCTCAATTTACTAGCGTGCGGGGTGCTACCCCGAGTGGTTTCAACTTTGTTTACTTCACCACGTGTCAGGTGGGCCTCTAGTTTACTTATTTTCACCCACTGCCACATGGGCCAGCACACCAAGATATAGAACACGAGCTGACAAGGCATCGTGTGGATTGGTTGACTGGTCAACTAAACAATATACAGAGCTATACGCTGACACAGTGAGCGTATAATCCATCGGTATAGAGAGTTCGAGTGAGAGGGGAGGCCCGTGAGAGATAGCAGAGAGAGAGAGAAAGAGCTACTCCCTCCGTTCGATAATGTAGTTCCAACATTTTTTTTAAGTCAAACTTTTGAGACTTTGACCAAGTTTATAAAGAAATTACTTATATCTACAATACCAAAGATGAATGATAGTATGAAGTAAGTACATGTTGTGATGAATCTAATGATCGTTCCAGATGTAAATGTTTTTCTCCACATATACCTGGTCAAACTTTTTTGAGGTTTGACTTTTCAAAACATCCATATGCTTATGGACGTGACAGAGTCCCTAACGAGAGAGAGAGAGAGAGAGAGAGAGAGAGAGATAGAGAGAGAGAGAGACATAGAGAGAGATCGAGAGAGAGAGAAAGAGTGAAAAAAGTGTGTGTGCGTGTGTGAAAGAGACATGGACAACACACGATAAAAATAGAGAAAAAGCGTGTGTGTCTTATGCAAACATATCACACATGCATCTTCGACAATGGAGGCAAGGTGAGGAGATAGTGTGTGGTTGTTTGGAACCGAGAGAGCAAGACCCCTAGCATCTGGCCAATAGGGGTCTGACAAACAAGGGAGAGAGGTCGAGAGAGACGTACGGAGAAAATGCAGACAAGGGGAGGAGAGAGTGTATGTTTGTCATAGAGAGATCCCCTGGAGATCATGATGGGACTACATGGGTGGGAGATCGAGTGACAAGGTGTGTGCGTGATAGAAGATGCCCCGAGAGATATCGAGATAGACGTATGGATGGAAGGAGACAATACGTGTGTTCCTGATGGCTAGTAAGAGATAATCATACTTAGGAGGGGGGGGGGGTGCTTGTGCCTATGGCCCTGTTTGGATACTCTAACTCAGTTAGAGGTTAGAGTTAGATTCTAACCCTAAACTAACCCTAAACTAACTCTAAGTAAAGAGGTGTTTGGATGGCAGGGTTAGATGGAGCGCAGATACGGCGAGGCACCTTCACGGGCGGTGCGAGAGGGAGGGAGGGAGAGGACGAGAAGCTTCAAGGAAGTGGGGAGGGATCTGCTGCAGGGAGAGCGAGAGAAAAAAGTGTTTATTAGTGGTCCCGAGAAGAACTAACCCAAATAAGCACCTCTTGGATGGGTTAGTTTTTTTGGATGGGTTAGATGCATCTAACCCAAACTAACCCTCCTGTTTGGATCTTTTTGGGTTAGTTGACTCCAAACTAACCCAAACTAACTCTAACCCAAGGATCCAAACAGAGCCTATGATGGAGTGAGGGATTATGGTACTTAGGGGGGTGCGTGTCACATGGAGAGAGAACAAGGGCGGAGAGGTGTTGGATGGGTCTATATGTATAGCGCGAGCGAGACATGTGTATGCATGTGTGAACCAGGGAGATATAAGGCCAGTTTGGCTTGCGTCCTGAGCATCTTTTGCGTGGCCTGGGGTTGTGGCTGGATTTCATGCACGCTTGTTTGGTTGCTACCCTGTGAAAAAGAAAGCCCGCCTGGGCTGGGTTCCCTTGCACTTAAATTAGCCTGGCTGAACTCGAGACACTGCAAGTAGCTTGGCCCAAGCGACTGATTTCAAACGCCTGGCCGTGCCTGGTCGTGCGGCCACGAGGCTAACAGCAACATGGATGGATATTAGCATTAAATAATTCATGCATGGATTGATTGATGGGACGTTGATGCTTTGCCTGGCCCAGGCATGAACCCAACGCTTCAGCACCACACAAGCCTGGCCAGGCAGAAATATTTTACATCTCACGTCCACACAAGACAGTACCGGCCATCAAGGCATGAGGGTCAGGTCACGAACCAAACTGACCAATAAAGTTTGAGAGAGATTGAGGAGCCCCGATAAGGCTGAGTGGTGCGTCAGATAGCTGGGAGGGGGAAAGAGATATTCCATCCGCTCGATAATGCAGTGCATGTAAATTTTTTAGAAGTCAAACTTTGGAAACTTTGATCAGGTTTACGCAAATGTTATTTATATCTACAATACCAAAGATACATCATACAAAACTACATCTCATGGTGAATCTAATTGTATATGTTTGCCGTACTAGATGTAATTCTTTTTCTCCACATACATGGTCAAACTTTGTGATGTTTGACTTTTCAATAAATCTATATGCTATGGACGGAGGAGAGTGCCTCAGTCGAGACAGATCAAGTGCGTGTGAAGGAGAATGAGTAAGTGTGCAAAAAGAGTGTGTGTGAAAGAGAAAGTGACAACAAACGATAAATTAGAGAGAGAGTGTGCTTTTTCATTTCTTATGCGAACATATCACGCATGCATCTTCGAGATGGAAAAGTGAGGCGAGGAGATATACGAAGATAGCTAGTGTGTGATTGTTTGCAACGGAGAGAGACACCCCTGTAGCACATGTCCAATAGAGGTCTGGCCAACAAGGAAAAAAGGTTGAGAGGGACACATGGATGGCATGGACGCATGGGGAGGGAGAGAGGGTGTGTTTGTGATAGAGAGATCCCCTCGAGATCGTGAGGGGACTATATGGGTGGGAGATCGAGGGAGTGCGTGCACGATAGAATGATGCCCCGAGAGAAATCGAGATAGACCATGCACATGTTTGTGATGGAGACTAAGATTAGCTAGTCATATACATATAGGACTGCGTGTGCCTCCAATTGAGTGAGAGACCATCATACTTGGCTAGCTGGGCATGATATTGTGTGTGTGTGTGTGTGCGTGTCAGATGGAGAGAGAACGAGGGAGAGAGATAGAGTTTTAGATGGGCCTATCAAGTGCGAGTGAGATATGCATGTGTATGTGTGACCCAGGTGGATGGAGAGTTTGAGAGAGGAGGGAAGAGCTCCGAGACGACATAGTGGTACGTGAGAGAGTTACGGGAAAAGAGCCAAGGAATTTGTGTGCGTATGATGAGTGCACCCAAGATATCTAGCTTGGACTAGCTAGAGTATCATACATAGTGTGCGAGAGAGACCTATAGATGGTGTATATATGCATGCGAACTAGAAAGACCCCCCCCCCACACACACAAAGAGAGAGAGAGAGAGAGAGAGAGAGATGGAGAGAAAGGGAGAGGGACCAACAAGGTTTTTGTGTCGGATGCGTGCGACATAGTTGAAGATTGTCGGAGAGAGAGAGAGAGAGGGGGGGGGGGGAGGTCGCGTTTTATACATCAAAGACTGATAAACACCATGTTTCGATATAAACTTGCATTCAAATATTTAAATTGGAGAACATGTTGTCTGCAATCCACACATGAACGGATATATGCGTATATCAAACAAGTTCATTAATTTGACTTTCAACATGTTCATGGAGTACTATAATACTGTACAACATGCTACTCGATTGAGGTGTTCAATTTTGGATTTAGTTCACTATTTTGACCTACTGAATGAGCTATTTCATTGAATCGAGATATTCATTTTGGGTTTGATTCGCGTTTTTTGAGTGGGTCAACTATTCGTCATATAGTAAATCGCTAGCAACGAGCATGTAAAAACACATTACTCCCGAGCATCATCGCTCCATCTAAAAAAGAAGTGGCAAGCTAATATTTCAAAATTTGATTCGAATCGACTTGGTAAGGTAGACGTGGATGCTCGTTCTCCCAAAATTTGAACAAACCGTTAAACATCCTCTCTGCTCGGTGGAATTCGCCCGAGCAGATAAATGGGATACGCGAAATTACCGTCCTATGTGGGACACGCATCAATTGGCCCATTGTACATCGAGGGTAGGTTCGTAACTTCATCCAAGCACGCCTTCTCCTCGGCCGAAATGACATGTGCCGAATAATTCATAAACCATGGTCGGCAAAACACGCCCTCCTCACCCGAAATAGCTCGCGCCCACTATTTCAAAACACGCTCTCCTCGCCCGAAATCGCTCGCGCCCACTATAGTTCAAAACACGCCCTCCTCGCCCGAAATCGCTCCCGCCCAGTATTTGAGGAGAAGCAAAGTTACTGTACTATCCCCGACCCTCAGTACACAGACCCAAGCCGAGAAGCCTATAGGCAAGGGTAGAGCTGTAACTCCCCCTCACATTTCAGACAAATGCATCCGTAAGACATGGTTCCACTCCCCTCCCAATTCCCCCCCGCTCGCCCCCATTCATACCTCGTGGGCACCAAATCACCTTCTCCCCGAGAACCTCCCTTCTCCCGAGCCGCGAAACCTCAGCCCCACCTCCATGGCGCCCCCACCGCACCAATTTCACAGCCACCCTCCTCCCTAATGCCGGAGACACTGTCCAATTGCCGTCGTGCATTGGGCCATGTGCCTCTTACTCTGTGCTGCTGGTGCTGCCTCGATGACGGTTGCATGAACCGTACCGAAGCCGATTCACCCATGCCGTTGTTCACGGCCCTAGAGCGGCTCCAACTTCGGATCCGTCCAGAGTCCTGGCGCTGCTTCCGCGTAGCCGTCGACCGTCGCGACATTGCTCTTTCCCTGCCGCCGGTCGCCACCGCAACCGCGCCGGCCTCACCAACTCGGCAGCTGGACCTGCCTGCTTCACCATGCCGCTAGATAGGTCGCACCCTCATCTCAAATCACTTTATTTAGGCATCAGTTGTCTGAATTTTTATTCTGGGCCAATCGATTCCCAATGGGAAGCAGCACCCCTCGAGGCGGCGGAGCTCCTAGGCTGCCGGTTGGCTGGTGTCTAACGTAAGGGTGCGGGGCCGCAAGTTCGCCGTGGAAGCAGCGCTTAGATGGCTATATTTTAGAGTTGCGTGGGTTGAAGGTACTGCCGCCGCCAGATCTGGATGACGGGGAGTCTTTGTGGATTGGCCCGGGGGCGGTGCAATCACGGCAGTGCGGTGGGGCGGGGAGCGGGGTTTTATTTGGGGCCACGGACAATGGAGGCAGGCTGCTCTGCCATTGGTCGCTGGCTCTTCGGGGAAGATTCCGAACAGTGTCAGCCAGGAGGCACAAGACGGCCATCAAGCCATCCGGCGTAGATCGGACAGTACCAAAATAAAATAAAATCGTGTGACCCCAATTTAGTCTTCAGTCAACAGACGTGTGACCACTCTCGTACCTTGTTGTTGATCTCTTAGTGTATTTCTTCAGATCAAAGAGATATGTCATTCTTAACATTATGCGTTATCTGCATCTTCAGACACACCGTCTTCCGACTCACCGCAACTGCTCCAACAAGGGAAGCATACACCAGAAGGGAGCTATAGTCCCCACTCAACAGTTCCCTGCATCGAATGCGCGTGCTCGACATGGACAGCCACAACAACTGCAGGGCCATCGACAAATCAGCACATGATGCTCACTCCTATGGATGGCAGCCAGATAGGTTGTACCCTCATCTTACTTGTGTGCAACATTTATGGCTTTGTTATTCATCTAAGCATGGAAAATAGATCATCACATTTCACTGTATATTCATGCTGATCTCTTACGGGTCTTGTTCAGGAGTTCACGATGTTCCATAGTTCAGCTAAGATACTTGTTCTTTAGGTAACGCTGTTCCATAGTTATCATCCACAGAAAAGGATTTGGTTGCAAGAAAAATAACAAGGATAACTGGGGTATTGCAGGGGCCACTAACGAGGTGGCGACCCTGAAGGAGGTGGTGGCCGCGGCCGAACGCAATGCGGCTGCGGAGCGCACCGAGCGAGAGAAACTAGAGGCGCAGGTGGCGGAGGTACAGCAAGAGCTCCAGGATCTCGTGAGGAAACATGAGATCCTGGAGCGTGACTCGAAGACTCAAGAGTCTGAGCTTGCAACGGCTCTGGAGAGTGCCAAAGCCGCTAAGGCCGAAGCCTACAAGGCCCTCCAGGAGATAGAGGCGGTGAAGAAAATAGCAGCGGGTAAGGCATTTTTCATGCAAAGTAAGCATGTGAGTGTTAATTACCTGTCGCTTACCCGAATTCGGAGCTCTCCAGGAGCGTTCGCAGATCTTCCCCGCAGCGTGTCCGATGCTGCCGCATTCTACCGAGCTGAGGAGGGGAGCTCAACGGAGAAGGTCTTCTGGTCTCAGTATGCTGAGGCCGGACATCCGGTGCCCCTTAGCGACCAGCTGAAGCAGCTGGTCGAGCTCCACAAGGCGGCCGAACAGGCCATGAAGGGCCTCATAGTTTGGCTGTGGCCTAAGGAGGCTATGCCTGGGAGCTACTTCGGTCTGGTGCGGCGGCTGGTGGACGCGTGCCCGTGGGTTGAAGTTATCAAGCACTCCGCCTGTATCGAGGGTGCGCATCGGGCCCTTGCCTGCGCAAAGGTGCATTGGGGCAAGATGGATGCCCAGAAGCTTGTGACGGACCCCCCACCAGAGGGCAAGGAGCATCGCACGCCTGAGATGTATTATAGGAGTGTGCTGAAGGGCGCCCGCATTATTGCGGGTGAGTGCTCCAAAGAAGAAGTTTTTGAGTAGACTCGCGTTTTGTTATCCTGTGCGCTGAAAACTAAGTTCATATGCGCGAAGCAACACTTGTTAATTTAAAATATTACCTTCTGTGCGGCTGTTTATCAAATGTGAGAGATGGCAAGTCGTCGGCTTCAGCCCCCATGCCACGAGTGCTGGGGTGTTCGGGATAAATTTGGGCACTCTTGTTCCCATATTTGGGTCCATCTAGGGAGGCGCCCAACACAACGAACAAGGCAACCGGACTTATAATGCTTGAACACTCTCACTTAGCCATAGAATTCTATAATTTTAAATTTCGGCGAAGCCCCTAGTTTTCGGAAGGCCGAATTTGGGGCGCTATCCACGCCTTGGTCGGACAGAATCCGGCTCCTCGCTCGAAGCGGCATAAGTCTTTAGGGACTCACAAAGAACCTCTGGAACAGCGACCAGCTCTCGCCTCATCATGATGGTCAGTTTTAGCTTTCTCCCCTGAGGCGTTAACCCAGCTCAACTGGTGCGCAATCACAGTGGTTCTCCCAGTGCTACCTTAGCCGATAAAACGGAACGTAAGGTACCAAAACATGGGAGCCGGGCAAACCCAACTATTGACCCAAGAACATGATTCGGAGCCGATGCATATAATGCTATAAGTTCGGGGTGCCGCACTTGTGAAAGTGTTCGGACCTATCACACCATAACGTGGGAAACATAAGCCCCTGGTGTATTTAGCCGTACCAAAACGTACGGATGCAACATGTCATAGATGAACATATGTGTAAGAAAGAAATGCAATTGGAAGCAAAAATGTGCTGCATTGCTTTATTCAAATAAAAACTGCTGTAAGTGCAGGACGATACAAGTTGTGCGGTAAGCAAGGGATGGGACTGTTTAACATGTCCCCCTCCAGGGGTAGGCTACGGAATAATGCATAAAACAGATTTAATGCTCATAATGGAGACCACCTGGATTTTCGTTGTAGCCTTTCTCCTTCCCTGGCTGTTGTATCGTGGGTTCGGCATGTCTGCTGTCGGACAGGGCCTCTGACGAACGGAGTCCTGTAGGTAAAAAATAAAAGGAAAAGGAAAAGAAACGACACACTTAAGAGCCCCTGGTGTGGTTGAGCCGCAATTTGGGCTTATCGTGGTCGAGCCCCTTGCCCCATGCCCATGGTATCTTCAGAGCGTAATGGAGTACGCGAAGGGTCTGTCTTAATGTTTTACAGGGGCTGGGGTTGGGGCCGCACTGCTACGCGTGCTCGGAACGTGCCAGGTGGTTGTGTTGTAGGTTACTCCAGGCACGCTTAGCTGTGTTCGGCCGCTTGGCAGCCAGACTCGAGAATTGCCTTAAAAGGATGCTTTGTACTTCTGCCGCGAGAGCCGCTATATGTTCCTCCGTTCGGAGGGAGCGTTTAGTGTTTCCGTTGACCGTGATGACTCCTCTAGGGCCTGGCATCTTGAGCTTGAGGTATGCGTAGTGCGGCACCGCATTGAACTTTGCGAACGTGGTACGTCCAAGCAAGGCATGATAGCCGCTGCGGAACGGGACTATGTCGAAGATTAACTTCGCTTCGGAAGTTATCCGGGGATCCAAAGACCACTTCCAGTGTAACTGAGCCTGTACAATTGGCTTCTACACCTGGTATGACGCCTTTAAAGGTCGTCTTGGTAGGTTTAATCCTTGAGGGGTCTATGCCTATTTTACACACCGTGTCCTGATAAAGCAGGTTTAGGCTGCTGCCGCCGTCCATCAGGACTCTGGTGAGATGAAATCCATCGACGATTGGGTCTAGAACCAATGCGGCGAACCCGCCATGGCGAATGCTGGTGGGGTGGTCCCTTCGGTCAAAGGTTATCGGGCAAGAGGACCATGGATTGAACTTCGGGGCAACTAGCTCCATCGCGTATACATCCCTGAGTGCACGCTTCCGCTCCCTTTTGGGTATGTGCATGGCATATATCATGTTCACCGTCCGCACCTGTGGGGGGAAACCCTTCTGTCCTCTATTGTTCGGCGGTCGGGTCTCTTCCTCGTTGTCGCTATGTAGCCCCTTGTCACTGTTTTCGGCAATTAACTTGCCTGCCTGCTTGAACACCCAACAATCCCTATTGGTGTGGTTAGCTGGCTTTTCAGGGGTGCCATGTATCTGGCACAAGCGGTCGAGAATTCGGTCCAAATTGGACGGACCCTGAGTTGTTCTTTTGAATGCCTTTTTCCGTTGACCGGGTTTAGAGCCTCTGAATCCGGCATTGACTGCCGTATCCTCACTGTTATCACCGTTAATGCGGCGTTTGTTTTTGTTGCGATGCGACCTGCCACTATGGTCCTTGATATCCAGACTGCCAGAATTTTTGTTGAGGTTGTTGCTGCGTGCTAGCCAGTTGTCCTCACCCGCACAGAAGCGGGTCATGAGTGATGTAAGGGCTGCCATGGATTTCGGCTTTTCCTGTCCCAGGTGCCGGGCAAGCAACTCGTCGCGGATGTTATGCTTGAAGGCCGCGAGGGCCTCGGCATCCGGACAGTCGACGATTTGGTTTTTCTTGGTTAAGAACCGTGTCCAGAATTGTCTGGCCGATTCGTCTGGCTGCTGAATTATGTGGCTTAGGTCATCTGCATCTGGTGGTCGCACGTACGTGCCTTGGAAGTTATCGAGGAATGCGGCTTCCAGGTCCTCCCAACTCCTGATTGACTCTGCTGGCAAGCTGTTAAGCCAGTGCCGGGCTGGTCCTTTAAGTTTGAGTGGGAGATATTTGATGGCGTGGAGATCGTCTCCGCGGGCCATGTTGATGTGGAGGAGATAGTCCTCGATCCAGACTGCGGGGTCTGTTGTGCCATCATAAGATTCAATATTGACAGGTTTAAACCCTTCTGGGATTTGATGATCCATTACCTCATCTGTGAAGCACTGTGGGTGTGCGGCGCCTCTGTACTGGGCGATATCGCGACGGAGCTCAAAAGAGCTTTGTCTGTTGTGTTCGGCCCAGCCGGACTTACTGTGTCCGGGGTGATGGTGATCGTCACGTATTGTGGGGCGCCCACATGATCCATAGATCAATCTTGATTGTCTTGCCTTATCCTCCAATATGTCTCGCAGGTCCGGAGTGTTCCCCTGTGGCCTTGTGCTTTTCGAGCGATGCCGGGGTACGGGTCTAGTGAAGGGCCTTGAGGCCTCTCTGTCGCGACCACGGGGTGGTCGATCAGCCGTATTGTCTCCTGGTGAAGCGGGATCATATGCCTCCACCTCTAATCGGGGGAGCAGCTTACGTTTGGGGTAGCTTTTGGAGGGGCGTTCGAGTTCATGCTCTTCGGCCACGAGGACTTCGGTCCATCTGTCGGCTAGCAGATCTTGATCAGCTCTAAGCTGCTGCTGCTTTTTCTTGAGGCTGTTTGCCGTGGCCATAAGCCTGCGTTTGAAATGCTCCTGTTCGACGGGATCCTCAGGCACGACAAATTCGTCGTCGTCGAGGCTTGCCTCGTCTCCGGAGGGAGGCATATAGTCCTCTACCTCTTCTTCGGCCGCTCTCTCATGAGGGCTGGCGTCCCCCTCCTCCTGTGCTGGATCTTGCTGGAGTGGGTTGTCTTCGGCGCTATCCGGTGTATTATTGTCTCCGGTGCCGGAATCCTCATTCTTGCTATGGCGGGATTTAGAGCGGCGCCGCTGACGCCGGCGCTTGGGCTGTTTCTTGGAGGGGTCATCCCCCGCTATTCCTTCGCCGTTCCCATCCTTTGGGATATCCACCATGTATATGTCGTATGAAGAGGTGGCTTTCCAGTGCCCGATGGGCGCTGGTTCTTGGTCGTCTCCGGCATTGTCGTCCCTACCGTCGATGTCCTCAGAGTCGTAATCTAGCATGTCGGTTAGATCGTCGACAGTGGCTACCAAGTGGGTGGTGGGTGGGCTCTGAATTTCTTCGTCGTCCGCATGCCAACCATCCTGGCTGCAGTCCGGCCAGGCCTCTCCTGATAACGAGAGGTACTTTAGTGAACTCAAGATGTCGCCAAAAGGTGAGCGTTGGAAGATGTCCTCCGCGGTGAACTCCATGATCGGCGCCCAATCGGATTCGACTGGAGGGGGCGCGAGAGGTCCGGAGTCCGGCAAGGAGTCCGGCACCTCGGAGTCACGAGCTTCATGGGGGACAAGATAGGTGTTCGTCTCTATCACCGTAGAGGTTGCAGCCCCCGAGGCGGTGTCTAGCCATCCATCCTTGGTCTGCGCAGCCAGCCCCGAGTCGAAGATTGGAGCGGGTTCGAGTGCAGCCTCCAGGGTACTGTCCTGCTGCAGAGCTAAATCATGCCCATCGTGACAATACGACATGCTCGGCTGTGGCTCGAATCCGTCGAGGATCAAGTCCCCGCGGATGTCAGCCGTGAAGTTCAAACTTCCAAATCTGACCTGACGGCCAGGAGCGTAGCCTTCGATCTGCTCCAGCTGGCCAAGTGAATTGGCCCGCAGTGCGAAGCCGCCGAATATGAAGATCTGTCCGAGGAGGAAGGTCTCACCCTGGATTGCATCATCGTTGATGATCGAAGAAGCCATCGAGCCTATCGGTGACGACACAGAGGAACTCTCAATGAAAGCACCAATGTGGGTGTCAAAACCGGCGGATCTCGGGTAGGGGGTCCTGAACTGTGCATCTAGGCGGATGGTAACATGAGACGAGGGACACGATATTTTTACCCAGGTTCGAGCCCTCTTGATGGAGGTAAAACCCTACGTCCTGCTTGATTAATATTGATGATGTGGGTTACAAGAGTAGATCTACCACGAGATCAAGGAGGCTAAACCCTAGAAGCTAGCCTATGGTATGATTGTTGTTCGTCCTATGGACTAAAGCCATCCGGTTTATATAGACACCGGAGAGGGCTAGGGTTACACAGAGTCGGTTACAATCGTAGGAGATCTACATATCCGTATCGCCAAGCTTGCCTTCCACGCCAAGGAAAGTCCCATCCGGACACGAGACGAAGTCTTCAATCTTGTATCTTCATAGTCTTGGAGTCCGGCCGATGATGGTAGTTCGGCTATCCGGACACCCCCTAGTCCGGAACTCCCTCAGCCACTGTTGGGCCATGCCACGTGTCGACCTTTCATAGGCGCCTCCTGTCCAATGAGTGGATGACATCTGTCCCAACGGTGAGGCAACACGTGTTTCCTGCGGCCAATGATGATTTTACACGTGGAAAATCCCCATTGGTCCGGGCTGTTAACGGGTTATCGGATCCAAAACCGGACCCGATAGCTTAACGGCGTTCCATTATGGTGGATGCCACGTGTCGGTCACCCTTGACGAAAGCACTTCCGTGACGCACGATTTATTGTCATGGAAGTGGACACTTCCATGATGATAATTTTGGTAATGTCATGGAACACTTCTATGACAACACAGGTATGACTATCTTGATTCTGTCATAAAATCGTCATGGATGTACATGCATGACAAAAAACGCGACCTACTGTGACAAACACGTATCATCATAAAAGTGTATTTTTTTGTAGTGTAGGGTTGTGACAACTCACCCCCACTCAGAAAAATCTCATCCCGAGATTTAGGGTCCGTTGGGAAGAAAGTGGGGTACTCAAGTAGAAGACGATCCTCCCTTTCCCAAGTAGCTTGTTTTTCGGAATGGTTTGACCATTGAAACTTTAGAAACTTGATGTTGTGGCATCGAGTGGTACACTCGGCTTGATCAAGGATACGAATGGGATATTGCCGATATGTGAGATTATCTTGGAGATCAAGCATTTTGTGGTCCACTCCCCGTATAGGATCCGAGAAGCAACGCCTGAGTTGAGAAACGTGGAAGACATCATGAACTCCAGAAAGATGCGGAGGTAGTTCCAATTGGTAGGCAACTTCTCCTTGTTTGGCAAGAATGCGAAAGGGACCAATGTAGCGAGGAGCCAATTTACCCTTGATACCGAATCGATGGGTTCCCTTCAGAGGAGTAACCCGAAGGTAAGCCTTCTCGTCGACTTCATAAGTCATGGCCTTATGTTTGTGATCATATTGGCTCTTTTGACGAGATTGGGCTGTTTTCAACTTTTCACGAACAATGCGAACTTGCTCTTCTGCTTCCTGGATCATATCCGGGCCAAAGAATTGTCTTTCCCTGATTTCTGACCAGTTAAGAGGCGTTCGACACCTTTGTCCAAAGAGAACTTCAAAAGGAGCTTTGCGCAAAATAGATTGATAGCTATTGTTATAAGCAAATTCGGCAAATGGGAGGCATTTCTCCCAATCCATTCCGAATGAGATAACAGAAGCTTGGAGCATATGTTCCAGAATTTGATTGACACGTTCTACTTGACCACTTGATTGAGGGTGGAAGACGGTGCTAAAGGAGAGACGAGTCCCCATAGCATTTTGGAAACTTTCCCAAAATCAAGAGGTGAAGAGACTTCTATGGTCCGAGTTAATCTCCAATGGAACACCATGAAGAGACACTTTTCAAGATATATACAAATCTACTAGCTGGCTAGCGGTTATACTCTCTCGAACCGGCAGAAAATGGGCTACTTTGGAAAGACGATCGATGACGACAAAGATAGCATTATTCCCTATCTTGATCATGGGAAAACTGGTGATGAAATCCATACCGAGTTTATCCCATTTCCATTCCGGAATAGCTAAGGGTTGAAGGGTGCCAGCAGGCCGTTGATGCTCTGCTTTAACATGACGACAATTATCGCAACTAGCAAATATATCGAGCAATTTCTCTCTTCATCCTAGTCCACCAGAACCTCTGGCGTAGGTCCTGATACATCTTAGTACTACCGGGATGAATTGTGAGAGGGGATTCATCAGCGTCCTTAAGGATCAATTGTCATAGTTGTTGTTTCTTGGGAACCACTAGGCGGTTCTCAAAGAAGACAACACCTTGATCGTTCATAGAGAAACATTTAGCAGCTCTGCTAGCAATGTTCTCCTTGATCCGAGATATTCCCTTGTCATACGGTTGGGCGGTTATGATCTGATCCGTAAGGGTAGGTTTCACCATGAAGGTAGATAGGAACCCTTGAGGAACAATGTGAAGGTTAAGCTTCCGAAATTCCTCATGGAGAATTGGTTGACTTTGTTGTAACATCAGGTTGTTACAATGAGATTTACGACTTAGTGCATCAGCCATGACATTGGCTTTTCCCAGGGTGTAAGTTATTCCTAAGTCATAATCCGTGTTCAACTCGACCCAACGTCTTTGCTTGAGATTCAAATCTGGTTGGGTGAAGATGTATTTCAGACTTTGGTGATTAGTGAAGATTTCACAACGATTACCGAGAAGGAAATGTCGCCAAGTTTTGAGTGCATGGACTACTGCTGCAAGCTCTAGATCATGTGTGGGGTAGTTTTCCTCATGTGGATGCAACTACCATGAAGCATAGGCAATTACATGACGATCTTGCATGAGTATGCAACCTAGTCCTTGTCATGAGGCATCGCAATAGATAACAAAGTCCTTGGAGAAATTTGGTGGTACCAGTACGGGAGCAGATGTCAGGTGTCTTTTCAGTTCCTAAAAACTATACTCACACTATGGGGTTCACTCGAACTTTTTATCTTTCTTGAGGAGTTCAGTTGGAGGTTTAGCAACCTTGGAGAAGTTCTCGTCGAAGCGGCGGCAGTAGCTCGCTAAGCCAAGGAAACTCCAAACTTGCTTGACCATTTCAGGTGGAGTCCAATTAAGAACGGCATGAACTCGCTCGGGATTGATAACAATACCTTTACCATAGATTACATGGCCTAGGTAGGTCACTTTTGGCAACCAAAATTCACATTTAGAGAATTTGCCATAAAGACGATGCTCTCGAAGTTTCGTCAATGCTAGCCTTAGATGCCCAACATGTTATTCCTCATTCTTGGAGTAGATGAGTATATCATTGAGGTAAACCATGACGAATTTATGCAAGTACTCCATGAAGATCGAGATCATTAACCGAGAGAAGGTGGCTGGGGCATTGGTTAAACCGAAGGACATGATGGTGTACTCATATTGGTCATAACAAGTAACAAAGGCCATTTTGGGAATGTCCCTGTTCTTGATTTTGATTTGATGGTAGCCCAACCTTAAATCCATTTTGGAGAAGACTGAGGATCCAGCGAGCTGGTCATACATGCCATTAATCCTGGGGAGCGGGTACTTGTTCTTTATGGTGACCAAGTTGACGGGTCGATAATCTACAACCATCCGATCCGTACCATCCTTCTTCTTGACGAAGAGAATGGGACAAGCCCATGGAGAAGAACTAGGACAGATGAAACCCTTTTTCAAGGACTCATTGAGTTGTTTCTTAAGCTCAGCTAGTTCTAGGGGTGCCATCTTATAGGGTCTCCTAGAGATTGGGACAATTCCTAGAACAAGATTTATCACGAACTCGACTCCCTGTAGGTGGAACACCTGGCAGTTCTTCTGGAAAGACATCCGAGAAGTCACGGACTACCGGAATATCTTTGAGGTCTGGCAGAGGGCTGGCATTGAGAGAGTAGATCTGACGCTCAAACGCTCGGGTCAAGACATTGACTACCTTGCCCGATGGATGTGTAAGTTGAACAGGCCTAGAGTAACAATCAATCTTAGCATGATGGGATGTCATCCAGTCCAGACCTAAGATGATATTTATGTCCGAGGATTTGAGAGCTATCAAAGATGCAAGGAAAACTAGTCTATGGACAAGAGTTTCATTCCCATGGCTTACTCTGGAAGTTTGCCATCTAGAGCCAGGAGTTGAAATTTCCATGGTGGTGGGCATGTCACAAAATGTGGTGTTGTGCAAACGAGCATAGCTCTCAGAAATGAATGAATGAGATGCTCCAGTATAAAAATAACAGATGTCGGATGGCAGTTAACAAGGAGCGTACCAAGAACAACGTTGGATCATCCCGAGCCTCCTCAGCTGAGACACAATTCACATGGCCACATGCAGTGGTGGCTGGCTTGGCATAATACACCTTCCCTGCTGGCTTGCCACGGCCAACGTACTTTTCGGACTGGTTGGGGTTGTTGTTCTGGGGACACTCTCGTATGTAGTGACCCTACTCTCCGCACTTGAAGCATGTCACAGTGTTGGTGCATGGGGCAGCATTGGCGGCTGATCCACCATAAGCCTTAGGCGGTGCATACTGCTGGGTTGGACGAGGCGCCTCATAGGATGGCCTTAGAGTGAATCTGGGTTGCAGAGTTGTGTTAGCGACGGTTCCAGTGAAACAATCCACCATGTACTCCTACATGGCCTCTCATCGGTACCTTTACAAAAACATGTTCAACACTTCACTCCCATTACCGACACAACCATTTCACTCCAGTCCATCACCCAGATGAACCAGACCTGACACGACTCTAAGCATAGCAAGCATAGCATGGTAGGAAACACAAACATGTCTCAATCAACTCCTACACATGCTAGTGGGTTTCATCTAGTTACTATGGCAATGACAGGTCATGAAGAGGAAATGGGTTCAACTATCGCAACACACATCAGTTTGAAACTTTGTTGTCTTCAATGCAGTAAATAAGAGCATGAGCGAGAAGATGGGATTGTATCGACATGATCAAATGGTGGGGTTGCTTGCCTGATAGAGTGGTCGAGGGGTATTGTCCTTCAGCTGGATACTCGCGAATATCCTCAGGAGCAGAACCTACCGCGGAGAACACACCGGTAACACAATCAATACATGGCGATATGCAACAATATGATGCATGCATATGACATGGCAAAATGAGTGTGTTGGTCTAATGCAACTACAAAGAGATGGGTTTGACTTAGTTTGAACCAAAGGTTCAACTTCAAACTCAAACTATGAATTCAAGTAGTGCTTTATCATGCTTTGATCTAAAAGCAAGATTAAGTTGTTTAAAAATGCATGAAACCAGTATAGATGGATAGATTGTATTTTCTGATCATTTTTCATATATAAATCTTTTCATTTGGAGCTACAGATTAATATCTATGATTTTTTGAAGTTTATAACAATTTCTGGAATTTTCTGAATAAGTTTAAATCTAGAAAAATCTTTACTGCGTCAGTAGGTCAACAGGGCAGTCCAGGTCAAACCTGACCAGTGGGGCCCACTGGTCAGTGACTCAGTTAGTTAAATAACTAATTAGGGTTAGATTAGTGGCTAACCTAGCTTTGACCAGGGGGCGGGGCCCACATGTCAGTGACCCAGGGGAGTCAAACCCTAGTCAAACTGGGTCAAATCGCCGGTGTTAAGCCGCCAGCAACGACCAAACGCGATGGAGCGCGCGGGATTCGCACTCCGGCGATCAAACGGGCGGTGGAGCTCATCTACGTGCAGCTGGGAACAAGCCACATCTAGTGGTGGTGGTGGTTGGGCTCGGGGTGGCCGGAAACGAAGCCGACGACGATGTTGGTGGCTACCGGAGCTCGGGAGAGCTCGAAGTCGTCGCTACGGTGAACATGGAGGCCTGGGGTTAGCTCCTACAAGCTCTACGCGATGGGGTGTGTGCGTTGGACACGACGGCCAGCCATTGCGTGACTGGAGACTCGTCAGCGGCGAGCTCAGGCGACGGCGCGTGCGGGTGAGCTTGGTGCAGTCGCTACGGTGCGCAGCAACAAGAATAGAGAGGGTGAAAGTGCAACTATCCCTAGGTGGTTTTGGTAATTCATAACAACATATAGCTCATTGAGATAATGCTATTCAAAGACATATATTTCAGGAAAGCTCAATGAATGGCATGCATGGATGATGAAAGTGGATCCCTCAAAATATCAAGGACAAAGGATTGGCTCAAGCTCAAAAGCTCAAGACTCTTCATTTTATATTTCAGTGATCCAAGATCACATTAAGTCTATAGGAAAAGCCAATACTATCAAGGAGGGATGAGGTGTTGCTTAATGAGCCTCTTGCTTCATGTGCTTAGTGATATGCTCCAAAACCCTCAACTACTTTCTCACATCCACATATGACCTAAAACCTAAAGCCAAAATCGGTCTCACCGATTCTTTCTATCCGGCGCCACCGAGTTCAGATGTCATAGCCACTGCCACAAACCCTATGCAAATCAGTCTCACCGATAGGGATCTCGGTCTCACCGAGATGGGATTGTAATCTCTCCGTTTCCCTTTGTAATGTTTCGGTCTAACCGAAGTGAGCGATCGGTCCCACCGAGATTTCAATGTAAACTCTCTGTTTCCCTTTTGTAACATTTAGGTCTCACCGAAAAGAGAAAATCGGTCCCACCGAGTTTACCTGACCAACTCTCTGGTTAGCTAATTACCAAAATCGGTCCCACCGAGTTTGTGTAATCGGTCTCACCGAGATTACGTTATGTCCTAACCCTAACCATATCGGTCCTACCGAGTTGCATTTCGTTCCCACTTAAAATTCTAACGGTCACTAGGTTTACTAAATCGGTCTGACCGAGTTTATTGATTCGGTCCCACCGAGATTGGTAAATTGTGTGTAACGGTTAGATTTTATGTGGAGGCTATATATACCCCTCCACCTCCTCTTCATTCGTGGAGAGAGCCATCAGAACAAACCTACAATTCCAACTTACCAGTTCTGAGAGAGAACCACCTACTCATGTGTTGAGGCCAAGATATTCCATTCCTACCATATGAATCTTGATCTCTAGCCTTCCACAAGTTGCTTTCCACTCAAATCTTCTTTCCACCAGATCCAAATCCTATGAGAGAGAGTTGAGTGTTAGGGAGACTATCATTTGAAGCACAAGAGCAAGGAGTTCATCATCAATGCACCATTTGTTACTTCTTGGAGAGTGGTGTATCCTAGATTTGCTAGGTGTCACTTGGGAGCCTCCGACAAAGATTGTGGAGTTGAACCAAGGAATTTGTAAGGGCAGGGAGATCGCCTACTTCGTGAAGATCTACCGCTAGTGAGGCAAGTCCTTCATGGGCGACGGCCATGGTGGGATAGACAAGGTTGCTTCTTCGTGGATCCTTCTTGGGTGGAGCCCTCCGTGGACTCGCGCAACCGTTACCCTTCGTGGGTTGAAGTCTCCATCAACGTGGATGTACGATAGCACCACCTATCGGAACCATGCCAAAAACATCCATGTCTCCAACTGCGTTTGAATCCTCCAAACCCTACCCTTTACTTTCTTGCTCTTTGCATGCTTTAATTTCCGCTGCCTATATACTCTTTGCATGCTTGCTTGATTTGTGTGATGATTGCTTGACTTGTCCAAAGTTGCTAAAATCTGTCAAACTCTAAAATTGGGAAAATGTTAAGTTTTTAATTGGTCAAGTAGTCTAATCACCCGCCCTCTAGACATACTTCAAGGTCCTACAAGTGGTATCAGAGCCTTGGTCTCCATTTGCTTTGATTTCCATAGCTTTTGGTGGTCATAGCCTTGGTTTCACAACCTAGGAGAGTATGGCGTATAGCGAGGGAAATTTTCACCGTAGAGGTCCTTACTTTGATGGAACTAATTTTGCTAGTTCGAAGCATAAGATGAAAATGCATATTCTCGGACATAACCCCGCGGTTTGGGCTATTATTTTAATTGGCTTGCAAGGTGAATTCTTTGATGGGAGAGAGTTGAACCGTGAAGCTAATGCGGAAGAATTGAAGATGCTGCAATACAACGCTCAAGCTTGTGATATCATCTTCAACGGATTGTGCCCTGAAGAATTCAAAAAAATCAGCTGTCTTCAGAATGCAAAGGAAATTTGGGACACTTTGATTGATATGCATGAAGGTACCGACTCCGTCAAGGAATCCAAGTTGGATGTGCTCCCAAGTCAGCTTGACAAGTTCAAAATGAAGGATGGTGAAGGTGTCACTGAAATGTACTCTAGGCTTGCTCTTATCACAAATGAGATTGCCGGCTTAGGGAGTGAAGAGATGACCGACAGATTCATCATCAAGAAGATCCTAAGAGCATTGGATGGAAAATATGATACCGTGTGCACATTGATTCAAATGATGCCCAATTACAAGAATCTCAAGCCAACAGAGGTCATTGGTAGAATTGTTGCTCATGATACGTCACTCAAGGATAAGGAGGAACTTCACAACAAGTCAAGTGGTGCTTACAAAGCCTCATGTGAAGCCCCCACATCATCAAGTGAGAAACAAACCTTCAATGAAGAATTGAGCTTAATGGTGAAGAATTTCAACAAATTCTACAAGAGTAGAAGCAAAGAAAGAAGCTCTAAGTCAAGGTCTTACAATGATAAAAGATCTTCCAGTCGAGAGCGCAACTGCTA
Organism: Triticum aestivum; assembly: GCF_018294505.1. Classification (NCBI taxonomy): domain Eukaryota; kingdom Viridiplantae; phylum Streptophyta; class Magnoliopsida; order Poales; family Poaceae; genus Triticum; species Triticum aestivum. Next base: position 551,755,134 of record NC_057804.1, read on the forward strand.
CAATTGTGGGAGACCCAGACACTATTCCAATGAGTGTACGACACCCTACAAAAGAAGAGAAGATTCTCCAAAAAGAAGTAGAAGAGAAGGATCACCGCCAAGAGAGAGAAGGAGTAGAGATGATCGTTATGAACGAAGACCCTCACGGAGAAGCAAAGATTCGGAAAGGAAGGACAAGTCATCAAAGAGCTACACAAAACGAAGACATCAAGCTCATGTTGGTGAATGGGTATCCGGTTCCGAATCTGAACATCACTCCGAGAGAAGCTATCACTCCGACTCTGAACATACTCAAGATGAAGGTGTTGCCGGTCTAGCACTTGTGTCAACCAACTCCTACGACATATTTGACTCACCAAATGAAGGAATTGGAAGATGCTTCATGGCCAAAGGTCCAAAGGTAACACATCCCGAGTATGTTGATTTCAATAGTGATGAAGATGACTTGCTAGGTAATGATGATTTACTTATTGACAACTCTAGTGATGAATACTATGATGAAATGTCAATTAATCATGCTAAACAAGATAAAACGAATGACAATGATAAGGAGAAGATTGAGCTTCTAACTAAAGAAGTAAACACTCTTAAGTTAGCTCATGAAACTATCTTCGAAAATCATCGAGAACTTTTAAGGGCTCATGAGAAGTTACGCTTTGAAAAGCTCAATCTTGAGCAAGAGCATGAGTTTTTAAAGGCAATCAATGATGATCTTCGCAAGAAAAGTTCTTCTTATATTGCCAAGCGTTTACTCTTATCTACTTACATGCCTCAAGTCAAGTCTAGTAACAAGTATAAGAAAGATTCTTTCTCTAGTAGTAACAATAACAATGCTAAATCCAATATTGTTGCTTCTAGTAGTTCTCTTAATTCCACTAATGATTCTCTTAGCCAAGTTACACTTGAGCAAGAAAATAGCTTATTGAAGGGAATTATAGAGAAATGTGTATACAAGAGCCTTGCCGGGAGTAAGCAATTCGAGGAAATTGTACGCAAGCAAGGAAGGCACCGGAAGAATCAAGGTGTTGGTTTTGAACGAAAGTTCAATGCCAATGGAGTTGAGTGGGAAGAAGATCAATACCCCAAGACGAAGTTTGTTCCTCAACAAGAGAAGTATGATCCTACTTCTTTCAAGGGAACACAAGCTCAAGATGATCTTCCACCACAAGACCATAAAGGCAAGGACAAGCTTCAAGAGGAGATTGATGCATTTGAAGAAGCACCTAAGGCCTTGGTCAAGTGGGTTCCCAAGACTACGTCAAGTTCTACTTCATCAAGTACAACCACAACTCCAAGGATTCCCATCAAGATGATGTGGATCCCGAAGAAGAAGAACTAGAGAGTTCTCGAGGGTGACTCCGCCAACATTCTTCACTCATATCTTTATGGCAAGAACAAGTGCAATCAACCTCCACATCTTGCACTAGTTCGAGGAGTCACAAACCCTCATGTTGGTAAGGCAAGGGACAAGGTAACCAAATGATTTCATGGACATCATCTTGTGTGTGCATCACTCTATGTCTATGGATATTCTTGTTTTGTTCCTTGTGGGACTAACCCGTGTAGGTATTGAAAGTGCAAATCACTCCAAAGGATTGCTCCAAAAGATCTACACTAACTTTGAGCATCCACATCTTCAACACCTACATGAAGTCATCATCGACAAAACCCAAGGTTAGTTCATCCCTCTAAGGGGGGATCTCACATCTAGGGGGAGCTTAACTCTAAGAATTGAGTCAAGGCAACTCTAATGATGTGAACACATCAATGCATTATGTAAAAGTGGTAACCCTACTTGAGCTTAAACGATGAGTATGACCTATGATCAAATGTTCTCATTTGACTCCTAAGTCAATATACTCATATATAGATGACCTAGTCACCACCAATTGTTTGATAGATTCTAGAATTGGTTGTGCATGCTTTGCCACATATTTCATTTGTCATTTTATTGTGTTAGCATGCTGATTGCATATTTTACTCATTCGAGGACATCCACTTGTTGTTTTGATTGATTGGTTTCCTTTTCTTTGACCAAGTGGATGGACAAGAATGCCTAAGAACCTTCTCTAGCTATCTATGCTTTTCTCGTCTCAAACTCTATTCATGCTACATCACAAAATTTGATCAAGTTAGATTCGAACCACTCTGTGTGAGGAGCACTTGGAGTCCCCGATTCGTCATCGACTTAAACTTCCAAAACTTCTTTGTGATTCTCGGTCTGACCGATTCCTCCATTTCGGTCCTACCGAGATCACTAAGTCGATCTAGGTTTTCAATCTCGGTGCAACCGATATGAACTTTTTGGTCACACCGAGTTGCTGTAACTATTAACAGTTATGCATCTCGGTGCCATCGAGTTGTTCAACTCGGTCACACCGACAGTGTCGGGCTATATATAGACACGGGCAAAAATTTGGAAATTCCTCCAAACCCCTTCGCCCGCGCGTAGCTCGCTCTGCCTACTAGGTCTACGGATCATCGACTTCGTCGCCAGCCGCCTCCTATCGCTGGACTCCGCTGCCGTCAACGGATTTCTTCTCCGCCGTTGCCGCCGTAGCGAGTTCACCACCGAACTAGGGTATGAACTCAATCACAGTGCTTTCCTCATCTGATTCTCAGCACATTGTGTTTGTAATGCATCTTGCCACGATTGAAACACTCCTATCCAGCCAATGTGATCCCTAGAATAGATGTGATTTGAAAATTTAGGGTTAGGTTTCCGCCGAAACCATCTCGGACCCACCGAGTTGAAAAACTCGGTCCCACCGGTTTGCCTAACGCCATTGCACTAGTAAGTCTCGGTCTGACCGAGAATTACAAATCGGTGTGACCAATTTTAGAACCTTGTGAAACCCTAGCAGTCTCAGTGCCACCGAACTATGACTCGGTCTGACCGAGATCACTAGTTTAGGTTCCAAAACTGCTTCGGTATCACTGAGTTTGAAAATCGGTAGATCCGAAATGCTTCCTGTGGAAACTAAAACTAAGTTTTTAAATCATTCTTTTGCAAAAACCTTTGCATTTTGTGATTCTCATCCACTCTGTCTCAACTATAACTATTCACAGGGTCAGCAGTCAGTGTTTTGCAGCATGTCAGACCAAAGTGACAGTCGGAACAGGGAAGAAGAGCAGATTCACATGAGTGAGGGCACTAGTCCCTCAAGTTCTTCAGATGAAGGCAGCAGAAGGACTCCTAGCAACTTTCCCAAAGCAGCCACAAGAGCAAGAAGGAAGAGAACCTCAGACTCAGAGGATGAGGACTATGTGGCAGCAGAAGATGAGGCTACTTCCAAGAAGGTAGTGCTCAAGAAGGAGTATGACATAGCAAAGAACATAAAGCTAGGCATGAAGATCAAAAGGCCAGCAGGGAGACAACCAATGTCCAAAGCCACAGGATCAACTCAAGTACCTGAGATTCCTGAAGAGCCAGCTGCAGAAGGAAAGAAAAGGAAGGAAAGGCTCAAGAAGACCATGGCCAGTGTTATTGGTCAACCTTCCATGATGGAAGATGAAGAAGAGGTTGCTGCACCAGCACCAAGGGCACAGAAGCTTATGGGTGATGCAATAAAGTCAGGGGCTGCAACATCCAAGCCCAAAGAAGCACCCAAAGCTGCCCCCAAGCCCAAGATTGCACCAAAGAGAAATACCAGGAGTATACCAGCAGCTGAGAAGAACAAGGCCCCAATGCCTGAGGCGCTGCTGAGGAAGATGAAGAAGGGCAGGTCCTAAGAAAGCTCAAACCCAAGATTCTAGACCACAATGATGCTCATCCTGTGGCTGAGAACATGAAGATCAGGAAAGACTCTTGGTTGAGGCTATGGAGATTGTCTGATCCATATGCCACCCGGAGAAGGACTGCTGTACATTACAGGTTTCACACCAAGGAGCAGCAGGACTTCTATGAGACAATCTTGTTGGACAAGAAGCCTATAGTGTGTGATATGAGATGGGTCGACTGGACCTACATGAAGGAAAATGAAGAACACTATCCTGGAGTGCAAGACAGTTTCATTGCTTGTGGAGTTGCAGACTTTGTTGGGCAGAAGCTCACCAACTGGAATGATGAACTCATTATGCAATTCTACTCCACAGCACATTTCTATCCAGATGGCAGGATAGTTTGGATGTCTGAAGGAACAAGATATCAGTCAACCATAGAGGAATGGGAAAATATGATCAATGCCCCAAAGGAGAGTGAAGATGATTTGGATATATATGCCAAGAAGAAGACGGGACACAATTCTATGTCACATATGTACAAAGAGATCCCAGACAAAGCCCTTGAGACTTTCTCATTTGGGTCAATCCATTTTCTTCTGTCAGGGCTGCCTACGATCAACTGGATCTTAAGGCACACTCTTTTGCCCAAATCAGGTGACCACAACATGATAAGAGGGCATGCAATTAACATGCTTCACATTTTTGATGTGCCCCAAAAATTCAAGGTCATGAGCCTTATGGTAGAAACTATTAAGAGGACTGCAGCAGATCAGAAGAGAAGTTGTGGATATGCCCCACAGATTCAGGAGTTGATTAACTCAAAGATGGGCACAGGAAAGTATCAGTTGTATAAGGAACATTTTCCTCTCTATCCAGACTTTGAGGACAATCAAGTTGTCATGAATGAGGATGATCCATCATCAGTGCAAACTCAAGAGGAGGCATCTGAGTATTTCTTAAAGAACAAACAGGAGCAGCTTGGTTACTTGATAGCATCAACATTGAGGATTGAGAAGGGGTTGGCCACCCTAACTCAAAACCAGGAGAGCCTGGAAAGGATCATGGAACAAAAATTCTATGATCTTGATGTCAAAGTAACTGAGATTCATTCAGTTGTGGAACAGCTGGAAGATGACATGCAGGAGAGGAAGGGCAAGACAACCGCAGATGCATTTGCCAGAGTGCCTAGAGCTCAGAGGTCAGCTACAGTGCATGTGACAGACACAAGAGCCACATCATCTGCACCAGCTACAACTCCTACAGCTCCAGGGCAACCAGCTCCAGCACCAACTCCTCCAGCTCCGTCTACATCAACTGAAGCCTTCATTCTTGGAGTTATCAAGACACCACCACCAACTGAAGGCCAAGCCTGAGAGACGATCTAGCACTTTGCATTTTCTATGAACTTTTTGGTAACCTATTGCCAAAGGGGGAGAAAAATGTATAGATCATAGGCTTCGAGAGAGAGATTTACTGTTTTTTGTTCTCTCTTGTCTTCTTGGTTAAACTTGTTTGCTTTTGATTGCTTGAGATACTATGCATTACCTGTGAGACATTGATGATCATGTGTTTGATCATAAGCTACACTTATGCTTGATTATATGTTATTATCTTACTTATCCTTATATGATCATTCACTTTGCTTGGTGATGAGTGCATGTATTCAATCTTTATTATTTTGAGTGCTCCACCAAGATGTATGTGACATGAAAGAGTAACCCATGAGCCTAATTCCTTGTGCATTTGCAGTCCAAAGCAAATCTTAAACTATGCACAAATTTAGGGGGAGCTCTTACTTATCACATACTTCTCAAAGCGACGATGTTTTTCAATTTTATTATCATATGTCGAAGCTTTGATCTATATGTTGTCATCAATTACCAAAAAGGGGGAGATTGAAAGTGCAACTATCCCTAGGTGGTTTTGGTAATTCATAACAACATATAGCTCATTGAGCTAATGCTATTCCAAGACATATATTTCAGGAAAGCTCAATGAATGGCATGGCATGGATGATGAAAGTGGATCCCTCAAAATATCAAGGACAAAGGATTGGCTCAAGCTCAAAAGCTCAAGACTCTTCATTTTACATTTTAGTGATCCAAGATCACATTGAGTCTATAGGAAAAGCCAATACTATCAAGATCACATTGAGTCTATAGGAAAAGCCAATACTATCAAGGAGGGATGAGGTGTTGCTTAATGAGCCTCTTGCTTCATGTGCTTAGTGATATGCTCCAAAACCCTCAACTACTTTCTCAAATCCACATATGACCTAAAACCTAAAGCCAAAATCGGTCTCACCGATTCTTTCTATCCGGCGCCACCGAGTTCAGATGTCATACCAACTGCCACAAACCCTAGGCAAATCGGTCTCACCGATAGGGATCTCGGTCTCACCGAGATGGGATTGCAACCTCTCTGTTTCCCTTCGTAACGTTTCGGTCTAACCGAAGTGAGCGACTGGTCCCACCGAGATTGCAATGTAAACTCTCTGTTTCCCTTTTGTAACATTTCGGTCTCACCGAAAAGAGCAAATCGGTCCCACCGAGTTTACCTGACCAACTCTCTGGTTAGCTAATTACCAAAATCGGTCCCACCGAGTTTGTGTAATCGGTCTCACCGAGATTACGTTAGGCCCTAACCCTAACCATATCGGTCCTACCGAGTTGCATTTCGGTCCCACCGAAAATCCTAACGGTCACTAGGTTTACTAAATCGGTCTGACCGAGTTTATTGATTCGGTCCCACCGTGATTGGTAAATTGTGTGCAACGGTTAGATTTTGTGTGGAGGCTATATATACCCCTCCACCTCCTCTTCATTCGTGGAGAGAGCCAAAAGAATAAACCTACACTTCCAACTTACCAGTTCTGAGAGAGAACCACCTACTCATGTGTTGAGGCCAAGATATTCCATTCCTACCATATGAATCTTGATCTCTAGCCTTCCCCAAGTTGCTTTCCACTCAAATCTTCTTTCCACCAGATCCAAATCCTATGAGAGAGAGTTGAGTGTTGGAGAGACTATCATTTTAAGCACAAGAGCAAGGAGTTCATCATCAACGCACCATTTGTTACTTCTTGGAGAGTGGTGTCTCCTAGATTGGCTAGGTGTCACTTGGGAGCCTCCGACAAAGATTGTGGAGTTGAACCAAGGATTTTGTAAGGGCAGGGAGATTGCCTACTTCGTGAAGATCTACCGCTAGTGAGGCAAGTCCTTCGTGGGCGACGACCATGGTGGGATAGACAATGTTGCTTCTTCGTGGACCCTTCTTGGGTGGAGCCCTCCGTCGACTCGCACAACCGTTACCCTTCATGGGTTGAAGTCTCCATCAACATGGATGTATGATAGCACCACCTATCGGAACCACGCCAAAAACATCCGTGTCTCCAACTGCGTCTGAATCCTCCAAACCCTACCCTTTACTTTCTTGCTCTTTGCATGCTTTAATTTCCGCTGCCTATATACTCTTTGCATGATTGCTTGATTTGTGTGATGATTGCTTGACTTGTCCAAAGTTGCTAAAATCTGTCAAACTCTAAAATTGGGAAAAGGTTAAGTTTTTAATTGGTCAAGTAGTCTAATCACCCCCTCTAGACATACTTCAAGGTCCTACAGAGGGAAAATAGGTGCATCAACTCACACCAGTCATGGCGAGAGGTTTAGCGAGGCCGGGGAAGAGCTGGAGCGGTCGGGGCGGCAAAGTGGCTCTCCAGGGATGGTGCGGTGCGGCGTCTGCTAGGCGAGCGAGCGCCCGGGGCTCCGGTCTGCTCGATGGAGTGGACGACGGCGAAGCGCCTGGACACAATGGGGCAACAAGGAGGCGATGGTGGCTGCGGCTATGTCGACACTGCGGGCGCGGCTGCGTCGGCCATGGCTGGAGAGAGCGAGGGAGAGGAGCAGGGGGAGAAATGAGGTGTCGACGAGGTCGAGGCGACACCGAGGAGGTCATCCATGCATCCAGCGGCAAGTAGGAGAAGGCATGGTGAGCTCGGCGCGCGCGGGCGCTCACCTCCTTGCCTGCCTGGCGGGAAGAAGCAGGTGACTGGCACGGGCCAACACAGTGCTGGACCGACCAGTGGGTTGCCAGGTAAGTCCCCTTTTCCCTTTTCTTTCTATTTTCTTTTATTCTGTAACCGTTGGGCTTTATTTAAAATACCAAAGCACTTTCAGAAATCATGAAACTGCTTGAGGGCACTGTTTGGAATATTTCGAAAAGCCATCATTTAAAATACCAAAGCACTTAAAATAATTATAGAATTTAAATGTCCAAATGCAAATAACATATGATTTAATTCAGTGATCCAAGTTGTGCTAGAAAAATATGAACCATTTTTGGCAGAGGTTCTAGAACAAGACAAAAATGATGAACATTTTTTAAGGGCATTTCAGGATCACTGAAAAATATTTTAGTAAACCCTAGTTGGTTTAAGTGGTGCTGGGGTTTCTGCCATCCCCATTTCAAGTTTCTAAAAATTTAAACATGATGCATTCACTCTAATGCAAGAACTGACTAGGGTTGTGATACAGGCCCAGGTCGGCGGCGCATGGGCGCCAGTACGCGTTACCGGCGCTAAAGGGGCAGCTTAGGAGCTCCCATCGTTTCATCTACGATCGCCGAAATCACTAGTTAAGGACAACTCCTTGCGGAGATCACTCCAACTTCCCCAGGCTGCGACAAGTGGCATGCTGCATGTGCGCCACTTGTCGGAACCGGGAGTTTTCCCTTTTTTCATAGATCCGTTTATTCAAAATGTTTTATCTCATAAACCGTGTCATTTATTCAAAATGTTTTATCTCTTAAACCGTGCGTCCAAATCTCGAACCGTTTTCGCCGTTGGATTCCTCGCGTTGCGATCTTCAAAACTAGATCCCATGTTGATAGGTTTTGACAAACTTTTTTTTTCACCAAAAAACCGAACCGGGAGCACGTTTTTTCCCTTTCCGAAAGAGGCACGGCCGCGACTCTCATGAAAGCACAACCGTGCCACTCGCGGAAGAAAAACCGTGCCTCCCGCAGAAAAATAAATAGAAAACACGTTTTTCCCTTTCCGAAAGAGGCACGGCCGTGAATCTCGCAAAAGCACAACCGTGCCTCTCGCTGAAGCAAAACCGTGCCTCTCGCGAAAGGAAAAAAATAACAGAAAACACATTTTTGTTGGAAATATGCCCTAGAGGCAATAATAAAATGGTTATTATTATATTTCTTTGTTCATGATAATAGTCTATTATTCATGCTATAATTGTGTTATCCGGAAATCGTAATACACATTTGAATACTTAGACCACAACGTGTCCCTAGTAAGCCTCTAGTTGACTAGCTGGTTGATCAACAGATAGTCATGGTTTCCTGACTATGGACATTGGATTTCATTGATAACGGGATCACATCATTGGTAGAATGATGTGATGGACAAGACCCAATTCTAAGCATAGCTCAAAGATCCTGTAGTTCGTTTAGCTAGAGCTTTTCCAAATGTCAAGTATCATTTCCTTAGACCATGAGATTGTGCAACTCCCGGATACCGTAGGAGTGCTTTGGGTGTGCCAAACGTCACAACATAACTGGGTGACTATAAAGGTGCACTACGGGTATCTCCGAAAGTGTCTGTTGGGTTGGCACGAATCGAGACTGGGATTTGTCACTCCGTATGACGGAGAGGTATCTCTAGGCCCACTCGGTAATGCATCATCATAATGAGCTCAATGTGACCAAGTGTCTGGTCAGGGGATCATGCATTACGGTACGAGTAAAGTGACTTGCCGGTAATGAGATTAAACGACGTATTGGGATACCGACGATCGAATCTCGGGCAAGTAACGTACCGATTGACAAAGGGAATTGTATACGGGATTGATTGAATCCTCAATATCGTGGTTCATCCGATGAGATCATCGAGGAGCATGTGGGAGCCAACATGGGTATCCAAATCCCGCTGTTGGTTATTGACCGGAGAGGCGTCTCGGTCATGTCTGCATGTCTCCCGAACCCGTAGGGTCTACACACTTAAGGTTTGGTGACGCTAGGGTTGTAGAGATATGAGTATGCAGTAACCCGAAAGTTGTTCAGAGTCCCGGATGAGATCCCGGACGTCAGTAGGAGTTCCAGAATGGTCCGGAGGTAAAGAATTATATATAGGAAGTCAAGTTTCGGCCATTGGAAAGTTTCGGGGGTCACCGGTATTGTACCGGGACCACCGGAAGGGTCCCGGGGGTCCACCGGGTGGGGCCACCTATCCCGGAGGGCGCCACGGGCTAAAGTGGGAGGGGAACCAGCCCCTGGTAGGCTGGTGCGCCCCCCCTTGGGCCCCCCTGCGCCTAGGGTTGGAAACCCTAGGGGTGGGGGGCGTCTCCACTTGGCTTGGGGGGGAAGCCACCCCCCTTGGCCGCCGCCCCCTTGGAGATTGCATATCCTAGGGCCACGCCCCCCTTAGGGGGCCTATATAAGGGGGGGGGGGAGGGAGGGCAACTGCACCCATGCTCTTGGCGGCTTCCTCTCCCCTTGCTACACCTCTCCCTCTCGTAGAAGCATGGCGAAGCCCTGCCGAGATCGCTGCTGCATCCACCACCACGCCGTCGTGCTGCTGGATCTTCATCAACCTCTCCTTCCCCCTTGCTAGATCAAGAAGAAGGAGACATCTTCCTCAACCGTATGTGTGTTGAACGTGGAGGTGTTGTCCGTTCAGCACTAGGATCATCGGCGATTTGGATCACGATGAGTACGACTCCCTCAACCCCGTTCTCTTGAACGCTTCCGCTCGCGATCTAGAAGGGTATGTAGATGCACTCGTCTCTCTCGTTGCTAGATGAACTCATAGATTGATCTTGGTGAAAGCGTAGATTTTTTTTATTTTCTGCAACGTTCCCCAACAGTGGCATCATGAGCTAGGTCTATGCGTAGTTCTCTTTGCACGAGTAGAACAAAATTTGTTGTGGGCGTAGATGTTGTCAAATTTCTTGCCACTACTAGTCTTATTTTTCTTCAGCGGTATCGTGGGATGAAGTAGCCTGGACTGACCTTACACGTACGCTTACGTGAGACAGGTTCCACCGACTGACATGCACTAGTTGCATAAGGTGGCTAGCGGGTGTCTGTCTCTCCCACTTTAGTTGGAGCGGATTCGATGAAAAGGGTCCTTATGAAGGGTAAATAGAAGTTGGCATATCACATTGTGGCTTTTACGTAGGTAAGAAAACGTTCTTGCTAGAACCCTATTGCACCCACATAAAAACATGCAACAACAATTACAGGACGTCTAACTTGTTTTTGCAGCATGTGCCTTGTGATGTGATATGGCCAAAAGTTGTGATGAATGATATATATGTGATGTATGAGATCATGTTCTTGTAATAGGAATCACGACTTGCATGTCGATGAGTATGACAACCGGCAGGAGCCATAGGAGTTGTCTTAATTATTGTATGACCTGCGTGTCAATGATTCAACACCATGTAATTACTTTACTTTATTGCTAACCCGTTAGCCATAGTAGTAGAAGTAATAGTTGGCGAGCAACTTCATGGAGACACGATGATGGAGATCATGGTGTCATGCCGGTGATGAAGATGATCATGGAGCCCCGAAGATGGAGATCAAAGGAGCTATATGATATTGGTCATATCATGTCACTATTTGATTGCATGTGATGTTTATCATGTTCTTTTCATCTTGTTTACTTAGAACGACGGTAGTAAATAAGATGATCCCTCATAATAATTTCAAGAAAGTGTTCCCCCTAACTGTGCACCGTTGCGAAAGTTTGTTGTTTCGAAGCACCACGTGATGATCGGGTGTGATAGATTCTAACGTTCACATACAACGGGTGTAAGACAGATTTACACATCCATAAACACTTAGGTTAACTTGACGAGCCTAGGATGTACAGACATGGCCTCGGAAGACAAGAGACCGAAAGGTCGAACATGAGTCGTATGGAAAATACGATCAACATGGAGATGTTCACCGATGATGACTAGTCCGTCTCACGTGATGATCGGGCACGGCCTAGTCGACTTGGATCATGTAACACTTAGATGACTAGAGGGATGTCTAATCTGAGTGGGAGTTCATTAAATAATTTGATTAGATGAACTTAATTATCATGAACTTAGTCTAAAATCTTTACAAAAATGTCTTGTAGATCAAATGGCCAACGCTCATGTCCACCTCAACTTCAACGCGTTCCTAGAGAAAACCAAGCTGAAAGATGATGGCAGCAACTATACGGACTAGGTCCGGAACCTGAGGATCATCCTCATAGCTGCAAAGAAAGATTATGTCTTAGAAGCACCGCTAGGTGAAGCTCCCATCCCAGAGAACCAAGATGTCATGAATGCTTGGCAGTCTCGTGCTAATGATTACTCCCTCATTCAGTGCGACATGCTTTACAGCTTAGAACCGGGGCTCCAAAAGCGTTTTGAGCAACACAGAGCATATGAGATGTTCGAATAGCTGAAAATGGTTTTCCAAGCTCATGCCCGGGTCGAGAGATATGAAGTCTCCGACAAGTTCTTCAGTTGTAAGATGGAGGAAAATAGTTCTGTCAGTGAGCACATACTCAAAATGTCTGGGTTGCACAACCGCTTGACTCAGCTGGGAGTTAATCTCCCAGATGACGCGGTTATTGACAGAATCCTTCAGTCGCTTCCACCGAGCTACAAGAGATTTGTGATGAACTTCAATATGCAGGGGATGGAAAAGTCCATTCCTGAGGTATATTCAATGCTGAAATCAGCGGAGGTAGAGATCAAGAAGGAACATCAAGTGTTGATGGTGAATAAAACCACTAAGTTCAAGAAAGGCAAGGGTAAGAAGAACTTCAAGAAGGACGGCAAGGGAGTTGCCGCGCCCGGTAAGCCAGTTGCCGGTAAGAAGTCAAAGAATGGACCCAAGCCTGAGACTCAGTGCTTTTATTGCAAGGGAAGCAGACACTGGAAGCGGAACTGCCCCAAATACTTAGCGGACAAGAAGGCCGTCAACACCAAAGGTATATGTGATATACATGTAATTGATGTGTACCTTACCAGTACTCGTAGTAGCTCCTGGGTATTTGATACCGGTGTGGTTGCTCATATTTGTAACTCAAAGTAGGAGCTGCGGAATAAGCGGAGACTGGCGAAGGACGAGGTGACAATGCACGTCGGGAATGATTCCAAGGTCGATGTGATCGCCGTCGGCACACTATCTCTACATTTACCTACGGGATTAGTTTTAAACCTCAATAATTGTTATTTAGTGCCAGCTTTGAGCATGAACATTGTATCTGGATCTTGTTTAATACGAGATGGCTACTCATTTAAATCCGAGAATAATGGTTGTTTTATTTATATGAGAGATATGTTTTATGGTCATGCCCCGATGGTCAATGGTTTATTCTTAATGAATCTCGAACGTGATGTTACACATATTCATAGTGTGAATACCAAAAGATGTAAAGTTGATAACGATAGTCCCACATACTTGTGGCACTGCCGCCTTGGTCACATTGGTATCAAGCGCATGAAGAAGCTCCATGCTGATGGACTTTTAGAGTCTCTCGATTATGAATCATTTGACACATGCGAACCATGCCTCATGGGCAAAATGACCAAGACTCCGTTCTCCGGAACAGTGGAGCGAGCAACCAACTTATTGGAAATCATACATACTGATGTGTGCGGTCCAATGAGCGTTGAGGCTCGCGGAGGATATCGTTATGTTCTCACTCTCACTGACGACTTGAGTAGATATGGGTATGTCTACTTGATGAAACACAAGTCTGGGACCTTTGAAAAGTTCAAGGAATTTCAGAATGAGGTAGAGAATCAACATGACCGAAAGATAAAGTTCTTACGATCAAATCGTGGAGGAGAATATTTAAGTCATGAATTTGGTATGCACTTAAGGAAATGTGGGATCGTTTCACAACTCACGCCGCCTGGAACACCTCAGCGTAATGGTGTGTCCGAACGTCGTAATCACACTTTATTGGATATGGTGCGATCTATGATGTCTCTTACCAATTTACCGCTATCATTTTGGGGATACGCTCTAGAGACAGCTACATTCACTTTAAATAGGGCACCGTCTAAATCTGTTGAGACGACACCGTATGAATTATAGTTTGGGAAGAAACCTAAGCTGTCATTTCTAAAAGTTTGGGGATGCGATGCTTATGTCAAGAAACTTCAACCTAAAAAGCTCGAACCCAAGTCGGAAAAATGCGTCTTCATAGGATACCCTAAGGAAACCATTGGATATACCTTCTACCTCAGATCTGAAGGCAAGATCTTTGTTGCCAAGAACGGGTCCTTTCTGGAGAAAGAGTTTCTCTCGAGAGAAGTAAGTGGGAGGAAAGTGGAACTTGATGAAGTACTACCTCTTGAACCGGTGAGTAGCGCAGCTCAGGAAGATGTTCCTGTGGTGCCAGCACCAACTGAAGAGGAAATTAATGATGATGATCAAGGTACTTCGGATCAAGTTACTACTAAACTTCGTAGGTCCACGAGGACACGTTCCACACCAGAGTGGTATGGCAACCCTGTCCTGGAAATCATGTTGTTAGACAACGGTGAACCTTCGAACTATGAAGAAGCGATGGCGGGACCAGATTCCAACAAATGGCTTGAAGCCATGCAATCCGAGATAGGATCCATGTATGAAAACGAAGTATGGACTTCGACAGACTTGCCCGATGATCGGCGAGCGATAGAAAACAAATGGATCTTTAAGAAGAAGACGGACACGTATGGTAATGTTACCATCTATAAAGCTTGACTTGTCACTAAGGGTTATCGACAAGTTCAAGGGGTTGACTATGATGAGACTTTCTCTCCCGTAGCGAAGCTAAAGTCCGTCCGAATCATGTTAGCAATTGCCGCATACTATGATTATGAGATATGGCAAATGGACGTCAAAACAGCATTCCTTAACGGCCATCTTAAGGAAGAACTGTATATGATGCAGCCGGAAGGTTTTGTCGACCCTGAGAATGCTAACAAGGTATGCAAGCTCCAGCTATCCATTTATGGGCTAGTGCAGGCATCTCGGAGTTGGAGCATTCACTTTGATGAGATGATCAAAGCGTTTGGGTTTATGCAGACTTATGGAGAAGCCTGCGTTTACAAGAAAGTGAGTGGGAGCTCTGTTGCATTTCTCATATTATATGTAGATGACATACTTTTGATGGGAAATGACATAGAACTTTTGGACAGCATTAAGGCCTACTTGAATAAGTGTTTTTCAATGAAGGACCTTGGAGAAGCTGCTTACATACTAGGCATCAAGATCTATAGGGATAGATTGAGACGCCTCATAGGTCTTTCACAAAGCACATACCTTGATAAGATATTGAAGAAGTTCAATATGGATCAGTCTAAGAAGGGGTTCTTGCCTGTGTTGCAAGGTGTGAAATTGAGCTCAGCTCAATGCCCGACCACGACAGAAGATAGAGAAAAGATGATTGTCATCCCCTATGCATCAGCCATAGGGTCTATTATGTATGCCATGTTGTGTACCAGACCTGATGTAAACCTTGCCGTAAGTTTGGTAGGAAGGTACCAAAGTAATCCCGGCACGGAACACTGGACAACCGTCAAGAACATCCTAAAGTACCTGAAAAGGACTAAGGATATGTTTCTCGTTTATGGAGGTGACGAAGAGCTCGTCGTAAAGGGTTACGTCGATGCCAGCTTCGACACAGATCTGGATGACTCTAAGTCACAAACCGGATACATTTATATTCTGAATGGTAGGGCAGTAAGCTGGTGCAGTTGCAAGCAAAGCATCGTGGCGGGATCTACATGTGAAGCAGAGTACATGGCAGCCTCGGAGGCAGCGCATGAAGCAATCTGGGTGAAGGAGTTCATCACCGACCTAGGAGTCATACCCAATGCGCCGGGGCCGACCGCACTCTTCTGTGACAACACTGGAGCTATTGCACTTGCCAAGGAGCCCAGGTTTCACAAGAAGACTAGGCACATCAAGCGTCGCTTCAACTCCATTTGTGAAAATATTCAAGATGGAGACATAGATATTTGTAAAGTACATACGGACCTGAATGTAGTAGATCCGTTGACTAAACCTCTCCCTAGGGCAAAAAATGATCAACACCAGAACTCTATGGGTGTTCGATTCATCACAAGGTAACTAGATGATTGACTCTAGTGCAAGTGGGAGACTGTTGGAAATATGCCCTAGAGGCAATAATAAAATGGTTATTATTATATTTCTTTATTCATGATAATAGTCTATTATTCATGCTATAATTGTGTTATCCGGAAATTGTAATACACGTGTGAATACTTAGACCACAACGTGTCCCTAGTGAGCCTCTAGTTGACTAGCTCGTTGATCAACAGATAGTCATGGTTTCCTGACTATGGGCATTGGATGTCATTGATAACGGGATCACATCATTGGGAGAATGATGTGATGGACAAGACCCAATCCTAAGCATAGCTCAAAGACCGTGTAGTTCATTTAGCTAGAGCTTTTCCAAATGTCAAGTATCATTTCCTTAGACCATGAGATTGTGCAACTCCCGGATACCGTAGGACTGCTTTGGGTGTGCCAAACGTCACAACATAACTGGGTGACTATAAAGGTGCACTACGGGTATCTCCGAAAGTGTCTGTTGGGTTGGCACGAATCGAGACTGGGATTTGTCACTCCGTATGACGGAGAGGTATCTCTGGTCCCACTCGGTAATGCATCATCATAATGAGCTCAATGTGACCAAGTGTCTGGTCACGGGATCATGCATTACGGTACGAGTAAAGTGACTTGCCGGTAATGAGATTAAATGAGGTATTGGGATACCGACGATCGAATCTCGGGCAAGTAATGTACCGATTGACAAAGGGAATTGTATACGTGATTGATTGAATCCTCGACATCATGGTTCATCCGATGAGATCATCGAGGAGCATGTGGGAGCCAACATGGGTATCCAGATCCCGCTGTTGGTTATTGACCGGAGAGGCATCTCGGTCATGTCTGCATGTCTCCCGAACCCGTAGGGTCTACACACTTAAGGTTCGGTGACGCTAGGGTTGTAGAGATATGAGTATGCAGTAACCCGAAAGTTGTTCGGAGTTCCGGATGAGATCCCAGACGTCATGAGGAGTTCCGAAATGGTCCGGAGGTAAAGAATTATATATAGGAAGTCAAGTTTCGGCCATCGGGAAAGTTTCGGGGGTCACCGGTATTGTACCAGGACCACCGGAAGGGTCCCGGGGGTCCACCGGGTGGGGCCACCTATCTCGAAGGGCCCCATGGGCTGAAGTGGGAGGGGAACCAGCCCCTGGTGGGTTGGTGCGCCCCCCTTGGGCCCCCCTGTGCCTAGGGTTGGAAACCCTAGGGGTGGGGGGGCGTCTCCACTTGGCTTGGGGGGCAAGCTACCCCCCTTGGCCGCCGCCCCCTTGGAGATTTCATTTCCTAGGGCCGGCGCCCCCCCTTAGGGGGACTATATAAAGGGGAGGGGGGAGGGAGGGCAGCCGCACCCATGCTCTTGGTGCCTCCCTCTCCCCTTGCTACACCTCTCCCTCTCGCAGAAGCTTGGCGAAGCCCTGCCGAGATTGCTGCTGCATCCACCACCACTCCGTCGTGCTGCTGGATCTTCATCAACCTCTCCTTCCCCCTTGTTGGATCAAGAAGGAGGAGATGTCTTCCTCAATCGTACGTGTGCTGAACGCGGAGGTGCTGTCCGTTCAGCACTAGGATCATCGGTGATTTGGATCACGACGAGTACGACTCCCTCAACCCCGTTCTCTTGAACGCTTCCGCTCGCGATCTAGAAGGGTATGTAGATGCACTCCTCTCTCTCGTTGCTAGATGAACTCATAGATTGATCTTGGTGAAAGCGTAGAATTTTTTTATTTTCTGCAATGTTCCCCAACAGTGGCATCATGAGCTAGGTCTATGCGTAGTTCTCTTTGCACGAGTAGAACACAATTTGTTGTGGGCGTAGATGTTGTCAACTTTCTTGCCACTACTAGTCTTATTTTGCTTCAGCGGTATCGTGGGATGAAGCGGCCCGGACTGACCTTACACGTACGCTTACGTGAGACAGGTTCCACCGACTGACATGCACTAGTTGCATAAGGTGGCTAGCGGGTGTCTGTCTATCCCACTTTAGTTGGAGCGGATTCGATGAAAAGGGTCCTTATGAAGGGTAAATAGAAGTGCGTGAAAAACCAAAACATAAAAAAACCAAAAAAAACCGTTTAAAAAGCCGAAAACGTGTGCGAAAAAAAAATCTGGAGGGAGCGCCCAGAGCGCAACACGTGGCGAATGGCTGAGAGCGCGACACATGGCGAATGGCTGAGAGCTCGCCAAGTGGCACTGATCGTCGCGAGGCTCCTGAAGGAGCGCTCGTTAATTAGTTGCTCCCTTGCAAGGATCGATCCAGGCAAAGCGTATCGCTGGATGCCTTGAGCGGACGAGGCCCAAGAAGGCCCAAACCAGTGTTTTCATCCTTCAGGCAACGAACAGAGGAAAAGTTTGGCCTAAAACTGAATTTTTTCAGACTATACATATAGGTATATGAACCCTAGAGGTGTGTGCAGAACAGTTTTTCTACCCTCTAGGTTAGGGTTTATCACCTCTGGCGGCGCACGCACCGCCGCCTAGAGCTTTTTCTCCGGTACATCACTGGGCGCCTCCCTGCATAGCCTGGATCGGGATCGGGAAGCATGGCGACAGGAGCAGGATCGTCCTCGACGGGTTGGTCAGGGAAGAATTTGGAGGAGATGCTGCAACACCTGGATCTCAAAGATGATGAACTAGATGACATGATCGTGGGGGAGGAGGAATCAAAGAAGTATTCAGCAGATGCGTGATGGTTGGCGATCGCGAAGGTAATCACGACCCGGATCTTCAGCGCATCTGCTATGTTCGAAACCATGGAATCGATCTGGAGCTTAGCACATGTGCCGCAGTACAGGGAGGCGGGGGAAAACCTATATATCTTTCAGATGTTCTACTTGGGAGATTGGAAGAAAGTTGTCCATGGAGGTCCGTGGCTGTTCAGGGGGATGGGGATGCTGGTCGAAGATTATGATGGCAAGCTAGACCCGGAATCCTTTACTTTTGATGGCCTGTATGTCTGGGCACAAATACACAATATACCGGAGCTCTACCGTAAAAGTGAGGTTGTTGATCAACTCGCTAGGCGGATTGGCCAGGTGAAGGAAACACAACTATCTCCTAGGCTTTTGTATGAAGGGAACTACGTCCGTATCCGGGCTAGGGTTCTGGTGGATAAACCGCTTACCAGGGTTATTCCATTGAACATGGTGGGAGAGGGCAGGAAACTCCTCCCTGTCAAGTACAAGAAGATACCGTACTTCTGTCAAGTCTGTGGACTCATGGGTCATAATCATGAGGAGTGTGGAGATGGAGTTTGGGAGGCCAAAGACAAGCAATGGGGAAGCTGGATGTTGGCACAGAGAAGGGAGATACTACAGGAGCAGCAAGGAGGAGGTCGAGCCTCGCGTGGTGGTCGTTTTGGAGGCCGTGGAAGAGGAAGCACGGGAAGGGGTGCACCACCGCCTCGTCATACTTCACCTGCGCGCAAACGCTCATCTCAGGATGCGGGGTTGGATTCGGGAGCAGAAGAGGGAGAGGAAGAGGACGTGGCTAGTCCGCTGAAATCAACTGTCACAAAGGGGAAGGAGCATGAAGGAGGTCAGGGGGCTCGCAGAAATCTGAGCTTCGCTTCGGTTGGAAACATGCCTAATGAAAACTAGCAAACACAAGGCGCGACTGGGAGCTCTGACACTGGTCATGGGGTAGTTCAGGGCCTAGGCCTGGCACTTACGGCTGTACCCCCACCACCTCCAGCATATGTGTCCCCCCGAGATGCCAAGAAAGCGAAGAAATTAGCATCACCACGGAAGCAAAACACAAACAAGATGGCATTATTGGCGGGCTCCGACTCGGGGCGCCACCAGGACCAATGAAAATCCTAAGAAGGAACTGTCGCGGGATAGGCGATCCCGCGACAGTCCGTGAGTTATGCGATCTCGTTGAGATCAGTTCGCCATCTATCTTGTGTTTAGTTGAAACCCAATTATAGAAGAGTCGTGTTGAAGGTTTGCATATGTCTTTAGGTTATGATTTCAGCTTTGGTGTCAGTAGTAGTGGTCGCAGTGGTGGTCTTTGTATTATTTGGAAAAACTCATTAGATGTTTCAATAAAGAATTATTCAAAATATCATGTGGATGCCTGGGTCACTGAACCGGGCAAGGAGCAATGGAGATTGACATGTTTTTATGGTGAAGCTACCAGGTGCCTACAGTATAAAACTTGGGACACCATGAAGCGGTTGAGGGGTGAGAGCACACTCCCATCGATGTGTATTGGGGACTTTAATGAGATCTTGAGGCCGGAAGAGCAGCATGGGCCAAATGAGCGCGATATCTCGCAGATTGATGCGTTCAGAGAAGCTATCGATGTATGTGGCTTAGCGGACCTGGGGTATCGCGGCTTGGATTGGACGTGGGAGAAGAAGGTTGCTGGAGGGAGCTACTGTCGGGTTCGGTTGGATAGAGCTCAGGCTTCATCTTGTAGGTCTGCCTTATTTCCCTTCGCCTATGTTGAACACCTTACAGCTGCAAAATCGGATCATTGTCCTATTCTTCTGGAGACCGACTTGATTGACACGAGTATTCGCGTGAAGCAAAAACAGTTCCGCTATGAGTGTATGTGGGAAAGAGACCCAAGCTTTGGAGAAGTGCTACTCGATGCCTGGACTACTGCTGGGCGGGCTCAAAGTGTCTCTGAGATCTCTCATAAGCTGTCCGTGGTGGCCGGAAAACTACAGAGTTGGGGCCGGGCGTCGTTTGGCGCTGTGAGATCTAAGCTGCGTCACCTCCACACACAACTGGAGGAGCTACGCTCGCTCCCTAGCCGCGTGGGGCCGTCGGCTGAGGAAGATCGGGTCGAAGCCCGTATGGTCGAGCTTTGCCTACGAGATGAGATCATATGGCGTTAGAGGGCGTGTATTTAGTGGCTAGCGAAAGGAGACAGTAACACAAAAAAATTTCACTGTAAAGCCAGCGCCCGGAAGGCAAAGAACTGGATAGTTGAGTTGCAGCGAGCTGATGGAACTTTGTGTAAGGAGGAGCATGATATGACTGGTATGGCTACTTCTGTTTATAGTAATATGTACGCCTCTGAAAGTATGGTGGGAATTGAGGAGGTCCTCTCCCACATACCGACCAGGGTAGATACATCCATGAACACATTTCTGGATGCACAGTACAGTAAGACCGAGGTGAAAGTGGCCTTGTTTCAGATGTTTCCGACAAAGGCCCCAGGGCCAGACGGCTTCCCGGCACATTTCTTTCAAAGGCACTGGGAGCTCTGTGGTGATGAGGTTACTGATATGGTGCTTCGAGTTCTTAATGGAGAGGATTCTCCGGAGGAGATAAACAAAACGTTCATTGTTTTAATTCCCAAGATTGCTAGCCCAAAAAATTTAGCACAGTTTCGACCGATAAGCCTCCGCAATGTGATATTTAAGATTGCATCAAAGGTGTTGGCTAATCGGCTCAAGCTTATTCTCCCCGATATCATCTCCGAGGAACAATCATCATTTGTAACAGGCCGTCTCATTACTGACAATTTCATATCTGCTTATGAGTACCTCCACTACATGAAAACAAGGAAGCTCAAGTGTAACAGGTTTTGTGCTTTGAAGCTTGATATGATGAAAGCCTACGATCGGCTCGAGTGGAATTATCTGGAGAAGGTTATGCTCAAGTTGGGGATCAGCCCACGGTTTACACAAAGAGTAATGAGGTGTGTATCATCGGTTTCCTTCTCTGTTATCTTAAATGGTGGTAAACAAGGGGAGTTCAGGCCCTCCCGTGGACTCAGGCAAGGTGATCCTATATCGCCATATCTCTTCTTATTGGCCGCCGAAGGCCTCTCTTGCCTACTGAAATCCACAACACCAGGGGAGAGCATCAATGGTATAACAGTGGCACCGAGAGCCCCTTAGGTAAACCACCTCCTCTTTGCAGATGATAGTCTCCTATTCTTTGATGCCACACCTGAGATGGCCTATAGAGTTGACAGCCTTTTGCAAAGATATTGCCTTGCCTCAGGACAACGCATCAATAAGGAGAAGTCCTCTATATTTTTTAGTAAAGGCTGTTCGGAAGGTGTGAGGCAGGAAATCAAACAAATCCTCGCAATCCAGGATGAGAAATTGTTTGAAAAATACCTTGGCCTCCCTGTGGATGTGGGCAGAGCAAATGAAGGGTCGTTTAAGTATCTTAAAGATAGGATCTGGAAGCAAGTGCAGGGCTGGATGGAGAAGGCACTTTCTATGGGGGGGGGGGAAGAGGTGCTTATCAAGTCGATCGCCCAAGCAATTCCGACGTACTCAATGGCGTGCTTCAAGTTACCTCGAGGCCTGTGTCAACACATAAATGGTCTCTTGAGGAAATTCTGGTGGGGATCCAAAAATGGCGAGAGAAAGACCGCATGGGTTTCTTGGGAAGTGATGACACAGCCGAAGTTTATGGGAGGCATGGGGTTTCGTGACATCAAGCTTTTCAACCTTGCTTTGCTTGCAAGACAAGCCTGGCGGCTACTCCAGGAACCAAATTCCCTTAGTGTGCGCATCCTCAAAGCTGTGTACTATCCTTCGGCTTCGATTCTTGAAGCTGAGTTGGGAAAGAACCCGTCACAGGTTTGGCAATCTTTAGTGGAAGGCAGAGACACGCTCAAGCTCGGGCTAATTAAGCGGATTGACTGCGGTGAGGACACTAATATTTGGGTAGATAACTGGATGCCACGCGATTTCAAGCTGTGACCGGTGTGCCCAAAAACTTTGAATCCCCCGCAGCTTGTCTCGGATCTCATCAATCCTGTCACCTTTGCATGGGATATGGAGGCTTTGGATGAACATCTATACCCAATGGACAAGGAGGCAATCCTCAACATCCCTCTCAGCTCTCGAGTTTGCCAAGATTTCTGGTCATGGCACTATGAACGAAAGGGTGTCTTCACAGTTCGGTCGGCATACAAGCTTCTGTCAGCCACCAAGCAGCAGCGCACGGACTGGCTCGAACACAATGATGGGCACTCGCATGTTGAAGCAGACAGAGGATCTTGGGCAAAGCTATGGGGAGCGGCGGTCCCTTCGAAAGTCCGCGTCTTTGCTTGGAGATTGGCCAAATGCTCCATTCCCACAAGAGAAGTCCGAAAGCATAGAAGTATGGCCGATTCGGCGGAGTGCTCGCTTTGTCACGCGGCAGTGGATACTTGGCGCCACTCTCTCTTTGACTGCCGCATGGCACATTGTGTTTGGGCTCTCGCCGATGAGGACCTCACAGATACGGTCATCTCAAACAGAATGGAAGATCCAAAGCTCTGGATGCTATGAGCTGGTGGATACCTTAAACACTGACGATCTGGCACGTGTTCACGTAACCATGTGGGCCATCTGGTGGGCACGACGTCGAGCCATACATGATGATCAGTTTCAGAGTCCGCTATCCACCCATATCTTCGTAAACAAATTCTTGGCAGATTTGGAGATGCTACCAAAAAAGAGTGCACGTCAAAAGGAGCGGCATGCAAATCCCAGGGACCTGCATGTGAACCCCAGGGACTTGCATGTGAATACATGAGCGCGGATGGAGTCAGCAGCACGGATCAGGTGGCTTCCCCCCGAGAGTCATGAGTTCAAGATCAATGTCGATGGTGGCTTATCCAAGATAGGGGACCGGGCCGCCTCAGCGGCTATCTGTAGGGACAAGGGGGGCAACTATATTGGTGCCTCGACGATCATCTTTGAAGGCCGTCTCGATCCGACAATCCTTGAAGCTCAGGCATGTAGCGAAGCTCTCTTGCTTGTTGCCGATCTGCAGCTCCAGTCTGTGTGTGTAGCCACTGACTGCTTGGAGGTCGTAACAAATTTACGGGAGAAAGTTCCATGCAGATACTATCCTATCTTACAGGACATCAAACATCAAAGGAGGTTGTTTAGCGACACTAGTTTTATTCATGAAAATAGAAAGCACAATGGAAAAGCCCATGCCTTGGCAAAGGCAGCTGCCTCTCTTAGTCCCGGGCGCCATGTGTGGCTTAGTATTATGCCCGATATCATCTGTATCCCATTATGTTTGAACATTCAATAAAGGGTGCGGATTGCTCAAAAAAAAGGTATATGAACCCTAGATGGGGGGCCAGGATTTTGGGGGCCCTGTGCGAGGGCACAGCTCGCACAGGCCCCTCAACGGCCCTGCTCCGAATGGTATTTCCGGTGCATGCATGTACTGTATCTGCATGGCTTATCTGATTGTGTACACCAATACGCAACTATCTGTGCACGTCTGTCCGTTTTAGTTATTGTATAAAGGTTTGATTGATCAGTGTGCTCTATGGTCTGCTCACTGATTTGTGCTCGACGTGGACATTACCCAAAATAATAACTACCTTCGCTGTCGCCCCTACGTGTAGGTACGACAGATGCAGGTTGCAAGCTTTAACGAAAATTCAGTGCTACTTAGAAACTTCGGGGAAATGCTTCATTGCTCTCCTAAAAGGTCATTGCTAGCTCCTGCATCGTAAGTATACTTTTAACCACAAGAAACGATGAATTCATTTTTCAGATAACTGTTTTTTTTAGACGAGTGCATAAAAGGGTGGACGAAAAGGTAGCACAAAATCTGATCAAGGCTGTAAAGAGAAAGGATTAGGCAAGGATAGTGAATGCATTTCAGACTGAAAAATGAAAACTCTGGAAAACTGAAGAAAAAGAAAGAAAAACTCATTTCGGATCGACACCTGGCAAGCTCTATCTGGCATGAAAGATTGAGGAGCACAGCACTCCACACTGTGGCGTGGCAGGCAAAGAAAACGAAGGACTACCTGTCAGCGTGTCCAATAAATACGTTCTGGGCCGTTTGGAGCCTATATATCGCACATGCATATTGCAGTTTGCGGTCAGAATATTGACCGTGTGCGGCAGCGGTGTTGTGCCTGTCTCTGGACCCCCGCACACGGTCGCGAGTGCACAGACTGGGCTCATTTTCACCGCATGCGCATGTGGCAGGCCACTCTCATTGTGATCAATGCGTTGATTGACATGGCAAAAAATGTCTTCGATGTCAAATGATTTTTTTTACCGGGCTTTACCCCTTTCCATTACTAAGAACAGAAATACAACCAGTTCAAGATGACAGGAGGAGGGAAAGAGGGTAGAGCGAGTTCAAGCATTACCACGAAAACCACCACATCCGCCCCACATCGAAACGGATGCTATGGGGCAAAAACCTGGTAACACCAATATTATGTCTATTATAGCCATACAAAAGAACGATCAGAACAGTCGCAAACCACACATCAGATCGCCCGAACTAGCAGAGACTTTGCAAAAGTATCAGATGGCGCGAGAGAATGGAGAACATCGCCTCCAGCTTCAGACATCCACGCCCCGCCGAAGCCGCAACTTGGTCTTCACGTCTGAATCGTTTGCTTGGCAGTGTCACACAGTCGCATCAGCTGCAGCGTGCTGTTCCTGATCATCTCTGCACCTGCGCGAAGTTCTCCAGCCGCTTCTCCTTTCTGTAATCCTGTCCAATATAGTAGAAACGAGCAGAGGGAGAAAACAATCTCAAAAGGAGTCTTAATCTGTTTTTTCTCAAAAGTAGCTCGGTTACGCGCCAACCATATGGCCCAACAAGTAGCAGCTAGGCCCACGGTATAGAAGTTTTCTTTGCCAGGAAGAAATTTGCTACACCAGACAAAATATTGCCAATAGTTATTGGGACACATATCAGTGCCTAGCACCACCCCAATAGACCTCCAAACAACCCTGGCAACAGGGCAAGTGAAAAAGAGGTGCTTAGAGGTTTCAACTCCCTGCAAAAAGAGCACCGAGGGTTCCCTGGCCATTTTCTTTCCCTCATCACTTGTCTCGTCAGCACTGCGTCCTGAGATAATTGCCACAAAAAAAATTTGATTTTGAGAGGAATTTTAGCTTTCCAAATCCACTTATAGCTACACCCAGCAAGAGGTTTTTCCAGCATCTTATACACAAATTTAGTGGAAAACTTGTCGTTTTGATTAAGTCCCCAGAAGACTTTGTCACCATCACCGTTCTTGGCAAGAGGAATGTTTTTTATAATAGACCGCAGCGCTTCCCACTGCTTAAGCAGATCAGGGGTAAGCCTGCGTCTAAAGAAAGAGCTGGTATCATCGCCCATCAGCTTATTCACGGTACAGTCAGGGAAATTACAAATATCGAACAGTTGAGGGAATTGTTCCTGAAGAACAGGAGCCCCATTAATTGAGTCTTTCCACAGCCTAGCGACGTCCCCCGTTTTGGTTTCTATTTTTCTGCCCAACATATAAACACTTTTGACTTTGAGAAGCGATTTCCAACAGGGCGAGTCAGAGAATCTAGCAGTGACATCTGCAACAGTTTTGTTGCGAAGGTATCTGGCACGGACAATATCCTGCCATAGGCCTTTTTGTGTTTCAAGTTTCCACCACCACTTGACCATCAAGCTGATATTTTGTCTCCGTAGGTCCTTGATGCCGAGACCACCTTTTTCCTTGGATCTGCAAATTCTACTCCACCTTACAAGGTGGTATCTCTTCTTCTTATTACATCCTTGCCAAAAGAATCTTCTTCTATGTTTATCCAATCTCTCAATAAAGGTTTTATTCATAATCCACATCGACATATGATATAGACAAATTTGTGTAACAAGAGAGTCTAGTAGAGTATGTCTCCCCCCCATCGAGGCCGCATTGCCCATCCAGGCTTCGAATCTCCTCAAGTACTTGCCCACAATAAACTCCCAATCAGAGTTTTTCAGGTTAGTATAACTCACAGGCATGCCCAAGTATCTGATGTAGAAGCTGCCTATCTCGCAGCTGAATAACTCTGCATATCTCTTAACAGTGTTCTCACCCCCCCCACAGTGAGAATTTCACTTTTCTGGAAGTTGACTTTTAACCCAAACATCAACTCGAACAAATACAGCAGCAACTTCAGGTTAACTGCCTTATCGATATCATCCTCCAGACAGATAATGGTATCATCTGCGTATTGCAGAACAGCCACCCCCTCTGGAATGAGGTCAGAAGCTAAACCTACAATCAACTTATTTTTCTGGGCGTTTTTGATCATCTTGGTGAGGCATTCCACCGCTAAATTGAACAAATAGGGAGAGTAGGGGTCCCCTTGGCGAACCCCTTTGGCACTCTGAAAGTACGGGCCCGTGCAGTTATTCAACTTGATGCTAACTGTCCCCTCGTAAAGGATTTGTTTAATCCATCCACACCAGGTTTCATTGAAACCACGCATCTTATGGCATTCAAGGAGGAACTCCGAGTTTACTTTATCATAGGCTTTTTCAAAGTCAAGTTTAAGGACAATCCCCACTTTCTTCTTGACATGTGTATAGTTGAGGATCTCATGGAGTGAAAGCACTCCATCCATGATATTCCTCCCTTTCACAAAAGCATTTTGGGTTAGGCTGATTAGTTTATCAGCGTAAACTGCAACCCTACGGTCGAGCACTTTAGTTATGAGCTTATATGGGCAACGGAGCAAACAAATTGGCCAAAATTGCTGAATTCTCTCAGCACTGGACACCTTAGGCAGGAGGGTAATAATCTCGTAGTTAAGATGTTTCAGATCAAGCTTACCTTGATGAAAATGGTCGAATAGGGCCATAATATCGTCTTTAACTATATCCCAACATACCTGATAAAATTCAATAGGGATATTATCAGGCCCGGGGGCCCTGTTCGGAGCCATGTCAAACATGGCATCTTTAACTTCTTGTTCTGTAAATTCTCGACAAAGATCCCTATTATCCTCTGCAGAAAGCTTCTCATCATCAGTCCATGTCTCAGGATTAAGGCGAAACAAGTTACCAGGAGCTGGGCCAAAAAGGTCCTTGTAAAAACTAGTGGCATGGGCAATCAAATCATCAGTACCCTCTATGGTAACATCATCACCCCTTTTGAGAGAATGGATGGTGTCTTTACGTTTGCGACCATTAGCAATCTTATGATAGTAGTCTGTATTCAAATCCCCTTTCAGGAGCCAACGCTCATGAGATTGTTGCAACCAGAAGATCTCTTCATTAACAAGCAACTCATGTAACTCAAAGTTGGCATCCATCTTCCTACTATAAAGCTCAGGAGGAAGTGGTCCATCTTCTTCGAGCTCTTCGAGCATGGATAGCTCCATTCTGAGGTCCTCCTTCCTCTTTTTATTATGACCATATCTATCTGAACCCCACCCTTTGAAAAAAGTTTTGAATCTTTTCAATTTGATATTCAGGATGTCAATGGGATCAGAAGATTTAACTTTTCTAGACCAGATCTGCCTGACAAGCGGCAAAAATCTATCGTCTTTAACCCAGGAAAGATCAAAGCGAAAATCCCATGGCTTGGGGGCATCTCTCCCCTCCTCTCCCGTGGAGATAAGCAAAGGGTTGTGATCAGATATCTCACGAACTAGTTTCCGAACAGATGTAAGCGGAAACATGTCTTCCCATTCTTCAGACATGAGGATACGATCTAGTTTTTCCAAAGTGGGATGGGCCTGTTGGTTTGTCCAGGTATATTTACCCCCGTTAATGTGGATCTCACGAAGAGCTAAGGTATTGATGATAGAAATAAACAGGTCCGAAGACTTGTGGTTATTAAGCTTCTTGTTCTTCTCACCAGAGTGTCTCAGGATATTAAAATCGCCCCCAACAATGTAGGGTACACGCATCCCGATACAAGTAGTAGCTAATTCGACCAGAAAGTCTCCTTTCAATTCTTCATGGGCTGGTCCATAGACTACTATTAAACCCCACTTCAGCTTACTGGGTCTGTCCAGCAACACTAAGTGTAGCATATGTTTCCCCTTAACACAGAAAATAATTTCTAGTTTATCGCTCCTCACACCACATAAGATGCCGCCAGATTTCCCAACAGAAGGGATCCAGTTCCACTGGAAGGATCCAAAGGGGTCAATTCTCCTCAAGCACTTAGGGGAGAAATTCTTCTTCATAGTCTCTTGCAATCCCAGGAAATCCAGGGAATGGTCACTGATCATGTCCGAGAGGCAGGTGGCCATCCCTTTCTTGCCCACCCCTCAACAGTTCCAAATGAGGCCTCTCATTTGGAACGTTTCTTATGAAAGTTGGACCGGGTAACCCTACCAGGAGGCATTGTAGGGTTACAGCTCAAATCTCCCTCTAGAACAAGATTTTTTTGACTTCTAGTCACAGGTCTAGAAGTTTTAATGCCTACTTTTCTTTTATTATTTTTCTTATATTTACTGGAAGAGAACTTTTCTAGAACATGCTCTTCTTGATCAAGCCATTCTAGATCCACAAGATTACTTCTACCCAGCCCATCAACTATCACAATATCTTCATCCATTCCCTGATCAGTGGAATCAATCTTGCTCTTATTAACTAACTCCCCTCTGATTGCTCTTATTAACTAACTCCCCTCTGATTGGTGTCAAATGATATTCCAACCAATCGAGCACTATCATCCATGAAATATACATGTAACGACTCGGATGTACTTCCTCCGTTTCAAAATAGATGACTTAATTTTATATTAACTTTAGTACAAAGTTAGGTCATCTATTTTGGATACATCACTACACAAGTTGCGCTAGAAAAGGCCTATGGCCAGAATTTTTTTCCCCACCATCACTAGCCACGTAGGTACTCTTTCATTTATAGATTTTCAATACATATTTTCTTTTCTTTTGTTGAGCAACCTGATACTTCTACTTTTTGGCATTTTGTTTTGTACCATTGTGCACATATTTACTCGCTTTGGCCATAGATATAAGATGCACACACTTATTTACCATTGCTCAGGAGGAATTTGTCTAGCTATGCTCCCTTTTTAAAAATAAAGAGAAAGAAGGTACTTTCATACGGAAAGTGCCCTTCTCAGATCGAGCTCATATGAGCTCGAGTGAACAGTAAAATACAAAATATATAAAAAAGATTGAAAACATTCTGATTGTTTTGGAAACATTTGACATATTTTTTAAATGCTCGCAAAATTTCATCATGAAATGAGATTCATGGAAATTGTGGCAAAAAAAATCAGCATTCCTAAAACAATTTTTTAGTAACTTTTTTTGCCACGACTTCCACGAATGTTATTTTGTGATGAAATTTTGCAAGCATGTAAAACATTCGTCAAATGTAGCTACAAAAAAATTCAAAAGTTTTTGATTTTTTTTCATTTTTTTGGATTTTATTGTTCACGGAGCTCTCATATGAGCTCGAGCTTCCGCTTTCCTTTCATACTGTACTTCTTTTGTGGGGTTGTATTTTTTACTTATTACTACAAGGGTTGAGCACGCTTCTGCGTTGATGGTGTTGTTGGTATTTCATATTTTTTGTTTGTTATTTGATTTGGCACGTTGAGAAGTGTGTGTGTGTGTGTGTGTGTGTGTGTGTGTGTGTTTATAATGTGATGTTTTGGTGGGCTTTCTTGGCAACGTGATTATGTGTTATTTGTTAATCAATTCATACTTATATGGGGAAGTTTCTTGCGCTGGTAACCGTACGTACTATATCGGTGCTACAGTGTCACATGTTGGCGCTTTTTACGTGGTGAGAGGATGCGTGGGCTGATGTGTTCTTAGGCTAGTTGGTGCCAATTAATTTGAGAAATCGTTGACCCAGTTAAAATCGTCAGTCAAATCCAATATTGAATATTGATAGCCTCCAAGTGCACATGCTTTAGTTGTAGCCTTTACAAAGTAAGAGTATCGATCTCACAGGGAGCATAGGAACCAATCTTTCGTTCTTTGCAAGGTGCAAATAATGTGCCTAGAAATTTTAAATGATCCATAATAATAATAATAATAATAATAGTAATTATAATAATAATAATAATAATAATAATAATAATAATAATAACAACAACAACAATAAGGTTGCAAGTGTAAAGGTGAATAAATCAACTGAAATAAATAACAAGTAAACTAACTAGACTCGAGACAAATGATGAAGAGAGTTCCCAGGGGTCCGGAATCCCCACTAGTGTGCATCTATGTCGGTGCCTAAACACAAAGCTATTTCGGATTCCTAAGCCACTTTACATGTTTCTTTTTGTGGGCCGAGCGGGTACAGATACGTGCATACTCGTGGTGTCTTCGTATCCCATATGCCTCCACCGTTCTTCCCCACTCCGATTATCAAACGGTGATTAAGGGGAAATAGGTCCCCGTGGACGCAGCCAAAGTGGTCTCTGTTTTACCCCCTATTGCAACTATCCGCTACGAAGGGAGAACGGGCCTATCACGTCACCCAACTCCACAACCACACAGTTAGCTAACAGTACTAACCTTCCGTCCAAAGTTGGAATACGTTGGATAGTCGACTTCAACCAACGTCAAGAAGATAATCAACATAAACATGCAAAGAGGATATCTCTACTCCAAAGGAAAGATTTGGTAGTCTCTGCTTCATCCATTTTTTTTCTTCTTCTCAACCTCCCACCTTCGTTAGGTTTTTTTGCGTCCCTCCTCCCACCATTATCTATTTTGTTAGGGTCTTTTTTCCGCCTCACCTTACCCACTTCATTTAGTTTTCTTATCCGTTGGTTTATTTTTCTCTCTGTTCTTTCCTTGCCGACCAGCACTTTCCTAACGTATAAAAAATCACGGATCTAACTTTCCTAACAGACCCAAATCAATTAGTTCTTTCCATCAGTGCAATTTATTTTAGAAAACAAAGTAACCGACTTTATGGAAACAAATAACGAATTTTAATAAAACCAATCTCGCCCTCAGTGGCTGTGTCCTCCTCCCAGCCTCTCCACGCGCCCCCGCAATGTCGCCCCGCATGCTATCGTCTGTCCTAGCGCCCAGATCTTGGGCTCCCCGCAATGCCCATGCACCTGCGGTGAGCCATAGGGAGGAGGAGATGATGATGTACAAAGAACTACATAGAGGTGGAGGAGGGGACGGGTGCAACATCGGATACACGTCGGATGACGAGGCATGGAGGACTACCGCCGGAGCAAGTACCACCCCGTCCACGCCGATGACTCGTTCAAGCAGGTCACCTACATCACCGCTCCACCAATTCCTCCTCTCCCACTGACCAGGGTTTCTAAATCAATCCACCACCATAGATGCACATCTACCTGCATATATGGCTCCTCTTCAACCATGGTGAGCGACCTTGGAGGCGACAAGTGCCTGATCTACGACAGCAGAGAGGAACATGCAGCGGTGATGGCTGGCCCATGCTCGTCACACTTCAGAAAGAGATCCTTCCCGCGGAGGCGGTCACTTGGGTGGGGCTTGTAGTGAGGTGGGTGAGTTGTGTTCAGGAGCGGCCTCGGCATGCTGCAGCTGGAGAAGTTCAGGAGGGGCCACCTGTTGCATGCGTCCTTGCCACTGGCCGATGATGACGGGAATGCCTCCACGGACTCCGACATGGAAAGAGTCCTCTGACGCCGAGGAGGTCGAGGCAGCAGTGGTGGTATGTAGGAGATGGGTTTCCTACATACGCCTGGCAAGTCAAATATTTGAAATCATAAAAAATGAATAGATAGATATATGTATATATGCATGTCTTTGCAATGCTCATGGATGTTTTTGTAATCTTATCTTGTTGGTGAGCGATTTTCCTTTGTCGACTTTGTCATACGCCGCGAAGTTGCACGAGGACTTGTAGTGGTTGTTCCAGTTACTCACAGCTACAACTACAAAGTAATAACAAGTCAGGATCAGATTATCTACATATTGCCACTCTATTTTTTCGCACTTCCCTTACTTAGGGAATCTTGCCATATTTTTTATCTATGATATGTGGGCCTTAGTGCTATCGAAAAAAATTCTTGCCTTAGTTGTGACAGGAACCCAACACACACCTAGCAGATTTTCCTAGAAACAAAATCAGAGAATTCTTGCCTTAGTTTTGACAAGAACCAAACACACACCCAGCAGATTTTTCTAGAAACAAATTCAGAGGTTCATTATAGTCTTCCCTTCACATATTTGGGTTTGACTCTGGGTACCACCAAACCATCAGTTCATGATCTAATGCCAATCATAAGTAGAATTGATAAAAGATTATTTGGAGTGGCAAGTTTCATGAATTATTCTGGAAAATTGACTTATGTTAACTCAGTGGTTGCATCCATGCCCATCTTTGCTATGTGCACCTTCAAGGTTCACTACACCATTCTAGATCATGTCAATAAAGCCAGCAGAAATTTCCTTTGGTACGGTAATGACATAAACAAGAAAGGAAACTGCCTTGCAAGTTGGGAAATGATTTGTAGACCAAAAAGGCAAGGAGGACTTGGTGTTCTAAACCTCAGAGTCCAGAATATTGCCTTGCTAATCAAAAACTTACACAAATTCTACAACCATGAGGATATCCCATGGGTCAATCTTGTGTGGCAAGCCTATTATTCCTATAACACCACTCCACATGTCAGCAACAACAAAGGATCCTTCTGGTGGAAAGACTGTGTGAGCCTAACTAATCTATACAGAGGCATGGCAACTTGTCAAGTAAACAAAGGAAATCCTATTCCTTTATGGGAGTAAACGATGGAACCCTGATCTCTAAACATCCACATGATGATCATTGATGCAAAACGCACATACAAATGGGACTTCTTCATGGAAATTTTAATTTGTGAAAGCTTGACTATGCCACTGCCAATGCCTAGTTGCATCACATTGGTTCAATCCAAATTTTTATATCTCTGCCACTGCCTAGTGATGAACCCTAGAGATACAAACAAAAAAAAGTGGAGGGGATGAACTCACCGAGGGGGCGAAGGGTGATGAACCCTAGCAGGCCGTCGTTTCCGCCACCATCGTCGATTTTGCCGCTGCCGTTGACGAAACCCTAGCTTAATCACGAAATGTACTCCAATCAAATTGGAGGGAAACAAGCAGCGATAGAGGGAGAGAGAGGGGGGGGGGTGATAACCCACAGGTATAGGGGATCACAACATCTTTCAAGGGTAGAGTATTCAACCCAAATTTATTGATTCGACACAAGGGGAGCCAAAGAATATTCTCAAGTATTAGCAGTTGAGTTGTCAATTCAACCACACCTGGATAAATTAGTATCTGCAGCATGGTATTTAGTAGCCAAGTAGTATGATAGTAATGGTAACAGTGGCAAAAGTAAAGATAGCAGTATTGTAGTGATTGTAACAGTAGCAACGGAAAAGTAAATAAGCGAAGCACAATATGTGAAAAGCTCGTAGGCATTGGATCAATGATGGATAATTATGTCGGATGCGATTCCTCATGTAATGGTTATAGCATAGGGTGACACAGAACTAGCTCGAGTTCATCAATGTAATGTAGGCATGTATTCCGAATATAGTCATACGTGCTTATGGAAAAGAAGTTGCATGACATCTTTTGTCCTACCCTCTCATTTGCAGCGGGGTCCTAGTGGAAACTAAGGGATATTAAGGCCTCCTTTTAATAGAGTACCGGACCAAAGCATTAACACATAGTGAATACATGAACTCCTCAAACTATGGTCATCACCGAGTAGTATCCCGATTATTGTCACTTCGGGGTTGTCGGATCTCAATCAGTCCATCATATATAGTCATTATTGCCTTTCACTTGCACAACTGAACGGTGTGTATAATGATAATAGTGCACGTGCATTGGACTAAGCTGGAATTTGTAAGCATTCAATTCAAGAGAGAAGACAAAGTAATATGGGCTCTAAATTAAATCAATAATCATCCATATGAGAGCCACTAAGCATTTTCAATATGGTCTTCTACTCTTGACCCCCAAAGGAAAGAAAAGAAATAAAACTATTTACACGGGAAAGCTCCCAACAAGTAAAAGAAGAACGAGAAATCTTTTCGGGTTTTCATTTTAATTACTACTACAAGCATGGAAATTAAACTAACTAATTTTTTTGGTTCTCTTAAGGTTTAACAAACACACAAGAAGAAAGCTAGAAAAAGAAAATTAAACTAGCATGGATAATACAATGAAAGAGTATGATCACCGACAACTAGAATAGTGTGTGAACATGAATGTAAAGTCGGTGAGAAATACGTGCTCCCCCAAGCTTAGGCTTTTGGTCTAAGTTGGTCTAATGCCAAGGATCGCGGCTACTCTCCCCGGTGTACCAAGGAGCTTCATTGTACTGCCACTGACTGGCGATCTCCTCCGGATCCCACTGATAAGATGATGGACGATAAGGGTCCAGTGGTGGTTCCGGCTCAGGCTCTGGAGCTGATGTCTGGCCTCGATGCGCGTACACAATATTTGGCAAAACGAGGTACTGACCTGTAGTTAAATCAAACAAAGAAGGCGCAGGCAGGGTAATAATCTCATTGTGTTTCTTATTAAATCTCAGGTTATACAGAAACATCTTATCATCGTTGTCAATAATAAACTCATGCGCTACCATGCTCATGTAATCTAAAAAGGTAAGAGGCAACAGTGTCTCCTCTTTCTCATCATGCCTAATAGGTATCTCAAAATGTTTAGCAAGGCGTGCAACATAGATACCTCCAAAAATGGGACCCTTTGTACGGTTTAGGCTTAACCGTTTAGCAATAACGGCACCCATAATAAAAGTGTTATCACCGAATAAGGCATGGAACAGAATAATAATATCAGGAACACTGAGGTTTCCACTATTTCCACGACCAATTAAGCATCGACTAGCAAATATGGCAAAGTAGCGTAAAACAGGAAAATGTATGCTAGTGATCCTCGCATCGGAACCCTTCCTCAGTTCCCCTACGGTAATAGTATCAATAAAACCGTCCACATCTTTACGATGTGGTTCATCTAAGCTTCCCTCAAATGGTATTCTACAAACCGCGCAAAAATTATGAAGGACATTTCCTTAGCCTCATCATATAAATGAAAAGATACTGAAGGAGATGATTTCTTAGGATAATAGTAGAAGTTTTGCACGAAAGTATTGGTAAGTAAGAGATAATGTTCGATCTAGTCATGGAGGAAGTTGGTGAGGCCCGCATTTTTAGCCAAAGAACAAAAGTCTTCATAAATCCCGGTTGCTCTCAAGAAATTATCACATGGCCACTCACACGGCCGTACTTCCGCTACGCGAGGAAGATTATACTTGGCCTTTTCTTTTTCCTTAGCTTGTTTATCCTTGGAGCTTTGTCTAGAGGAGCCCCTCAAGAACAACCTCTTCATCTTTTCCTGAAAATTTCTGAAATTTTTAGTAACTTCAAAATAAAAGTGAATCAAACTAAACAAGATTGATAACAACTACTCCCACACGTGCCTAGGGCCTATATCATGCATTAGAATTACTTGGGACCTCATAAATTTGACATGCAAGCTCAAGAACAGGGTCACCTATGCAGCAAAAATTTGCAATGAATAAAGCACTAGGACCAAAACTAATTGGACCAATGGAGGAGTCACATACTAGGCAACAATCTCCCAAAGCAGTTTTGTGAATGGAGCTTTGAGCAAGGAGATCGAAAATCGCAGCAAAATGAGCTAGAATTCGTGCTTGAGCTGGATGGGGATTTTTTTGGGAAGAAGATGGAGTGTGTGGGTGCAGGAATAAGTGGAGGGGCCACCGTGGGCCCACGAGACAGGGGGCGTGCCCAGGAGGTGTGGGCGCGCCGACCCTCGTGGCCAGGTGCTTGCCTCCCTGCTGTGTTCTTAGTGCCTAAAATCCTCACATATTCCATTAAAAATCATACTAAATTTGCAGGGCATTTGGATAACTTTTATTTTCGGGATATTTTTATTGCATGGATAATTCAGAAAACAGGCAGATAATACTATTTTTGCTTTATTTATTCTAAATAACAGAAAGTAAAAAGAGGGTACAGAAGGTTGTGCCTTCTAGTTTCATCCATCTCATGATCATCAAAAGGAATCCACTAACAAGGTTGATCAAGTCTTGTTAACAAACTCATTCCTAATAACATGAAACTGGAGAAATTTCGAATAACACTAGGTTACCTCAACGGGGATATGGACATCCCCAACAATAAAAATATCATATTTTTTCTTGACAGTAGGAAATTCAAAACCTCCAATAATGATAGTTGGAATTTTTCCAATAGAATTGATGCTATGGACTTGAGGTTGTTTCCTCGGAAAGTGTGCCGTATGCTCATTACCATTAACATGAAAAGTGACATTGCCTTTGTTGTAATCAATAACAGCCCCTGCAGTATTCAGAAAGGGTCTACCAAGGATAATCGACATACTATCGTCCTCGGGATTATCAAGAATAACAAAGTCCGTTAAGATAGTGACATTTGCAACCACAACAGGCACATCCTCACAAATACCGACAGGTATAGTAGTTGATTTATCGGCCAATTGCAAAGATATTTCAGTAGGTGTCAACTTATTCAATTCAAGTCTACGATATAAAGAAAGAGGCATAACACTAACACCAGCTCCAAGATCACATAAAGCAGTTTTAACATAATTCCTTTTAATGGAGCATGGTATAGTTGGTACCCTTGGGTCTCCAAGTTTCTTTGGTATTCCACCCTTGAAAGTATAATTAGCAAGCATGGTGGAAATTTCAGCTTCCGGTATCTTTCTTTTATTTGTAATGATATCCTTCATATATTTAGCATAAGGGTTTGATTTAAGCATATCAATTAAGCGCATACATAAGAAGATAGGTCTAATCATTTCAGCAAAGCGCTCAAAATCCTCATCATCCTTTGTCTTGGATGGTTTAGGAGGAAAAGTCATGGGTTTCTGAACCCATGGTTCTCTTTCTTTACCGTGTTTCCTAGCAACAAAATCTCTCTTATCATAACGTTGATTCTTTGATTATGGGTTATCAAGATCAACAGCAGGTTCAATCTCTACATCATTATTATTGCTAGGTTGAGAATTAACATGAACATCATTATTAATATTATCACTACGTTCATGTTCATCACCTGATTGTGTTTCAGCATCAGAAATAGAAATATCATTGGGATTCTCAGGTGTGTCTACAACAGGTTCACTAGAAGCATGCAAAGTCCTATCATTTTTCTTTTTCTTCTTTTTAGAAGGACTAGGTGCATCTACATTATTTCTCTGAGAATCCTGCTCGATTCTCTTAGGGTGGCCTTCAGGATACAAAGGTTCCTGAGTCATTCTACCAGTTCTAGTAGCCACTCTAATAGCAAAATCATGTTTATTATTTAATTCATCGAGCAAATCACTTTGAGCTTTAAGTACTTGCTGAGCTTGAGTGGTAACTGAGGGAGTCCTGGATAAGGGGGTATCCGGATAGCCGGATTGTATACATCGTCCGAACGATGGAAGCGTCAAGATACAAGACTCAAGACTTCGGCTCGTGTCCGGATGGGACTCTCCTTTGCGTGGAAGACAAGCTTGGCGATCCGGATATTATGTTTCCTTCCTTGTAACCGAATCCATGTAAACCCTAGCTCTCGAGTATCTATATAAACCGGAGAGGATGGTCCTTAGAAGGCCGATCACAATTACAATCATACCATCATAGGCTAGCTCTTAGGGTTTAGCCTCTACGATCTCGTGGTAGATCTACTCTTGTACTACACATATCATCAATATTAATCAAGCAGGAAGTAGGGTTTTACCTCCATCGAGAGGGCCCGAACCTGGGTAAACATCGTGTCCCTTGCTTCCTGTTACCATCATACACAGATCGGGACCCCCTACTCGAGATCCGCCGGTTCTGACACCGACATTGGTGCTTTCATTGAGAGTTCCTCTGTGTCGTCGCTTCGAGGCTTGATGGCGTCTTCAATCGTTAACAACACAGTCCAGGGTGAGACTTTTCTCCCCAGACAGATCTTTGTGTTCGGCAGCTTCGCACTACGGGCTAATTCGCTTGGCCAGTTGGAGCAGATCGATAGCTTCGCCCCTAGCCACCAGATCAGGTTCGGATACTTGAACTACACGGCAGATATCCGCGGAGACTTGATATTCGACGGATTCGAGCCTGCGCCAGGAACGCCGGACAGTCACGACGAGCACGGCCTAGACCTGCTGTCAGGCAATGCTCGGGACATCATCCCTGAAGCAGCCCCGGATCTAAATCCAGGGCAGGTTGCGTTGCCTATGGACGAAGGGCTGGACCCCGCCCCGCAGGCTACACACTCATCGGTGGTGGAGCCGAACACAAGTCTCACCTCTGTGGAGGCCTGTAACCCTGGGCCCCCGGACTCATATCCGGCTGTTGGTCATGGTCCGCACACTCTCGAGCCAGCCTAGCCAGGTTGGGCTCCGGTAATGGAGTTTACCGCCGCAGACATCTTTCAGCACTCGCCTTTTGGTGACATGCTGAACTCATTAAAGTCTCTCTCTCTGTCAGGAGGCTCTGAGCCAAACTATGTCCGACTTGAGTGGGAAGCAGGCGACGAAGGAATTCGCTGCCCACCCACCACCCACTTTGTCACCATGATCGATGATTTAATCGACGTGCTCGACTTTGACTTCGAAGACATCGACGGTATGGACGGCGATGTAGGAGACATACAGGAGCCACTGCTCACAGGACGGTGGACAGCCACTTCTTCATATGATATATATATGGTGGACACTCCAAAAGAAACCAATGGCAATGAGGCAACGAAGCCTAACCCCTCCAAGAAGAAAGCAAAGCATGGGCGTCGCCAGCGCCGCTCCAAGCCCCACCAAGGCAATACCGGCACCGGAGACGATAATATTTCGTACAGTGCCGACAGTGAATACAACCCCGAACAGCCTGCCATCGAGCAGGCCGAACAGGAAGACAGGCATGACAGCCCAGATGAGCAGGCGATGGACGGGTATCCGTAGGAGGACAACTACATGCCCCTCTCCGAAGACGAGGTTAGCCTCGGCGACGACGAGTTCGGCGTACCCGAAGACCCCGCAGAGCAGGAGCGCTTCAAGCGCCGGCTTATTGCCACTGCGAGAAGCCTGAAGAAGAAGCAGCAACAGCTTCAAGCCGATCAAGATCTGCTCACATATAGATGGACAGAGTCCTGGCAGCCGAGGAATATGGACACGAGCTCCAAATGGCTGACCGGCCGCCTCGAGGTCGGGACAAAACGGCATATCAGCCGGAATACCAGCCTGCAGCCCCGTGCCGGTTTACTACGGCCTGGGGCAATACTCAGGACCTGCGCGATAAACTGGGTAACGCCGCAGGGCAACCAAGATCGATCTACGGATCACGGGGGCACGCTGAAGCACATGATGAGGATCGTCATACCGGATACACTAACAGCAAATCCGGCCGGGCCGAATACAACTAGTTAGACGCAGCCGGACTGCACCGCGACATAGCCCGGCACAGAGGCGCCGCACACCCCCTCTGCTTCACTGATGAAGTGATGGATCATGAATTCCCAGAAGGGTTTAAACCCGTAAACATCGAATCATACGATGGCACAACAGACCCCGCGGTATGGATCGAGGATTTCCTTCTCCACATTCACATGGCCCGCGGAGATGATCTACATGCCATCAAGTATCTTCCCCTTAAGCTCAAAGGACCCGCCCGGCATTGGCTAAATAGCCTGCCCGCAAATTCCATTGGCAGTTGGGAAAACTTGGAAGACGCATTCCTTGACAACTTTCAAGGCACATATGTGCGACCTCCGGATGCCGATGACTTGAGCCACATTACTCAACAGCCCGGAGAATCAGCCAGGAAGTTCTGGACTCAGTTCCTAACTAAAAAGAACCAAATAGTCGACTGTCCGGACGTCGAAGCCCTGGCAGACTTCAAGCATAATATCTGTGACGAGTGGCTCGCCCGACACCTCGGCCAGGAGAAACCCAAGTCTATGGCAGCTCTCATGACACTAATGGCCCGCTTTTGCGCGGGCGAGGACAGTTGGTTGGCTCGCAGCAGCACTACGCCACATTCTGGCATGTCAGATGTCCATGACAATAACAGCAAGCTATGGCGCAACAGACACAAGCGACAGAACAATGGCAACAACACCGAAGACACGGCAGTCAATGCTGGATTCAGCGGATCCAAATCCGGTCAGCGGAAGAAGCCATTCAAGAGAAACAATCAGGGACCGTCCAGTCTAGACCGCATACTGGAGCGCTCGTGCCAAATTCATGGCACCCCAGACAAGCCAGCCAACCACACCAATAGAGACTGCTGGGTATTTAAACAGGCCGGCAAAATAAACGTCGAAAACAAGGACAAGGGGCTGCACAGCGACGATGACGATGTGCCCCGTCGTCTGAACATGGGGGGACAGAAGAAATTTCCCCCCCAGGTGAAAACGGTCA
Source organism: Triticum aestivum (assembly GCF_018294505.1). Taxonomy (NCBI): domain Eukaryota; kingdom Viridiplantae; phylum Streptophyta; class Magnoliopsida; order Poales; family Poaceae; genus Triticum; species Triticum aestivum. The sequence goes on from NC_057804.1 coordinate 551,796,097, forward strand.
ACATGATCTACGCCACCCACATCCCCAAGCGGGAACGGAAGCGAGCACTACAGGACGTATACGCAATGGAGCCAGTCGTCCCCAAATTCAACCCATGGTCAGCTTGTTCGATCACCTTTGATCGTAGGGATCATCCTACTAGCATCTGTCACGGCGGCTCAGCCGCATTGGTTTTAGACCCAATTATAGACGGATTTCACCTCACGAGAGTCCTTATGGACTGAGGTAGCAGCCTGAACCTGCTTTATCAGGACACAATGCGCAAAATGGGCATCGATCCTTCAAGGATTAAGCCCACCAAAACCACCTTTAAGAGTGTCATTCCTGGAGTAGAGGCCCGCTGTACGGGCTCTATAACATTGGAAATGGTCTTTGGATCTTCGGATAACTTACGAAGCGAAGAGCTAATCTTTGATATCGTCCCTTTCCACAGTGGTTACCACACATTGCTCGGACGAACCGCATTCGCCAGATTCAATGCGGTACCACACTATGCATACCTCAAGCTCAAAATGCCAGGCCCGCGCGGGGTCATAACAGTCAACGGAAATATGGACCGCTCTCTCCATACAAAAGAGCACACTGCGGCCCTTGTGGCCGAAGTACAATGCGGCCTCCTCCGACAAACCACCAATCCGGCGACGATAACCTCAAGCTCCGTCAAGCGAGGGCGGAACACCCCGCAACAGGATCAGCAGGCACGTCAAGAGCATGACTAGCAGTCCGGCCTCCACTCAAGTCCCACCCAAGCAGCATTCGTGCCACGCGTACACAATTACGCACTCAAAATGCCATGGGCACAGGCGGAGGCGTAGCAATGGCTTAGTCAACAATACGGTATTGCTTCGTAACCTTTCCTTTTACCCTTAAGGACATCGCTTTAGTGCACCTTCTCCAGAAGAGCTGGATTGTCGAACTTACAAAGGAGAGGAAACCCAGGAGGTAACAGGCTTCGGGCACAGCAGGAAACACCCAGGTGGAATCTATTTACGATCGTTGTTCCTGCTTTATCTATCTGTACGCAGCCTGCTCCTGGATAGGATATGTCAAATAATCCTATTTATCTCCGCTTAATGCATACATTGTAAACATACGCTTAAACGTATTATTTATCAATGGGAGACCATATATAGCGTCAGCTCACTTATTTTTATTTGAGCATTTTTTATAAATGTCTATTTGATTTTGCATCCGTACACTTTGGTACGCATAGTTTGCCAGGGGCTTCTTATGGCACCCCACAATACGGCAAGTCAAGTCCAAACACTTTCAACAGTGCGGCACCCCGAACTTATAGCACTATATGCATCAGCTCCGAATCATGTCTTGGGTTACAGTTGGAATAGCCCGGCTCCCTTGTTTTGGTGCCTTACATTCCGTTAATTCGGCAAAGGTAGCGCAGGGAGAACTACTGCGATTGTGCCCTGGTTTTTCGGACGAGCACCTCAGTAGAGAAAGCACAAAACTGTCCGGCATGATGTGGCGAGAGTTGGTCGCTGTTCGAGAGGTCTTAAAATCATTAAAGATTTTTCCGCTTTAGGCGATATTTCGGCTTTGTCCGATATAGGCGTGTATAGCGCCCCAATTCGGCCTTCCGGATTCTAGGGGCTTTGCCGAAATTTAAAATTATAGACTTCTATGGCTAAGTGAAGGTTATAAAGCCGTATAGTCTGATTGCCTTGTTCGCTGCGCTGGACACCTCCTTAAGGGACCAAACATTTGGATAAAGAGTGTCCGCGTTTTCCACAAACACCCCAGTACTAGTTACACGGGGGCGGAAGCCGACGACTGCCCTACTTTCAGAATTTGATAAACAGCTGCACAGAAGGTAATATTTTAAATAACAAAAGCGCTACATAGCGCAAGTAACTTCGCCTTTAAATTACAAACATGACAGAGGTGAATTCATTCAAAAATTATGTCTTTAGTACATTCATCGGCCACGAGGAAAGCACCATTCATCACGCCATCATAATACTTCTCGGGAACATGATGCGGCTTGCCCTCCGGCGGCCCGTCCTTCACTAGCTTCTCCGCATCCAGCTTGCCCCAATGCACCTTTGCACGGGCACCCTCAATGCAAACAGATCGCTTGATAACTTCCAGTCGCGGACATGCATCCACCATCCACTTGATCAGGCCGAAAGTAGCTGGTGGGCAGAAGCTCACCAGGCCATATCCGGACTATGAGATCCTTCATAGCCAATTCGGCCGCCTTGTGGAGTTCGACCAACTGCTTCAGTTGGTCACTCAGAGGCGTTGAATGTTCGGCCCCAGCATACTAGGACCAGAACAGCTTCTCCGTTGAGCTCCCCTCCTGGGCACGGTAGAACTCCGCGGCGTCTGATATGCTGTGTGGCAGATCTGCGAATGCCCCTGGAGAGCTTTGGACTCGGGTAAGTAAAAGAAACGCCTCCTCCACATGTTTGCTTTGCATAAAAAAACTCTTACCTGCCGCTATCTTTCTAGACTCCTGGATCTCCTATTTTGCCCTCTCGGCTTCGGCCTTGGCCTCTTTTATATTTGTAAGGGCCTTCGCAAGCTCGGCCTCTTTTGCTTTCAGCTCATGCTCCGCAGACTCGAGCTTCTTGCCGAGCTCCTGGAGCTCTTCTTGTATCTCGCCCACTCGGGCCTCTTGCTTTTTGCGCTCCTTGAGTTCCAAGGCCGCTTTGTGTTCGGCCTCAGACATCGCCTTCTTGAGAGACACCACTTCGTTGGTGGCCTCTGTTACCATATCACGACGTTTCCTCGTTAGCATAATCAAATTTTATTTACTATTCATTATATGAGAGAGGGGAATCATTCACCTTTGCTCTCCTCGAGCTGCCTCCTCACGAGGCCGAGCTCTCCCTGTGCCCACTCTAAGTCCCCGTTAGGCCCGTGATTTCGGCCGTGCGAGCAGCAGCGGCCAGCAGCACAACCTGTTTATTTACATTCATACTTATTGTTAGACTCCTACGGATTATAATTGACCCTCCGTTTGGTTTTTCTTTCCGAACACCAAACAGAGTATCAGGGGCTACTACCTATTGGGTGGTAATTTCACACATTTTTACTTACCTGAAAGCCTGTTAGGAGGCTGGTGCAGGCCTCGGTTAGTCCGCTCTTGGCGGACGAAACCTTCTGAATCACCGCACTCATAAGAGTACGGTGCTCTTCATCTAGGGAAGCGCCGCGAAGCGCTTCCACCAGACAATCCGGCGCCTCGGGCGCAACGGAAGTCCCTGTTACAGACGGCCCTCCCTCCATAACGAGGGGCTGCCCGCCTAAGTCCGGAATCACTAAAGGCTCCGGAACAATGTTCGACTGAGAGCACGGCTTGCCGTGGCTCTCACCAACACGATCCGCGGTGACCTTGAACCCCGCGAGTCCGACGTCTAGGACGCCCCCTTGAGGCGCCTCCAGGGCCACCTCCGCCATCACCGGGAGCCTTCGGAACAACACCTCCGTGTCGCCGCAGGACGAGGAGATGTGGCCGTCGGGAGTGAGTTCATTGCTGACTCACTCAAGGACCCGTCCGAAGACGACACTTCGGGATGGGCCTGGCCAGACGGCATACAAGTTCGGCATTATAAACAAAACTATGAAGCAAAATTACTATCGAGTGCAGATACTTACGATCGCATAGGGGCTTCTTCCTGGGTAGCCACCCTTCCTCGCTATCGGCGGCGGTGGCAGATTAGTCCGAAAGGGACACCTTTCCCTTCTTGGACGTCCCAGTCTCTCCCACCGGGGCGGCCTTCCTCTTCTTCCCTCCCCCAGTATGGGGAGGTGGAGTTTCTCCCTGTTCCTCCCCGCCTCCGCGGGAGGAATCAGCCTCGTCGTCATTGGGCGACAAGGGTATGACGGCCTTACGCCGGGGGCCTCTCCTGACCCCCTGGTCCACCGTCTCAGGCCCCCCATCCTTTCCGGATGGGGCAGCCTCTTCTTCTTCCCCTTCGGGGGAGGAGTGCGCCTCGTCATTTTCGGACGACGCTTGCGCAACCTTACTTCGGAGACCCTTTTGGGTCCCCTGGGCCTTCTTATCGGCCTTCTTCTCCGGCCCCTTATAGGGCGCCGGGACCAGCGTCTTCGTCAGAAGATCATTGGCTGGGCTTTCTGGCAACGGAGCCGGACTGTCAATCCGCTCCGCTGTCTCCACATACTCCTAAACAAATATACACAATCACTTAGGAATTCTCCATGAATACATTGGGAAGAACCGGACCCGGTGGAGGCCTGAGAACTCACCTGGATAGGGTGCCGTGCGACATGGAGCCCACGGTCCTCGGTTATGAGAGGAGGTACTTCGGTGGCCTTGAACAACGCCTTCCACACGTTCTTGTGCTTCATGCCGTAGAGCCTCTGGAGCGTCCGGTGTTCGGCTGGGACGAACTCCCATAGATTGAATGCCCACCTTTGGCACGGCAGAATCTGGCGAATGAGCATGACTTGGATCACGTTGACAAGCTTGATGTTCTTGTCCTTCATGCCCTTGATGCAGTTGATGAGTCCGGTCAACTCTGTAGATTCGCCCCATAACATGCCCTTCTGTTCCCAGGAGGTGAGCCGCATAGGGGTTCCAAATCGGAACTCGGGGGCCGCAGCCCAGTTGGCGTTGCGTGGCTCTGTGATGTAGAACCACCCCGATTGCCACCCCTTCACGATTTCCGCAAAGGAGCCATCAGGCCAGGTGGCATTAGGCATTTTGCCCACCATGGCTCCTCCGCACTCCGCTTGTTGGCCACTCACGATCTTCGGCTTCACGCAGAAGATTTGCAGCCACAAGCTGAAATGAGGCTTGATGCGGAGGAAAGCCTCGCATACAACAATGAACGCCGAGATGTTGAGGACGAAGTTCGGAGCTAGATCATGGAAGTCTAGCCCGTAGTAGAACATGAGACCGCGGACAAAGGGGTGGAGTGAAAACCCCAGTCCACAGATGTTGGGGATATAACTATTTGTGTAAGCCGCCCAGGAGGGGCCGGGTTACACAAAGAGGATTCACCGGAGAGAAGCCCAAGACAAGGCATGAAGATGATGGTTCATCAGAAGCTTAAAGCCCACAGGCGACTTAAGGCCCGTTGCAATCAACCGCCATTATAGTATTACTTGTATCATAAGGTAGACTTAACTAGTCACTGTGCCGGACATTGTTTATGAGCCGGCCGGGACTCTGTAGGCCGGAGGGCGTTGACCCATGTATATAAGGGGACGACCCGCTGGCGGCTTAGGGCAAGAAACAACTGATCGAGAGCCAGGCATAGCGTATCTCGCTCCCTGGTCATTGAAACATCAATACCAACCCAACTAGATGTAGGCCTTACCTTCACCGTAAGGGGCAGAACTAGTATAAACCTCTCGTGTCCTTTGTCCCGATTAACCCCTTCAAGCTTCCTAGTTGCGATGGCTCCACAACTAAGTCCTTTCACGAGGACATCTGACGTGAAAATTCCACGATAGTTGGCACCCACCATGGGGCCAGCGCACGGTGGATTTGAGTTCTTGAAGGGCAACTTCGAAGGGCTCAAGGGATACGTAACGGGCCGGATGACCAAGAGTTATTGCGGCAAGATCTACATCGACGACGAAGGCAGGGGCCCCGACGCCGGCTCAATTGAGTATGGGTACCGGGTCCCCTTTGGAGGGATCCACGTCTTCATCGGCCGGATTGGTGAGCCGGGGCCTGAGCCGGACAACTGCACCGACCTCGTCGAGACGGCTCAGCGTGCGAAACCCGCCCGAGTTCAACCCGGCATGAAGCGCGTCTTTGTGGGCTGCGTCCACGGAGAAGAGCTTCCTGAAGGTCCTGAAGATGGAGGTGAGACGGTCGTCCCCTCTGACAGTGATTCGTCCACCGGGTCAACAGATTCTTTGTATCAAGTTCAAGATGGTGCGCTCGGGGGCTGTTCCGATGGCCTTAGTATTCCGGACCTCTGCGAGTCGCCGAATTGGGCAGGAGTCTTTATGGCTGGGACTCAACCTGGGCAAAACTCTACAGCCGCGGCCGCAATCACTTCTGGGTTAGGAGCAGCCGGGGCAGGAGGCCCTGTGCGCCCGCCCGCTCAAATACTGATAGACCTCATGGACAAGCTTACGACCCTGTTAACCGCCACAGTCATCCCTGCAAACAAAGATGAGCATGACGCGGAGATAGCACAGGTCCGTGAGGAGATAGCTCAGGCCAAGGAAGCCTTAGCAGCTGAGGACACTAGGCTAGCTACGGAGCGAGCGGCTCTCGACGCCCGGGCACAGCGGTTGCAGTCAGAGGCTTATCAGCTCACAATGAGTTTAAACGCATCCAATGAAGTAATGAGGAGGAGACACCACAAGACCCAATCCCGGTTACCTCCGAATTACGATCCTAGGGTTCTCTTTGCTACACCCGGAGCCGGGCCAAGTAACCCGCCCAATGCTAATCAGTTCATGACACCCGGAGCAGGAGGACCGGCTCAGCGTCAGGAGATGCCACCTCCTCACATGAGCATGGCACCGCCGCGTTATGTGCCAATACCGGAGGGTCACTTTTCCAACCCCATGGAGAATTTAATCGCAGCGTCAGCGCGTTTGGCGGTTCTTCCAGTGGACGGTGATGATCCAATAGCGGTGGAAACCCAGAGGATCAGGGAACTTGTCCAGACGGCTCTGGCTCAGCAAGAGACCTATTCTTACAGCCGGGATAGAATTCATTCAACCCCTCCACCTTGGTTAGCGTCGCCTCGTCAGAACCGGAGCCCGAGTTACAACAGGCACATGGAGTCCGAAGCTTTATCAAGCAACGCCCAACGCCAGCATGGTGGCTATAACCCGGTGCAGAACCGAGTACGTCAGGAGAACGAGCGGGCGGCTCAACTCGCGGCTCAGCAGGCGGCTCAGCGGGTGACTCACCAGAATATCCCGGAGTATCCAACGACTTCCTTTGAGATGGGAGTAGCCACCAGAACCGGTGGAGTTCCCTGTTTGATACCGGCTTTGCGCAATGTACGCCTGCCTAAGGACTTCAAGGGACCTCAAAAAGTGCTGAATTATACGGCCGACTTACAACCCGGAGCATGGATTGAGAGCTATGAGATGGCCATGGAGCTGTTGGAGGTCAGTGACGCGGCAATGGCTAAATATTTCACCATGATGTTAGATGGAACAGCCCGGTCCTGGCTAAAAGGTTTACCATCCAATTCCATTGGTTCGTGGGAAGAGTTAAAAGCCTGGTTTATTCAGAACTTCAAGGATACCTATAAGCAGTCCATGTCAATCGTGGACTTGACAAGTTGTATACATGGGGAGGGTGAGTCCACCACCCATTGGGTGCACCGGGTCAAAGAGATCATTCACTCATCTGATAAGATGGATGCCGGCTCTGCAGTTCTCATGTTGGAGAAGAATTGTAACTTTTAACCGCTGAGGCAGAAGTCGGGCCGACTTAAGCGTGATTGCACCGATATGGGAACACTGATGGCAGCTTTAGTCAAATATGCCGATTCCGATAATACCAAGGATCCCGCGTCTGACGATGAGAAGACAGGGAAGGGTAAAAAGAACGGTAATGGAAAGGGTCAACAACACAACCCAGGGAATCAAAGCGGCAATAAGCGTAAGGTAGATGGTGTTGGAAATATGCCCTAGAGGCAATAATAAAAGGATTATTATTATATTTCCTTGTTCATGATAATTGTCTTTTATTCATGCTATAATTGTATTATCCAGAAATCGTAATACACGTGTGAATACTTAGACCACAACATGTCCCTAGTGAGCCTCTAGTTGACTAGCTCGTTGATCAACAGATAGTCATGGTTTCCTGACTATGGACATTGGATGTCATTGATAACGGGATCACATCATTAGGAGAATGATGTGATGGACAAGATCCAATCCTAAGCATAGCACAAGATCCTGTAGTTCGTTTTGCTAGAGCTTTTCCAAATGTCAAGTATCTCTTCCTTAGACCATGAGATCGTGTAACTCCCGGATACCGTAGGAGTGCTTTGGGTGTACCAAACGTCACAACGTAACTAGGTGACTATAAAGGTGCACTACAGGTATCTCCAAAAGTGTCTGTTGGGTTGACACGGATCGAGACTGGGATTTGTCACTCCGTATAACGGAGAGGTATCCCTGGGCCCACTCGGTAGGGCATCATCATAATGAGCTCAAAGTGACCAAGTGTCTGGTCACGGGATCATGCATTACGGTACGAGTAAAGTGACTTGCCAGCAACAAGATTGAACGAGGTATTGGGATACCGACGATCGAATCTCGGGCAAGTAACATACCGTCTGACAAAGGGAATAGTATATCGGGTTGTTTGAATCCTCGACATCGTGGTTCATCCGATGAGATCATCGAGGAGTATGTGGGAGCCAACATGGGTATCCAGATCCCGCTGTTGGTTATTGACCGGAGAGCCGTCTCGGTCATGTCTGCATGTCTCCCGGACCCGTAGGGTCTACACACTTAAGGTTCGGTGACGCTAGGGTTGTATGAATATGAGTATGCAGTAAACCGAATGTTGTTCGGAGTCCCGGATGAGATCCCGGATGTCATGAGGAGTTCCGGAATGGTCCGGAGGTATAGAATTATATATAGGAAGTGCTGTTTCGGCCATCGGGAAAGTTTCGGGGTCACCCGGTATTGTACCGGGACCACCGAAAGGGTCCCGGGGGTCCACCGGGTGGGGCCACCTATCCCGGAGGGCCCCGTGGGCTGAAGTGGGAGGGGAACCAGCCCCTAGTGGGCTGGTGCACCCCCCTCTGGGCCCCCCCTGTGCCTAGGGTTGGAAACCCTAGGTGGGGGGCGCGCCCCACTTGCCTTGGGGGGCACTCCACCCCCCCTGGCCGCTGCCCCCACTTGGAGATTGGATCTCCAGGGCCGGCGCCCCCCTGGGGGCCTATGTAAAGGAGGAGGGAGGGAGGGCAGCCGCACCCTGAGTCTTGGCGCCTCCCTCCCCTTGCTACACCTCTTCCTCTCTCGCAGTTGCTTGGCGAAGCCCTGCCGGAGTCCTGCTGCATCCACCACCACGCTGTTGTGCTGCTGGATCTTCATCAACCTCTCCTTCCCCCTTGCTGGATCAAGATGGAGGAGACGTCACGCTGACCGTACATGTGTTGAATGCGGAGGTTCCGTCCGTTCGGCGCTAGGATCTCCGGTGATAGGATCACCACGAGAACGACTACCTCAACCCCGTTCTCTTGAACGCTTCCGCACGCAATCTACAAGTGGTATGTAGATGCATCTCTCTCCTATCACTCCTTTCTTAGATGAACTCATGGATGTATCTTGGTGAAACCGTAGGAAATTTTTTATTTTCTGCAACGTTCCCCAACAGTGGCATCATGAGCTCGGTCTATGCGTAGTTCTCTATTGCATGAGTAGAACACAAATCTGTTGTGGGTGTAGATCTTGTCAACTTGCTTGCCACTACTAGTCTTTTCTTGCTTCAGCGGTATTGTGGGATGAAGCGGCCCGGACCGACCTTACACGTACGCTTACGTGAGACAGGTTCCACCGACTGACATGCACTAGTTGCATAAGGTGGCTAGCGGGTGTCTATCTCTCCTACTTTAGTTGGAGCGGATTCGATGAAAAGGGTCCTTATGAAGGGTAAATAGAAGTTGACAAAATCACGTTGTGGTAATTCATAGGTAAGAAAACGTTCTTGCTAGAACCCAATTGCAGCCACGTAAAAGATGTAACAACAATTAGAGGACGTCTAACTTGTTTTTGCAGCAATTGTCATGTGATGTGATATGGCCAGAAGTTGTGATGAATGATGAATGATATATTGTGATGTATGAGATCATGTTCTTGTAATAGGAATCACGACTTGCATGTCGATGAGTATGACAACCGGCAGGAGCCATAGGAGTTGTCTTAATTATTGTATGACCTGTGTGTCAATGATTTAACGCCATGTAATTACTTTACTTTATTGCTAAACCGTTAGCTATAGTAGTAGAAGTAATAGTTGGCGAGCAACTTCATGGAGGCACGATGATGGAGATCATGATGATGGATATCATGGTGTCATGCCGGTGACAAAGATGATCATGGAGCCCCGAAGATGGAGATCGAAGGAGCTATATGATATTGGCCATATCATGTCACTACTTTATATAATTGCATGTGATGTTTATTATGTTTTATGCATCTTGTTTACTTAGAACGACAGTAGTAAATAAGATGACCCCTTATAATAATTTCAAGAAAGTGTTCCCCCTAACTGTGCACCATTGCTAAAGTTCGTCATTTCGAAGCACCCCATGATGATCGGGTGTGATAGATCCTTACGTTCACATACAACGGGTGTAAGACAGTTTTACACCTGCAAAACACTTAGGGTTAACTTGACGAGCCTAACATGTACAGACATGGCCTCGGAACACAAGAGACCGAAAGGTCGAACATGAGTCGTATGGAAGATACGATCAACATGGAGATGTTCACCGATGATGACTAGTCCGTCTCACGTGATGATCGGACACGGCCTAGTCGAATCGGATCGTGTAACACTTAGATGACTAGAGGGATGTCAAATCTGAGTGGGAGTTCATTAAATAATTTGATTAGATGAACTTAATTATCATGAATTTAGTCTAAAATCTTTGCAAAATATGTCTTGTAGATCAAATGGCCAACGCTCATGTCAACATGAACTTCAACGCGTTCCTAGAGAAAACCAAGCTGAAAGATGATGGCAGCAACTATACGGACTGGGTCCGGAACCTGAGGATCATCCTCATAGCTGCAAAGAAAGATTATGTCTTAGAAGCACCGCTAGGTGAAGCTCCCATCCCAGAGAACCAAGATGTCATGAATGCTTGGCAGTCTCGTGCTAATGATTACTCCCTCATTCAGTGCGACATGCTTTACAACTTAGAACCAGGGCTCCAAAAGCGTTTTGAGCAACACGGAGCATATGAGATGTTCGAGGAGCTGAAAATGGTTTTTCAAGCTCATGCCCGGGTCGAGAGATATGAAGTCTCCGACAAGTTCTATAGTTGTAAGATGGAGGAAAACAGTTCTGTCAGTGAGCACATACTCAAAATGTCTGGGTTGCACAACCGCCTGTCCTAGCTGGACATTAACCTCCCGGACGAGGCGGTCATTGACAAAATCCTTCAGTCGCTCCCACCGAGCTACAAGAGCTTTGTGATGAACTACAATATGCAGGGGATGGTGAAGACCATTCCTGAAGTATTTTCAATGCTGAAGTCAGCAGAGGTTGAAATCAAGAAAGAACATCAAGTGTTGATGGTCAATAAGACCACTAAGTTCAAGAAGGGCAAGGGTAAGAAGAACTTCAAGAAGGATGACAAAGATGTTGCCGTGCCCGGTAAGCCAGTTGCCGGGAAGAAGTCAAAGAATGGACCCAAGCCTGAGACTGAGTGCTTTTATTGCAAAGGGAAGGGTCACTGGAAGCGGAACTGCCCCAAATACTTAGCGGACAAGAAGGCCGGCAACACTAAAGGTATATGTGATATACATGTAATTGATGTGTACCTTACCAGTACTCGTAGTAACTCCTGGGTATTTGATACCGGTGCCGTTGCTTACATTTGTAACTCACAGCAGGAGCTGCGGAATAAGCGGAGACTAGCGAAGGACGAGGTGACGATGCGCGTCGGGAATGGTTCCAAGGTCGATGTGATCGCCGTCGGCACGCTACCTCTACATTTACCCACGGGATAGGTATGAACCTCAATAATTGTTATTTAGTGCCAAGTTTGAGCATGAACATTATATCTGGATCTCGTTTAATACGAGATGGCTACTCATTTAAATCCGAGAATAATGGTTTTTCTATTTATATGGGAGATATGTTTTATGGTCATGCCCCGATGGTCAATGGTTTATTCTTAATGAATCTCGAACGTAATGTTACACATATTCATAGTGTGAATACCAAAATATGTAAAGTTGATAACGATAGTCCCACATACTTGTGGCACTGCCGCCTTGGTCACATTGGTGTCAAGCGCATGAAGAAGCTCCATGCTGATGGACTTTTAGAGTCTCTCGATTATGAATCATTTGACACATGCGAACCATGCCTCATGGGCAAAATGACCAAGACTCCGTTCTCCGGTACTATGGAGCGAGCAACCAACTTATTGGGAATCATACATACTGATGTGTGTGGTCCAATGAGTGTTGAGGCTCGCGGAGGATATCGTTATGTTCTCACTCTCACTGATGATTTAAGTAGATATGGGTATGTCTACTTGATGAAACACAAGTCTGAGACCTTTGAAAAGTTGAAGGAATTTCAGAATGAAGTAGAGAGTCAACGTGACCGAAAGATAAAATTCTTACGATCGGATCGTGGAGGAGAATATTTAAGTCACGAATTTGGTACGCACTTAAGGAAATGTGGAATCGTTTCACAACTCACGCCGCCTGGAACACCTCAGCGTAATGGTGTGTCCGAATGTCGTAATCGCACTCTATTGGATATGGTGCGATCTATGATGTCTCTTACCGATTTACCGCTATCATTTTGGGGATACGCTCTAGAGACAGCTACATTCACTTTAAATAGGGCACCGTCTAAATCCGTTGAGACGACACCGTATGAATTATGGTTTGGGAAGAAACCTAAGCTGTCATTTCTAAAAGTTTGGGGATGCGATGCTTATGTCAAGAAACTTCAACCTGAAAAGCTCGAACCCAAGTCGGAAAAATGCGTCTTCATAGGATACCCCAAGGAAACCATTGGGTATACCTTCTACCTTAGATCCGAAGGAAAGATCTTTGTTTCCAAGAACGGATCCTTTCTAGAAGAAGAGTTTCTCTCGAAAGGAGTAAGTGGGAGGAAAGTAGAACTCGATGAAGTACTACCTCTTGAACCAGAAAGTAGTGCAGCTCAGGAAAATGTTCTTGTGGTGCCTACACCAACTGGAGAGGAAATTAATGATGATGATCAAGGTACTTCAGATCAAGTTGCTACTGAACTTCGTAGGTCCACGAGGACACGTTCCACACCAGAGTGGTATGGCAACCCTGTCCTGGAAATCATGTTGTTAGACAACGGTGAACCTTCGAACTATGAAGAAGCGATGGCGGGCCCAGATTCCAACAAATGGCTAGAAGCCATGCAATCCGAGATAGAATCCATGTATGAAAACAAAGTATGGACTTTGACTGACTTGCGCGATGATCGGCGAGCGATAGAAAACAAATGGATCTTTAAGAAGAAGACGGACGCGGATGGTAATGTCACCATCTATAAAGCTCGACTTGTCGCTAAGGGTTATCGGCAAGTTCAAGGGGTTGACTACGATGAGACTTTCTCTCCCGTAGTGAAGCTTAAGTCCGTCTGAATCATGTTAGCAATTGCCGCATACTATGATTATCAGATATGGCAGATGGACGTCAAAACAGCATTCCTTAACGGTTATCTTATGGAAGAGCTGTATATGATGCAGCCGGAAGGTTTTGTCGATCCTAAGAATGCTAGCAAAGTATGCAAGCTCCAGCGATCCATTTATGGGCTGGTGTAAGCATCTCGAAGTTGGAACATTCGCTTTGATGAGATGATCAAAGCGTTTGGGTTTATGCAGACTTATGGAGAAGCCTGCGTTTACAAGAAAGTGAGTGGGAGCTCTGTAGCATTTCTCATATTATATGTAGATGACATACTTTTGATGGGAAATGATATAGAATTCTTGGACAGCATTAAGGCCTACTTGAATAAGTGTTTTTCAATGAAGGACCTTGGAGAAGCTGCTTACATATTAGGCATCAAGATCCATAGGGATAGATCGAGACGCCTCATAGGTCTTTCACAAAGCACATACCTTGATAAGATTTTGAAGAAGTTCAAAATGGATCAGTCCAAGAAAGGGTTCTTGCCTGTATTGCAAGGTGTGAGATTGAGCTCGGCTCAATGCCCGACCACAGCAAAAGATAAAGAAGAGATGAGTGTCATCCCCTATGCCTCAGCCATAGGATCTATTATGTATGCCATGTTGTGTACTAGATGAGATGTAAACCTTGCCGTAAGTTTGGTAGGAAGGTACCAAAGTAATCCCGGCAAGGAACACTGGACAGCGGTCAAGAATATCCTAAAGTACCTGAAAAGGACAAAGGACATGTTTCTCGTTTATGGAGGTGACGAAGAGCTCGTCGTAAAGGGTTACGTCGACGCTAGCTTCGACATAGATCTGGATGACTCTAATTCACAAACCGAATACGTGTATATGTTGAATCATGGAGCAGTAAGCTGGTGCAGTTGCAAGCAGAGCGTCGTGGCGGGATCTACATGTGAAGCGGAGTACATGGCAGCCTTAGAGGCAGCACATGAAGCAATATGGATGAAGGAGTTCATCACCGACCTAGGAGTCATACCCAATGCGTCGGGGCCGATCACTCTCTTCTGTGACAACACTGGAGCCATTGCCCTTGCCAAGGAGCCCAGGTTTCACAAGAAGACCAGGCACATCAAGCGTCGTTTCAACTCCATCCGTGAAAATGTTCAAGATGGAGACATAGATATTTGCAAAGTACATACGGATCTGAATGACGCAGATCCGTTGACTAAACCTCTTCTGAGAGCAAAACATGATCAACACCAGAACTCTATGGGTGTTCGATTCATCACAATGTAACTAGATTATTGACTCTAGTGCAAGTGGGAGACTGTTGGAAATATGCCCTAGAGGCAATAATAAAAGGATTATTATTATATTTCCTTGTTCATGATAATTGTCTTTTATTCATGCTATAATTGTATTATCCGGAAATCGTAATACACGTGTGAATACTTAGACCACAACATGTCCCTAGTGAGCCTCTAGTTGACTAGCTCGTTGATCAACAGATAGTCATGGTTTCTTGACTATGAACATTGGATGTCATTGATAACGGGATCACATCATTAGGAGAATGATGTGATGGACAAGACCCAATCCTAAGCATATCACAAGATCGTGTAGTTCGTTTTGCTAGAGCTTTTCCAAATGTCAAGTATCTCTTGCTTAGACCATGAGGTCGTGTAACTCCCAGATACCGTAGGAGTGCTTTGGGTGTACCAAACGTCACAACGTAACTGGGTGACTATAAAGGTGCACTACAGGTATCTCCGAAAGTGTCTGTTGGGTTGACACAGATCGAGACTGGGATTTGTCACTCCGTATAATGGAGAGGTATCACTGGGCCCACTCGGTAGTGCATCATCATAATGAGCTCAAAGTGACCAAGTGTCTGGTCACGGGATCACGCATTACGGTACGAGTAAAGTGACTTGCGAGCAACGAGATTGAACGAGGTATTGGGATACCGACGATCGAATCTCGGGCAAGTAACATACCGTCTGACAAAGGGAATAGTATACGGGGTTGTTTGAATCCTCGACATCGTGGTTCATCCGATGAGATCATCGAGGAGTATGTGGGAGCCAACATGGGTATCCAGATCCCGCTATTGGTTATTGACTGGAGAGCCGTCTCGGTCATGTCTGCATGTCTCCCGAACCCGTAGGGTCTACACACTTAAGGTTCGGTGACGCTAGGGTTGTATGAATATGAGTATGCAGTAAACCAAATGTTGTTCGGAGTCCCGGATGAGATCCCGGACATCACGAGGAGTTCCGGAATGGTCCGGAGGTAAAGAATTATATATAGGAAGTGCTGTTTCGGCCATCGGGAAAGTTTCGGGGTCACCCGGTATTGTACCGGGACCACCAGAAGGGTCCCGGGGGTCCACCGGGTGGGGCCACCTATCCCGGAGGGCCCTGTGGGCTGAAGTGGGAGGGGAACCAGCCCCTAGTGGGCTGGTGCGCCCCCCCCCCTTGGGCCCCCCTGCGCCTAGGGTTGGAAACCCTAGGTGGGGGGGGGGCGCCCCACTTGCCTTGGGGGGCACTCCACCCCCCTGGCCGCCGCCCCCGTTGGAGATTGGATCTCCAGGGCCGGCGCCCCCCTGGGGGCCTATATAAAGGAGGGGGGAGGGAGGGCAGCCGCACCCTGAGTCTTGGCACCTTCCTCCCCTTGCTACACCTCTTCCTCCTCCCGTAGTTGCTTGGCGAAGCCCTGCCGGAGTCCTGCCGCATCCACCACCACGCTGTTGTGCTGCTGGATCTTCATCAACCTCTCCTTCCCCCTTGCTGGATCAAGACGGAGGAGACGGCACGCTGGCCGTACGTGTGTTGAACGCGGAGGTGCTGTCCGTTCGGCGCTAGGATCTCCGGTGATAGGATCACGACGAGAACGACTACCTCAACCCCGTTCTCTTGAACGCTTCCGCACGCAATCTACAAGTGGTACGTAGATGCATCTCTCTCCTATCACTCGTTGCTTAGATGAACTCATAGATGGATATTGGTGAAACCGTAGGAATTTTTTTATTTTCTGCAACGTTCCCCAACAGATGGCAGCCCGGAGCTTTCGGCTAACGCTAGTACACAGGGTAACAATCAGAGACGTAAGGGTAAGTGGCCTCGAAACAGCGGGTCAGGCCCATCTCTTGAGCAGCTACTCAATGAGCCCTGTCCAAAACACGGCACCCGGGAGCACCCCGCTACACACCTGTGAAAAGATTGTGCGATCATGAGGGCGTTTAAAAACTCCAATATCTTTGATGGTGGCCATGAATCTGGCGGCGGTTCAGGGGCCGGCGGCTTTCATGGCCCGGCCGGCGGTTCAAATTCCCTTTTCCAGGGACAGCCGGGTGGAAATAATCAGCAGCAGTCTGGTCAAGGAGGACAGCAGCAACAGCAGCAGTCGGGTTACCAGAGCCAACCAAAATAGTTGAGCGATGGGCAGTACCATGTATTTACCACCAGCTTATGCAAACGTGACCAGAAGGTTCATAAGAGAGCTGTGAATTCTGTTGAGCCGGCAGTTCTTCGTTATTTGAGATGGTCTGAGCAACCCATGGTTTGGAGCAGAGAGGATCACCCTCCACGTGTTGATAACCCGGGTCAGTTAGCTTTGGTGGTAGCACCTCAGGTTGGTGGGTATAAGTTCACTAAAGTACTCATGGACGGAGGAAGTAGCATCAACATACTCTCTTATGAGACCTTCTAGCGTATGGGGTTGACTGAGAAGAACCTGAGAACATCCAATATTGTTTTCCATGGGGTAGTTCCAGGTAAGTCGGCTTACCCAGTTGGTAAGATTGAATTAGAGGTGGCCTTCGGAGATGAGTATGATTCCAGGGCTGAGAAGCTAACATTTGAAGTGGTCAAGATCAGGAGTCCATATCACGCTCTGTTTGGGCGACCGGCTTATGCTAAGTTCATGGCACGGCCGTGCTACGTTTATTTACAGCTCAAGATGCCGGGTTACAAGGGCACCATCACTATGCATGGGAGTCGAAAGGTGGCCTTGGAATGTGAAGAAGGCGACGCGGCTTATGCTGAGACGGCTTGTGCCGCGGAGGAGCTCAAATTTTATCAGGACAATGTTGACCCGACAGATATGACCTCCCTCAAAAAACCAACTACAGAGCATGACCCGGCATTGAAGTTTAAATCGGCCGCTGAGACAAAGCTTGTCGACTTCACCCCGGGAGACGCCTCTAAACAGTTCAGTATCAATGCCAATTTGGATCCTAAATAGGAAAGCGTGTTCATCGAGTTCATCCGTGAGAACCGGGACATCTTTGCATGGAAACCTTCTGACATGCCGGGTGTACCGAGGGAACTCGCTAAGCACACTCTCAATATTGATCCGAAGTATAAGCCGGTCAGGCAGTTTCTCCGACGATTTAGTGAAGAGAGACAGACATCTATTGGGGGAGAAGTGGCCCGGCTCTTAGCGGCCGGATTTATTGTTGATTTTCATTCGGAATGGTTGGCTAACCTGGTGCTGGTGCTCAAGAAGAACGGCACTTGGCGGATATGTGTGGATTACACGGACTTAAATAAGGCTTGTCCGGCTGATCCCTTTGCTCTCCCCCGTATAGATCAAATCATTGATGCTACGGCGGGTTGTGAACGTTTGAGTTTTTTGGATGCTTACTCTGGCTATCATCAGATCAAGATGGCAGTTAAGGACCAGGAAAAGACAGCTTTCATCACTCCGTTTGGGGCTTTCTATTATGTGTCTATGCCGTTTGGGCTCAAGAGTGCTCAGGCAACTTATCAGTGATGTGTGCAGAATTGTTTGCACGATCAAATTGGGCGCAATGTTCATGCTTATGTGGATGACATCGTGGTGAAGTCCAGAGAAAAGGAAACTTTGATATCTGACTTAAGAGAGACCTTTGATAACCTCCGGATTTACAAGATGATGCTTAATCCAGCCAAGTGCGTGTTTGTGTGCCTGCGGGCAAGCTCTTGGGCTTTCTGGTGTCAAATAGAGGCATTGAAGCTAATCCGGAGAAGATCACAGCGATTACCTCTCTGGCTAAGCCGGCATGTATTAATGATGTTCAGCGTCTGGCGGGAAGGGTTGCTGCTTTAAGCCGGTTCATAAGCCGGTTAGGAGAGAAAGCCTTACCGTTATATCAGATGATGAAGAAGACGGACACTTTTGTCTGGAGCAATGCTGCTAACGCTGCCTTTGAAGATTTGAAGAGACAGTTGTCTGAGCCACCGGTTCTTGCAGCTCTCATTGATAAAGAGCCGTTATTGTTATATGTGGCTGCTAACTCACGGGCCGTCAGTGTGGCCATAGTAGCGGAGCGTAAGGAGGCAGGCAAGGAGCATCCGGTTCAACGGCCGGTTTACTACATTAGTGAAGTGATCATTGAGTCTAAACAAAGGTATCCACATTGGCAGAAGCTTGTGTATGGTGTGTTCATGGCAAACCGGAAGCTGAAGCAGTACTTCCAATGTCACCCTATAACAGTGGTGAGCTCAGCTCCTTTGGGAGATATCATTCAGAATAGGGAGGCTATAGGACGAATCGCCAAATGGGCCATTGAGCTTGGGCCTTATGGTTTAAAGTATATGCCCCGTACTGCCATTAAATCTCAGGCCTTGGTGGATTTTATCAATGATTGGACAGAGTTGCAAGCACCTGAGGAGAAGCCGGACAACACGTATTGGACTATTCACTTTGATGGGTCTAGACAGTTGGAAGGATCAGGGGCTGGAGTTGTCTTAACTTCCCCTCGAGGTGATAAATTTCGTTATGTGCTCCGGCTCATGTTTCCTTGTACTAACAATGCAGCTGAATACGAAGCCTTGCTCCATGGTCTCCGGATGGCTAAGGAGATGAATTTAAGCCGGGTAAGGTGCTTTGGCGACTCATACCTTGTGGCTCAACAGGTCTTGGGCACATGGGATTCTAAGGATCCCCTTATGGCGGCTTATCGTCATGAAGTTGATGCTGTAGCTGGGTACTTCAAAGGGTATCAGGTGGAGCACATTGACAGAAGGAAGAATGAGGCGGCGGATGCTTTAAGCCGGTTGGGCTCCCAGCGTAAGCCGGTGCCACCTAACACCTTTCTGGACGTTCTACATAACCCTTCTGTCAAGGTACCCACGGAGGAAGAGCTTGCGGTGCCAGACCCGGAGGCATAGTTGGTGGCTGCACTTCATGTCATCCCGGACTGGACATTGCCATATCTGGCTTATATGACCCGGGGAGAGTTGCCTGAGGATGAGACTTTGGCAAGACAGATTGTCAGGCGATCCAAATCCATGACAATTGTTAATGGAGAATTACATCACCTCAGTGTTACAGGGGCGTTCCAGCGTTGTGTCTCACCTGTAGAGGGTCAAGCAATACTTCGAGAGATCCATGAAGGGGATTGTGGTCATCATGCCAGCTCAAAATCTCTGGTGGCCAAGGCTTTTCGTCATGGTTTTGATTGGCTCACTGCTCATGCTGATGCAGAAGACCTTGTTAGCAAATGTGACGGGTGTCAAAAGTTCTCACGATGAGCTCATGTGTCGGCTCAGGAATTGAGGACGATTCCGATCACGTGGCCGTTTGCAGACTGGGGGCTTGACATGGTGGGGCCTTTTAAAAGGTCTAAGGATAAAAGACACACCTCCTGGTAGCAGTGGATAAATTTACGAAGTGGATTGAGGCAGAGCCGGTTAGTCAGTGTGATGCGGCAAAAAGGTGATCTTTCGTTTTGGTTTTCCACATAGCATCATAACTGATAATGGCACTAATCTCTCCAAAGGTGCCATGGAGGAGTTCTGTCAACGAGAGCATATCCGGCTTGATGTTTCGGCTGTTGCTCATCCTCGGTCCAATGGTCAAGCAGAACGAGCTAATCAGGAGATTTTAAGGGGTATCAAACCACGGCTCTTGGTCCCCTTACATCGGACTCCGGGTTGTTGGGTCGAAGAGTTTCCCTCTATGTTGTGGAGCATCAACACTACGCCTAACAGATCCACGGGTTATACGCCTTTCTTCATGGTTTATGGAGCAGAGGCAGTTCTGCCGAGCGATATCCGGCATGACTCACCCCGTGTGGCAGCTTACGTGGAGGCGGACAATGAAATAGCTCGACAGGAGGCACTTGACTTGTTGGATGAAGAGCGAGACTTGGCAATAGCCCGCTCGGCGATTTACTAGCAAGACCTTCGTCGCTATCACAGCCGCCGGGTCAAAAGCAGAACATTTCAGGAAGGCGATTTAGTGCTCCGGCTCATCCAGGATCAGTCCGATATGCACAAGCTATCCCCTCCTTGGGAAGGACCTTTTGTGGTCATCAAGAATCTGCACAACGGGTCACATTACCTCATCGATATTCGAGAGCACAAGGACTCAGGTAAATCGGAGGAGGAGACCCGTCGGCCGTGGAATATAGCCCATCTTCGGCCTTATTATACTTAAGCCACCGGCTCTTTAGATGTATATATTTTTTGACAATGTATATATTATATAAAGTAATAAAGCAGGACCTCTGTCCTTTTTTCACCTTCAAAAAAGTGTATATGTCTTTTTGACAGATGGTGGAAACAACCAATAGGGACCGGATCATATCTGAATTCGGCTTCACCTTTGGTCACTTGGGGGCTTCCTGTTCAAACATAGGTCGTATCCGAACCAAAGAGAACATAGCTGTCGATACCCACTTGATCGGCATACTTGCCAAACCTACTTGGGGGCTTCTTGATCATATTTGAATCATAGCTTAACCTCTTTAGGTCTGACGTGGATCGTATACTGATCAATGTCATTAAACAAATCCTATAGTCATTTCGGGGCTTCCTGTTCAAACATAGGTTGTATTTGAACCAAAGAGAACATAGCTGTCGATACCCACTTGATTGGCATCGCCACACCACTGGGGGCTATATGATCGTATCTGAATCTTAGCTTAACCCCTTTGGAACGGTTTACTGATCGTATCCGAATCAGAATCCTGTAACAGTATTTTGATTGTTCTGATACCTTGTGGAAAGCATTTTACAGTGTTTTTTGTCTTGCCGATTTACTATTTGTCACCCCAGGTTATTAAGTACCAGGTAAACATTATATAAGCCGGGAAGATCATTCAAGGATTGCAGAGTAAGGCAAGCAAAATTTCACATGCCAAGGAGGTAAGGGCCGGACATATACGATCACGGCGGCTTACGGCAAGCGTTAAGTAATAAGAGCATGCACGAAGGCATAACAAGCATTAAGCAGTTTCTTTCTACCCTATTACAAGACTCCCCGAGTCTGAATTGATGAAGCATTGTTTTCGGCCAAACACCCGGCGATTTACTCCTTCGGTGGGCTTGAGGGCTCGGGGTTATCCTTCGCCGCTTCTCCATCGGTTGTTTTTTCCTGGAAAGTTGATGCAGCCCAATCAATGCCGCTCAAAGCTTCAAATTCAGCTTCATCATCTATTAAACCGGTCGGGTCCACCTCAGGGGCAAAAGTATGCTTACAAATTGGAGGGATCAAGCTGATTTGATCATAAGGAGAGTTTGGGATTTTCCGGTTGTTGCTGTCATAAGCCGACGCGTACTTACTGAGGTCAGTATCGTTCCCAATAAGGGTGGCCACCGGACGTATTGCTTGGACACAGGCATGGAAGTCATGATCATCAAAGGCATTGCCGTCTTCCTTTAGACTTGGATATCCAAGAGCGAGGTCGGTCGGGTCTAGTTCTGGAAGCCATGCTTTTGCCCGGCTCAGAGCGGCTACGGCCCCGTCTCTTGAAGATGAACGCCTTAAGTCTTGGATCCACTGAGGTAGAAAGTCAAGGCTCTTCAAAACATCTTGCAAAAGGCGGGTGTGTGGAGTTGATAAAGCTACAACGGCTAGGGCACGTTGTGTCCCGGAGTATAGCTGTTCCACTAATTTATAAACTGCTTTAAGCTTGATCAGTGTGTTCTGCTTCAGATTGACACTCCTGGAGCCTGTATGTGCACAAGCATAAAGGTAAGTCGGAAGTACTTATTACAATAGTCATTGTACGGTTGCCATGTTAAAACTATGTCACAATAACTTACCAAAGATGGCTGAGACCATTTGGGATATTTGTTGTTTTAAGTTTGATAGCTCAGTTGTTGCTTCTGCAAGAGATGCTTTGGCTGTTTCGGCCCGAGTCACCAGGGAAGCCTTTCCATCAGCCCAAATTTTCCTTTCCGACTCAAAATTCTTCTTTAGTTTCTCATTTTCACAGACACTAAATTCAAATTTGGAGTTAGCTTTTTGCGTTTCAAGCTCTTGAGTTTCCAGACGACTCTTCAGGGCAGCGAGCTCTGATTCAAATTGACTTATGGCAGCCTGCATTGACACCGGGTTATGGTAAGGATTCTAATAAGGTAAACATTCAAGTCCCAAGCACTTTACAGGTAAAGATACTTGGCACTTGGGGGCTAATGTATGCTGAAAGAAATTTTAACTTTATCCTGTCGGGTCAAACATATTAAGTCTCAAGCACCTTATAAGTAAGGATACTTGACACTTGGGGACTAATGTGTATTGCAAATTTAAAGACCTTATGTTATATCGGGTTAAATAAATTCTTTTTAAGCCGGATAAGTTAACAAGTAACAGCAGATTTCTAAGTCTACAGCGTATTTGTTCATAAGCGGTAGACTTGGGGGCTGGTACAGTATATATAAGGCTCAGATAAAAGTTTAAGTTATACCTCAGATTTATGCTATATTTGTTTCACCATGTCAACTTCTAGGTCATGGCTATTATGCACTTGATTCAGATAGCCTGAGACTATATCACCAATGCTTAGGTGAGTATAATCAGTAATGTCCTGCTTGGCTTTCCGGTGTTGGGCAAACTCTTCTTTGGCAGAACATTTGGCAAGGATTGTGGGTTGCCCTGGTTCAACAAATTGGGATTTCACAATATCAACTTCCGGGTCATTTCTTTTCACCGGGCTATGAGTTTCCGGGTTGTCAGAATCATGGACAGCGTCTTCTGCAGGCGGGTCAAGGGTTGACACCGGAATACTAAAAGCCGGCTCAGGCGGTGGCGGATGAGTGGAGATATCAGGAGCGGATGAGTCAATCGCCAGTTCAGTGACCACCGGGTCTTGGGGCAGTTTGTTCTTCTTTGCCCTCTTGCTGGGCTTCACCTGCAGGCTGTTAACAAAAGCAGAAGGATGAGTATGCAAGCACAGATAAAACAAAAAGTGCATAAGTTTATATTACTCGGGAGCAGTTTTGAAAGTTGGCATATTTGACTGCATGGATTCGCCGGAAGAAGGAGAGGTGTCCTGACAGTTGGAGTCAGATGAATTGAGAGGTTGACGAATTAAGCCTGCTAAAGGTAAGACAGAACATAAATCGGAGATAACCTCAGTCCGACGCTTTCTGGTTACATCAGGTAAGCCGGAGGAGAGTTCTGCATCTTTGTTGTTCCGGGTCTGCCTCCGGCTCTCAAGCTGTTGTTGCTTCAAAATAAATTGAGGATCTTGATAAGCAAGTGCATGTAAAATCTTACTTTCCGGGTCACCCTTCGGGTCTTTTGCTTTGGCAAAGGCTCTGAGTCGGAGGAGATTATAGTTACCGCTTCAGTGGTCGCTTGGCTGTTCCCCGTATCCTCCTGAAAAGATTAAATGTCAGGCAGGTGATCACAAGGGACTTAAGAAAATTTAAATATTACCTCTTCCTCATCTGCAGAGCTATCCTCCAATCTGAGTAAGTCGGAGGCGCTGGGTTTCTTTTTCTTCGAGGTTCCTACCTTGGCGGCTTTCCTTTCAGCTTTCTTGGTCATTTGGGCTTCTTTGGCGGCTTCATGGTCATATTTGGCTTTCCAAAAGTCATCACCAGCCTGTGGGAAGAGTTAAAAAATCATGAGTATCAAGAAAGGTATCATATATCCATAAACATTTGTTATGATTGATAACTTACTGCAGGGGCTGGGTTATTCTTACAAAATGGAAGTAATCCGAAGGCGTTGCTCGTCACAGTGCCTTCCTTCAGCAGTGACTGGGTTGTAGCTTCCACCACGTCATCTGGTAAGTCATCAGGGCTATGGCGTTGCGGATCAGTCTTTTCTCCCGTATAAGCACACATTAAGCCGGGGCGGCGGCTTAATGGAAGTATTCGCCAAGTAACCCAGACTCGGACCAAATCGATGCCGTTTAACCCATTTCCCAAGAGAGCTTTAATCTTCCGGATGGTAGGATTGAGAGGCACACGTTCAAGTGTTGTCAGCTTGTCGGGTAACTGATGGTTAGATTCAAGGCGTAGGGCGCGAAAGCCGGGTAGAGGCTTTTCATCAGCCAGAGAAGTGTCCTGATAGTAGAACTACGTCTGGTTCCAAGATTTGGGGTGACTCGGCAGCTTAGCATATGGGAAAAGACAGTCTCTCTGTCGCTGGAATGATATGCCGCCAAGCTCAAGGCTGGGCCCGTTGGCATGTTCATTTTGCTGGTTCATATAAAAAAGTTCCCTGAACAAAAGCAGGCTTGGCTCCTCTCCTAGGTATACCTCGCAGAAGACTTGAAAATTGCAGATGTTTGACACGGAATTGGGTCCGATGTCTTGAGGTCTAAGGTCAAATAAATTTGAAACCTCTCTGAAGAATTTTGAGCCGGGAGGAGCAAATCCGCGGCTCATATGATCCGTAAAAATTATTACTTCCCCAGCTTTGCGGTAAGGCTTTTCTTCAGAAGGGTCAGGGGCACGGTACGACATGACGTCCTTTTTTGGCAGATGCCCAGACTTTACAAACTCAGCTAGTTTGCTATTGGTCACTATGGATGGAACCCAATTGCAAGTTACAGGGGCCTTGGTAGCCTTAGGAGCCATCACAGCAATTGGCCTATGGAAAACAAGAAGATCTAGTTCAATTTTAACCCGGGAGGAAAATCTTGATTATTTAAAATGGCGACTTAATAAGGGGCCTAATGATATAAGGATGACTGTGCAACAATATTTAAGCCGCTACAAGTATCAAGTGCAATTCAACATTTTTTCGGGTTATGAGGAGCAGTCAAGGTTCTGTATCATTTATTTAAGCTGAACATCTCGACAGTTGTGTTCCAGGGCATTTACCAGACGAGGGTTGTCCGGGTTATAAAAACAAGTTTCATAGAGGACGATTATTAACTCTGGATCAAAATATTGCTCTGGAAAGGAAAAATTCCTAGACCTAAAAACAGAGCAGAGCAGCTCATATGCTCGAACAGGGGTACCACACAAGGGAAATGAGATCTATTCCTGTGCAGGATCAATACAAGCAAGCACCGCGGTAGTTCTATGTAGTTCTGACGATCTAAACTGGGCACCGGAAGGAGCTAGCGAGGGTTTGGCATCAAACAGTGATGAACACCGATGAACTCATCCATGACCTAATGCAGATCTGAGAAAGGGAATGCGAAGAACTCACAGATACAGATGTGCCGCGGAGGTTCGCCATTGATTTCTGGTCAGAATCAGGTCGATGCAGCGGCAAGAGTCGGTGAAGACGAGAGGTTCGGTGATGGCGGCGACAGAGCTCGGGAGGAGGCGAGAAGAAGGAGATGGCTGAGGGGGAAGACCTAGGTCGCTCTATTTATAAGGGAAGACTGATCGAGAGGGCGCAAAAAACGAGAAGATAACATTCATTATCCAGCGGCTCTGGCGCCTCGATTCTCGGGATGGTTAGTAAAGACTAAGATCCGTTGAAGATGTGACGGAATAAAATAAATCTTTAAAGAAGATGACGTCACAGAGATTTAACCCGGAGTTAGATGATGACGTCACGGCGGGTTAAAATCCTTCGCGCAAGATAAAGATGGCAGGGCGGTTCATACGGTATTTTAAGATTGACATGAACCCGCTCAAATCAATCTGGGGCCTAATGTTGGGGATATAACAATTTGTGTAAGCCGCCCAGGAGGGGCCGGGTTACGCAAAGAGGATTCACCGGAGAGAAGCCCAAGACAAGGCATGAAGATGACGGTTCATCAGAAGCTTAAAGCCCACAGGCGACTTAAGGCTTGTTGTAATAAACCGCCATTATAGTATTACTTGTATCATAAGGTAGACTTAACTAGTCACCGAGCCGGGCATTGTTTATGAGCCGGCCGGGACTCTGTAGGCCGGAGGGCGTCGACCCGTGTATATAAGGGGACAACCCGCTGGCGGCTTAGGGCAAGAAACAACTGATCGAGAGCCAGGCATAGCGTATCTCGCTCCCTGGTCATCGAAACATCAATACCAACCCAACTATACATAGGTCTTACCTTCACCGTAAGGGGCCGAACTAGTATAAAACCTCTCCTGTCCTTTGTCCTGATTAACCCCTTCAAGCTTCCTAGTTGCGATGGCTCCACAACTAAGTCCTTTCACAAGGACATCTGACGTGACAATTCCACGACAATGGACGAAGTGGGCAAGGAACACGACCCTCTCGTGGGGTCCTGGAGTTGGAATGACCTGCCCCTCGTCTGGTAGCCGGTGCGCTATATCTGCGGCCAAGTATCCGGCCGCCCGGAGATTCGCGATCTTCTTCTACATCATGGTGGAAGCCACCCACTTGCCCCCTGCTCCGGACATGACTAACTGTGCGGAGAAGACCTGGACTAGGGCGCTGGAGCTAGAGGGGGCAAGAGTATGCGAGGGAGGAAGAAGGCGTGGGTGAAAATGAGGAACTCTTATCCCTTTATAGAGGCGACAAAAGCGGTGCTCCTCCCCACTAGCCTGTTGAGAATCGCTTACTTCCCAAGCGCCACGATTGATGGCACAGGGGGATTATCCATACCCATATTGATGAGAATCCTGTGATAAGGGGACATGATCTCTGCTTTGACAAGACGTGTCAAGGAAACCGCCTCGCAATGCACGTTGTGGCTGGTTGTGAAAAAACGTTCGAATAATGACCTGGCTCTAATGGCATGTCATGTCGTCTAAAAGTTGTCAGCTGAAGTATCCTTCTCTCTACGGTGGTATGTGAAGATCATTTTGAAGATCCGGACACGACCTACGTGTTCGATAATAACCTTGGAGTATTCGGAGAAGGAACCCGCCTTGCAATGCCGAAGACAAGACTGCGCGTCGGACTCATCGTCATTGAAGCCTGTTTCAGGGGCTACTGAGGGATGGGACTCTCCTTTGCGTGGAAGACAAGCTTGGCGATCCGGATATTATGTTTCCTTCCTTGTAACCGACTCCATGTAAACCCTAGCTCTCCGATGTCTATATAAACTGGAGAGGATGGTCCTTAGAAGGCCGATCACAATTACAATCATACCATCATAGGCTAGCTCTTAGGGTTTAGCCTCTACGATCTCGTGGTAGATCTACTCTTGTACTACACATATCTTCAATATTAATCAAGCAGGAAGTAGGGTTTTACCTCCATCGAGAGGGCCCGAACCTGGGTAAACATCGTGTCCCTTGCTTCCTGTTACCATCAGCCTAAGACGCACAGATCGGGACCCCCTACCCGAGATCCGCCGGTTTTGACACCGACAGTAACCATAGAAGCATATTTGCTAATGAGTTTAAGTTCACCTTTAACTCTAGCCATATAATCACTCGAGCGTCCTATCTCAAAAGCATTATTCTTTAACTCTCTACCAACATAAGCATTAAAACTTTCTTATCTAGCCATAAAATCATCGAATTCATCTAAGCACTGGCTATGAAATTTAGTAGTCGGGATTTCAAATTTATCATATCTATAGAGATAATTTACCTTTACTACCTGTGGTCGTGTTATCAAGACAATGTGTTGTTGGAAATATGCCCTAGAGGCAATGATAAATTAGTTATTATTATAATTCCTTGTTCATGATAATCGTTTATTGTCCATGCTATAATTGTATTGAAAGGAAACTCAGATACATGTGTGGATACATAGACAACGTCATGTCCCTAGTAAGCTTCTAGTTGACTAGCTCGTTGATCAATAGATGGTTACGGTTTCCTGACCATGGACATTGGATGTCGTTGATAACGGGATCACATCATTAGGAGAATGATGTGATGGACAAGACCCAATCCTAAGCCTAGCACAAAGATCGTAGTTCGTATGCTAAAGCTTTTCTAATGTCAAGTATCATTTCCTTAGACCATGAGATTGTGCAACTCCCGGATACCGTAGGAATGCTTTGGGTGTACCAAACATCACAACGTAACTGGGTGGCTATAAAGGTGCACTACAGGTATCTCCGAAAGTGTCTGCTGGGTTGGCACGAATCGAGACTAGGATTTGTCCCTCCGTGTAAACGGAGAGGTATCTCTGGGCCCACTCGGTAGGACATCATCATAATGTGCACAATGTGACCAAGGGGTTGATCACGGGATGATGTGTTACGGAACGAGTAAAGAGACTTGCCGGTAACGAGATTGAACAAGGTATCGGATACCGACGATCGAATCTCGGGCAAGTACAATACCGCTAGACAAAGGGAATTGTATACGGGATCGATTGAGTCCTTGACATCGTGGTTCATCCGATGAGATCATCGTGGAACATGTGGGAGCCAACATGGGTATCCAGATCCCGCTGTTGGTTATTGACCGGAGAACGTCTCGGTCATGTCTGCATGATTCCCGAACCCGTAGGGTCTACACACTTAAGGTTCGATGACGCTAGGGTTATAAAGGAAGTTTGTATGTGGTTACTGAATGTTGTTCGGAGTCCCGGATGAGATCCCGGACGTCACGAGGAGTTCCGGAATGGTCCGGAGGTAAAGATTTATATATGGGAAGTCCTGTTTTGGTCACCGGAAAAGTTTCGGGTTTTATCGGTAACGTACCGGGACCACCGGGAGGGTCCCGAGGGTCCACCAAGTGGGGCCACTGGCCCCGGAGGGCTGCATGGGCCAAGTGTGGGAGGGGACCAGCCCCAGGTGGGCTGGTGCGCCCCCCCACAAGGGCCCAAGGCGCCTAGGGTTGGGGGAGGGGGCGCACCCACCTAACTTGGGGGGCAAGTTTCCCCTCTCCCCCCCCTTGGCCGCCACCCTAGATGGGATTGGGCTGGCCGCCGCCCCTAGGGGTGAAACCCTAGGTGGGGGCGCAGCCCCCCCTCTCCCCCTATATGTACTTGAGGGTTTTTGGGGCTGCCAACAGATGAATTTCACCTCTCCTAGGCACAGCCCTACCTCTCTCCCTTCTCCTCTCCCGTGGTGCTTGGTGAAGCCCTGCAGGATTGCCACGCTCCTCCACCACCACCACGCCATTGTGCTGCTGCTGGACGGAGTCTTCCTCAACCTCTCCCTCTCTCCTTGCTGGATCAAGGCGTGGGAGACGTCACCGGGCTGTACGTGTGTTGAACGCGGAGGTGCCGTCCGTTCGGCACTAGGATCTCCGGTGATTTGGATCACGACGAGTACGAATCCTTCAACCCCGTTCTCTTGAACGCTTCCGCTTAGCAATCTACAAGGGTATGTAGATGCACTCTCCTTCCCCTCGTTTCTTGTTTCTCCATAGATAGATCTTGGTGACATGTAGGAAAATTTTGAATTTCTGCTACGTTCCCCAACAGTGGTATCAGAGCTAGGTCTGTTGCGTAGATTCTTTGCACGAGTAGAACACAAAGTAGTTGTGGGTGTTGATTTTGTTCAATATGCTTACGTTACTAGTCCAATCTTGTTTCGACGGTATTGTGGGACGAAGCAGCCCAGACCGACCTTACACGTACACTTACGTGAGACAGGTTCCACCGACTGACATGCACTTGGTGCATAAGATGGCTAGCGGGTGCCAGTCTCTCCCACTTTAGTTGAAACGGATTCGATGAAAAGGGTCCTTATGAAGGGTAAATAGCAATTGGCATATCACGTTGTGGTTTTGCGTAGGTAAGAAACGTTCTTGCTGGAAACCCATAGCAGCCACGTAAAACATGCAAACAACAATTAGAGGACGTCTAACTTGTTTTTGCAGGGTATGCTATGTGATGTGATATGGCCAAGAAGAATGTGATGAATGATATGTGATGTATGAGATTGATCATGTTCTTGTAATAGGAATCACGACTTGCATGTCGATGAGTATGACAACCGGCAGGAGCCATAGGAGTTGTCTTTATTTATTGTATGACCTGCGTGTCATTGAACAACGCCATGTAATTACTTTACTTTATTGCTAACCGGTAGCCATAGTAGTAGAAGTAATAGTTGGCGAGACAACTTCATGAAGACACGATGATGGAGATCATGGTGTCATGCCGGTGACGATGATGATCATGGAGCCCCGAAGATGGAGATCAAAAGGAGCAAAATGATATTGGCCATATCATGTCACTATTTGATTGCATGTGATGTTTATCATGTTTATGCATCTTATTTTCTTAGAACGACGGTAGTAAATAAGATGATCCCTCATTAAAATTTCAAGAAAGTGTTCCCCCTAACTGTGCACCGTTGCGAAAGTTCGTCGTTTCGAAGCACCACGTGATGATCGGGTGTGATAGATTCTTACGTTCACATACAACGGGTGTAAGCCAGATTTACACACGCGAAACACTTAGGTTAACTTGACGAGCCTAGCATGTACAGACATGGCCTCGGAACACAAGAGACCGAAAGGTCGAGCATGAGTCGTATAGTAGATACGATCAACATGAAGATGTTCACCGATGATGACTAGTCCGTCTCACGTGATGATCGGACACGGCCTAGTTGACTCGGATCATGTAATCACTTAGATGACTAGAGGGATGTCTATCTGAGTGGGACTTCATAAGATGAACTTAATTATCCTGAACATAGTCAAAAGGTCTTTGCAAATTATGTCGTAAGCTCGCGCTTTAGTTCCACTGTTTAGATATGTTCCTAGAGAAAATATAGTTGAAAGTTGACAGTAGCGATTATGCGAACAGTAGAAAGCTTATGTCCTTAATGCACCGCTCAGTGTGCTGAACCCCAAACGTCGTTTGTGGATGTTGCGAACATCGGACATACACATTTTGATAACTACGTGATAGTTCAGTTAAACGGTTTAGAGTTGAGGCACCAAAGACGTTTTCAAAACGTCACGGAACATATGAGATGTTTCGAGGGCTGAAATTGGGATTTCAGGCTCGTGCCCACGTCAAGAGGTATAAGACCTCCGACGATTTTCTTAGCCTGCAAACTAAGGGAGAAAAGCTCAATCATTGAGCTTGTGCTCAGATTGTCTAAGTGCAACAATCACTTGAATCGAATGGGAGTTGATCTTCCAGATAAGATAGTGATGTTTCTCCAAAGTCATTGCCACCAAGCTGCTAGAGCTTCATGATGAACTACAACAAATCAGGGATAGATATGATGATCCTTGAGATATTCATGATGTTTGACACCGCGAAAGTAGAAATCAAGAAGGAGCATCAATTGTTGATGGTTAGTGAAACCACTAGTTTCAAGAAGGGGCACTTCATGAAACGGCAAATCAGTTGTTGCTCTAGTGAAGAAACCCAAGGTTGAACCCAAACCCAAGACTAAGTGCTTCTGTGATAAGGGGAACAGCCACTGGAGCAGAATTACCCTAGATACTTGGTAGATAAGAAGGATGGCAAGGTCGATAGAAGTATATTGGATATACATTATGTTAATGTGTACTTTACTAGTACTCCTAGTAGCACCAGGGTATCAGATACCGGTTCGGTTGCTAAGTGTTAGTAACTCGAAATAAAAGCTACAGAATAAACGGAGACTAGCTAAAGGTGAGCTGACGATACATGTTGGAAGTGTTTCCAAGGTTGATGTGATCAAGCATCGCACGCTCCCTCTACCATCGAGATTGGTGTTAAACCTAAATAATTGTTATTTGGTGTTTGCGTTGAGCATAGACATGATTGGATTATGTCTGTCGCAATACGGTTATTCATTTAAGGAGAATAATGGTTACTCTATTTATTTGAATAATACCTTCAATGGTCTAGCACCTAAAAGGAATGGTTTATTGAATCTCGATCGTAGTGATACACATTTTCATGCCAAAAAGGATATAAGATAGTAATGATAGTACCACTTACTTGTGGCACTGCCATGTAAGTCATATTGGTGTAAAACGCATGATGAAGCTCCATGTTGATGGATCTTTGGACTCACTCGTTTTTGAAAAGTTTGAGACATGCAAACCATGTCTATTGGTGTATACGCATGAAGAAACTCCATGCAGATGGATCATTTGGACTCACTTGATTTTGAATCACTTGAGATATGCAAATCATACCACATAGGCAAGATGACTGAAAAGCCTCGTTTTCAGTAAGATGGAACAAGATAGCAACTTGTTGGAAGTAACACACTTTGATGTGTGCAGTCCAATGAGTGCTGAGGCATGCAGTGAATATCGTTATGTTTTACTTCACAGATGATTTAAGTAGATACTGTATATTTACTTGATGAAACACAAGTCTGAATTATTGAATGGTTCAAGTAATTTCAGAGTGAAGTTGAAGGTCATTGTGACAAGAGGATAAAATGTCTATGATATGATCATAGAGATGAGTATCTGAGTTACGAGCTTTGGCACACAATTAAGACATTGTGGAAATTGTTTCACAATTAATACCGCCTGGAACACCATAGTGTGATGGTGTGTCCGAACATCATAGTTGCACCCTATTGGATATGGTGCGTACCATGATGTCTCTTATCGAATTACCACTATCGTTCATGGGTTAGGCATTAGAGACAACCACACTCACTTTAATAGGGCACCACGTAATTCCGTTGAGACGACACCGTTTGAACTATGGTTTGGAGAAACCTAAGTTGTCGTTTCTTAAAAATTTGGGGCTGCGACGCTTATGTGAAAAAGTTTCATCGTGATAAGCTCGAACCCAAAACGGATAAATACATCTTCATAGGATACCCAAAATGGTTGGGTATACCTCCTATCTCAGATCCGGAAGCAAAAGTAATTGTTTCTAGAAACGGGTCCTTTCTCGAGGAAAAGTTTCTCTCGAAAGAATTGAGTGGGAGGATGGTGGAGACTTGATGAGGTTATTGAACCGTCACTTCAACTAGTGTGTAGCAGGGCACAGGAAGTTGTTCCCGTGGCGCCTACACCAATTGAAGTAGAAGCTTATGATAGTGATCATGAAGTTTCGGATCAAGTCACTACCGTACCTCGTAGGGTGACAAGGATGCGTACTACTTCAGAGTGGTACACAATCCTGTATTAGAGGTCATGTTGCTAGACAACAATGAACCTACGAGCTATGGAGAAGCGATGGTGGGCCCGAATTCCGACGAATGGCTCGAGGCCATAAAATCCGAGAAAGGATCCATGACTTTGGAAGAAATACTTGATGGTCGTAAGGCCATTGGGTACAAATGGATTTTAGAAGGAAGATAGATAATGATGGTAAGAATCACCATTAAGAAAGCTCGACTTGTCGTTAAGATGTTTTCTGACAAGTTCAAGGAGTTGACTACGGTGAGGCTTTCTCACTCGTAGCGATGCTAAGAGTCTGTTGGAATTGGATTAGTAGTTACTGCATTATTTATGAAATCTTGCATATAGGATGTCAAAACATTGTTTCCTTGACAGTTTTCTTGAGGAAAGGTTGTATGTGATACAACCAGAAGGTCTTTGACAATCCTGAAAGACGCTAACAAATATGCAAAGCTCCAGCAATCCTTCTAAGGACTGGAGTAAGCATCTCGGAGTTGGAATGTATGCTTTGATGAGATGATCAAAGATTTTGGGTTTATACAAAGTTTGTGAGAAACTTGTATTTCCAAAGAAGTGAGTGGGAGCACTATGGAATTTCTGATGAGTATATGTTGTTGACATATTGTTGATCAGAAATGATGTAGAATTTCTAGAAAGCATATAGGGTTATTTGAAAAGTGTTTTTCAATGGAAAACCTGGATTAGGCTACTTGAACAATAAGCATCAAGATCTATAAGATAGATCAGAATGCTTAATAATACTTTCAAATGAGCACATACCTTGACATGATCTTGAAGGTGTTCAAGATGGATCAGTCAAAGAAGGAGTTCTTGCTTGAGTTCTAAGGTATGAAGTTAAGAGTTAAAGCTCGACCACGGCAGAAGAGAGACAAAAGGACGAAGGTCGTCCCCTACGCTTCAGACGTAGGCTCTATAGTATGCTATGTTGTGTACTGCACCGGAAGTGTGCCTTGCCATGAGTCAGTCAAGGGGTACAAGAATGATCCAGGAACGGATCATTGGACAGCGGTCAAAATTATCCTTAGAGGAATAAGGAAATGTTTCTCGATTATGGAGGTGATAAAGAGTTCGGCATAAAGGGTTATGTCGATGCAAGCTTTAACACCTATCCGAATGACTCTGAGTAGCAAACCGGATACGTATAGTGGAGCAACCATTTGGAATAGCTTCAAGTGGAGCGTGGAAGCAGCATTTACAATATGACATAGAGAATTGTGAAGTACATACGGATCTGAATGTTGCAGAATCGTTGACTAAAACCTCTCTCACAAGCAAAACATGATCAAACCCGATAACTCATTGAGACTTAATCACATGGTGATGTGAACTAGTTTAGACACTAGTAAACTCTTTGGATGTTGGTCACATGGCGATGTGACCTATCAGTGTTAATCACATGGCGATGTGAACTAGATTATTGACTCTAGTGCAAGTCGGAGACTGTTGGAAATATGCCCTAGAGGCAATGATAAATTAGTTATTATTATAATTCCTTGTTCATGATAATCGTTTATTGTCCATGCTATAATTGTATTGAAAGGAAACTCAGATACATGTGTGGATACATAGACAACACCATGTCCCTAGTAAGCTTCTAGTTGACTATCTCATTGATCAATAGATGGTTACAGTTTCCTGACCATGGACATTGGATGTCGTTGATAACGGGATCACATCATTAGGAGAATGATGTGATGGACAAGACCCAATCCTAAGCCTAGCACAAAGATCGTAGTTCATATGCTAAAGCTTTTCTAGTGTCAAGTATCATTTCCTTAGACCATGAGATTGTGCAACTCCTGGATACCGTAGGAATGCTTTGGGTGTACCAAACGTCACAACGTAACTGGGTGGCTATAAAAGTGCACTACAGGTATCTCCGAAAGTGTCTGTTGGGTTGGCACGAATCGAGACTGGGATTTGTCACTCCGTGTAAACCGAGAGGTATCTCCGGGCCCACTCGGCAGGACATCATCATAATGTGCACAATGTGACCAAGGGGTTGATCACGGGATGATGTGTTACGGAACGAGTAAAGAGACTTGCCGGTAACAAGATTGAACAAGGTATCGGCATATCGATGATCGAATCTCGGGCAAGTACAATACCGCTAGACAAAGAGAATTGTATACGGGATCAATTGAGTCCTTGACATCGTGGTTCATCCGATGAGATCATCGTGGAACATGTGGGAGCCAACATGGGTATCCAGATCCCGATGTTGGTTATTGACCAGAGAACGTCTCGATCATGTCTGCATGATTCCCGAACCCGTAGGGTCTACACACTTAAGGTTCGATGACGCTAGGGTTATAAAAGAAGTTTGTATGTGGTTACCGAATGTTGTTCGGAGTCCCGGATGAGATCCCGGACGTCACGAGGACTTCCGGAATGGTCCGGAGGTAAATATTTATATATGGGAAGTCCTGTTTTGGTCACCGGAAAAGTTTCGGGTTTTATCGGTAACGTACCGGGACCACCAGGAGGGTCCCGAGGGTCCACCAAGTGGGGCCACCGGCCCCGGAGGGCTGCATGGGCCAAGTGTGGGTGGGGACCAGCCCCAGGTGGGCTGGTGCGCCCCCCACAAGGGCCCAAGGCGCCTAGGGTTGGGGGAGAGGGCGCACCCACCTAACTTGGGGGGCAAGTTTCCCCTCTCCCCCCCCCCTTGGCCGCCACCCTAGATGGGATTGGGCTGGCCGCCGCCCCTAGGGGTGAAACCCTAGCTGGGGGCGCAGCCCCCCCTCTCCCCCTATATATACTTGAGGGTTTTTGGGGCTGGCAACAGATGAGTTTCACCTCTCCTGGGCGCAGCCCTACCTCTCTCCCTTCTCCTCTCCCGTGGTGCTTGGCGAAGCCCTGCAGGATTGCCACGCTCCTCCACCACCACCACGCCGTTCTGCTGCTGCTGGATGGAGTCTTCCTCAACCTCTCCCTCTCTCCTTACTGGATCAAGGCGTGGGAGACGTCACCGGGCTGTACGTGTGTTGAACGCGGAGGTGCCGTCCGTTCGGCACTAGGATCTCCGGTGATTTGGATCACGACGAGTACGACTCCTTCAACCCCGTTCTCTTGAACGCTTCCGCTTAGCAATCTACAAGGGTATGTAGATGCACTCTCCTTCCCCTCGTTGCTGGTTTCTCCATAGATAGATCTTGGTGACACGTAGGAAAATTTTGAATTTCTGCTACGTTCCCCAACATGTGTTTCTTCGGCAAACGGCAGATTAAGACCGTGTATTTCTTCAGTAGGAGGTAAATTCTTAATATCTTCATCTTTAATACCCTTTTCTTTCATTGATTTCTTTGCCTCTTGCATATCTTCACGACTGAGAAATAGAACACCTCTCTTCTTTGGAGTAGGTTTAGGAATAGGCTCAGGAGTTGGCTCAATTGGTTCAGGAATTGCCTCAGGAATTGGCTCAGGAAGAGTCCAATTATTTTCATTTTTCAACATATTATTCAATAATAATTCAGCTTGGTCGATTGTTCTTTCCCTGAAAACACAACCAGCACAACTATCCAAGTAGTCCTTGGAAGCATCGGTTAGTCCATTATAAAAGATATCAAGTATTTCATTTTTCTTAAGAGGATGATCAGGCAAAGCAGTAAGTAATCGGAGAAGCCTCCCCCAAGCTTGTGGGAGACTCTCTTCTTTGATTTGCACAAAATTACATATTTCCCGCAAGGCAGCTTGTTTCTTATGAACGGGGAAGTAATAAATCATATCCTTGGGACTACGCACGCAACCAAGATCAAGAGAATTAAACCAAGTTTTAGCGTCACCCTTTAATGAGAACGAAAATATCTTAAGGATATAATAGTAGCGAGACATCTCATCTTTAGTAAACAGGGTGGCTATATCATTGAACTTGGTATGATGTGCCACAACAGTTTCAGATTCATAGCCATAAAAAGGATCAGATTCAACCAAAGTAATTATCTCAGGATCAACAGAGAATTCATAATCCTTATCAGTAACACAGATAGGTGAAGTAGCAAAAGCGGGGTCATGTTTCATTCTAGCATTAAGGGATTGCTTCTTCCATTTAGCTAATAACTTCTTAAGATCATATCTATCATTGCAAGCAAAAATAGCTCTAGCAACTTCTTCATCCATAACATAACCCTCAGGAAGAACATGCAATTCATAATTAGGGGGAGAACCTTCATCATCACTATTATCAATAATTTCATTCTCAATAATTTCATTCTCTCTAACCCTAGCAAGTTGTTCATCAAGATATTCACCTAATGGAACAGTAGTATCAAGCATAGAAGTAGTTTCATCATAAGTATCATGCATAGCAAAAGTGGCATCATCAATAACATGCGACATATCAGAATTCATAGCAGTAGCAGGTTTAGGTGTCGCAAGCTTACTCATAACAGAAGGAGAATCTAGTGCAGAGCTAGATGGCAGTTCCTTACCTCCCCTCGTAGTTGAGGGAAAAATCTTAGTTCTTGCGTCTTTTAGGTTTTTCATAGTGATCAGCAGATATAAATCCCAAGTGACTCAAAGAATAGAGCTATGCTCCCCGGCAACGGCACTAGAAATTAGTCTTGATAACCCACAAGTATAGGGGATCGCAACAACTTTCGAGGGTAGACTATTCAACCCAAATATATTGATTCGACACAAGGGGAGCCAAAGAATATTCTCAAGTATTAGCAGTTGAGTTGTCAATTCAACCACACCTGGATAACTTAGTATCTGCAGTAAGGTATTTAGTACCAAAGTAGTATGATAGTAATGGTAACAGTGGCAAAAGTAAAGATAGCAGTATTGTAGTGATTGTAACAGTAGCAACGGAAAAGTAAATAAGTGAAGCGCAATATGTGAAAAGCTCGTAGGCATTGGATTAGTGATGGATAATTATGTCGGATGTGATTCCTCATGTAATGGTTATAACATAGGGTGACACAGAACTAGCTCCAGTTCATCAATGTAATGTAGGCATGTATTCCAAATATAGTCATACGTGCTTATGGAAAAGAACTTGCATGACATCTTTTGTCCTACCCTCCCGTTTGCAGTGGGGTCCTAGTGGAAACTAAGGGATATTAAGGCCTCCTTTTAATAGAGTACCGGACCAAAGCATTAACACATAGTGAATACATGAACTCCTCAAACTATGGTTATCACCGAGAAGTATCCCGATTATTGTCACTTCGGGGTTTTCGGATCATAACACATAATAGGTGACTATAGACTTGCAAAATAGGATCAAGAACTCACATATATTCATGAAAACATAATAGGTTTAGATCTTAAATCATGGCACTCGGGCCCTAGTGACAAGCATTAAGCATAGCAAAGTCATAGCAACATCAATCTCAGAACATAATGGATACTAGCGATCAAACCCTAACAAAACTAACTCGATTACATGGTAAATCTCATCCAACCCATTACCGTCCAGCAAGCCTACGATGGAATTACTCACGCACGGCGGTGAGCATGATGAAATTGGTGATGGAGGATGGTTGATGATGATGACGGCGACGAATCCCCCTCTCCGGAGCCCCGAACGGACTCCAGATCAGCCCTCCCGAGAGAGATTAGGGCTTGGCGGCGGCTCCGTATTGTAAAACGCGATGAAACTTTCTCTCTGATTTTTTTCTCCGTGAAACGGAATA
Source organism: Triticum aestivum (assembly GCF_018294505.1). Taxonomy (NCBI): domain Eukaryota; kingdom Viridiplantae; phylum Streptophyta; class Magnoliopsida; order Poales; family Poaceae; genus Triticum; species Triticum aestivum. The sequence continues at coordinate 551,835,133 of NC_057804.1, forward strand.
TATGGAGTTGGAGTTGAGGTCGGTGGAGCATCAGGGAGCCCATGAGACAGGGGGGTGCGCCCAGGGGGAGGGGGCGCGCCCCCACCCTCGTGGACAGCGTGGGGGGGCCCTGGCCTTGATCTTTTGCCAGTATTTGTGATATTTTCCAAAAGTTATCTCCGTGGATTTTCAAGTCATTCCGAGAACTTTTGTTTTCTGCACAATAAACAACACCATAACAGTCCTCCTAAAAACAGCGTCAGTCCGGGTTCGTTTCATTCAAATCATGCAAGTTAGAGTCCAAAACAAGGGCAAAAGTGTTTGGAAAAGTAGATACATTGGAGACGTATCAGGGGGGTATATAGAGGGAAGATTACTTGTATGCCGGAGCAGGCCGGAATCGGAGCGGCCACGAGGAGCACCGAGAGCTTGGCCCAATACGCCATTTAAAATAATATAAATTTAAAATCATCAGTATTTCCATTTAAATAATGTAAATTTAAAATCATCAGTATTTGCATTTAAAATATTATAGATTGAAAATCATCAATATTTCCATTTAAAATAATGTAAAATTTTAAATCATAAATATTTCCATTTAAAATATTTTAAATTGAAAATCATCAGTATTTTTATTTAAAATAATGTAAATTTAAAATCATCAGTATTTCCATTTTAAATAATGTAAATTTAAATTCATCAGAATTTTCATTTAAAATAATATAAATTTAAAATAACGTAAATTTAAAATCATCAATATTTCCATTTAATGTAATATAAATTTAAAATGATGTACATGTAAATTTCCATTTAGATAATATAAATTTTAAAAAGTAAACTACAATATACTATAAAGATGAAGTCTCAAAGTACATATTTCAAGTCTCAAACTAAAAAGTAAAACAAAATAAAATTGAAGTCTCAAAGTGCATATTTTAAAAATGTCAGTATTTCCATTTAAAATATTATAAGATTAAAAAATAAAAGACTCAAAATTACTAAAACACTTAATAAAATAAAAGACTCAAAATTAGAATTGGTGGTAAAGAAATAAAATTCCTAAAATGATAAAAACTATAAAAATAATGATGAGAAAAAGCATAATATAAAATTTACATTATTTTGTTACAGTACAATCATTAAATACTTAAAACACTTGATCAAATGGAAAAAGTATTTCTGCGTGCATAGAAAACGAACGACAACACTAACAAATTAACTATAGGATGCAAAGAAAATCAACGCCACCACTATATTTCAAACGATGAGTGCATATGGGCCAAAAAATTTGTGGCGTGTCTAGAAAAAGCAACGCCTACACTAATATCACGCCCAATATGCGATACTATCCTAAAGAGACTCGCAGGTCCCACCAAGGATAGAACCGCATATTGATACGCTTTTGCAAGGTGGATATCATTACATCAACATTACATAATAGATGGGGATACATACAAGAGGCATACAATGCCATACGAATACAACATCATCTTACATAAGAGCACCATCCGACTACGGATGAAACACAAACAGAAACTCAAACGACATCCACCCTGCTAGCCCAGGCTGCCGACCTGGAACCTATCCCCTGATCGAAGAAGAAGCACAAGAACAACTCCAAAACAAGTAACATCGCTCTCGCGTCATGATCATCGCAAAACCTGTACCTGCAACTGTTGTTGTAGTAATCTGTGAGCCACGAGGACTCATCAATCCCATTACCATGGGTATCAAGACTAGCAAAGCTTAATGGGTAAGGAAGGGGTAAAGTGGTGAGGTTGCAGCAGCGACTAAGCATATATGGTGGCTAACATACGCAAATAAGAGCGACAAGAGAGCAAGCGGAATGGTCGTGAAGCTAGCAATGATCAAGAAGTGATCCTGAACTCCTACTTACGTCAAACATAACCCAAAAAAACCGTGTTCACTTCTTGGACTCCGCCGAAAAGAGACCATCACGGCTACACACACGGTTGATGCATTTTAATTCAGATCTGGTGTCAAGTTATCTACAACCGGTCATTAACAAATTCCCATCTGCCACATAACTGCAGGCACGGCTTTTGAAAGTTTATACCCTGCAGGGGTGTCCCAACTTAGCCCATGATAAGCTCTCGCGATCAACGAAGGATATACCTTCTCCCAGGAAGATCCGATCAGACTCAGAATCCCGGTTTACAAGACATTTCGACAATGGTAAAACAAGACCAGCAAAGCCGCCCGATGTGCTGACAAATCCCGATAGAAGCTGCACATATCTCGTTCTCAGGGCACACCGGATAAGCGAAGCGTACAGGAACCGATGTAATCCAAGTTGCCAAGGAATGGTCCCGCACGGTGCTCTAGTTTGGACCAACACTCGGAGGAGCACTGGCCCGGGGGGGGGGGGTAAATAAAGATGACCCTCGGGCTCCGGAAACCCAAGGGAAAAAGGGCTAGGTGAGGCAAATGGTAATACCAAGGTTGGGCCTTGCTGGAGGAGTTTTATTCAAAGCGAACTATCAAGGGGGTCCCATAAATCACCCAACCGCGTAAGGAACGCAAAATCCGGGAACATAACGCTGTTATGACGGAAACTAGGGCGGCAAGAGTGGAACAAAACACTAGGCATAAGGCCGAGTCTTCCACCCTTTACCAAGTATATAGATGCATTAATAATATAAGAGATATTGTGATATCCCAACATAATCCTGTCCACCATGGAGCAATCTTCAACTTCACCTGCAACTAACAACGCTATAAGAGGGGCTGAGCAAAGCGGTAACATAGTCAATCAACGGTTTGCTAGGAAGGGTGAAAAAGGTTAGAGGCTGACATGGCAATTTGGGAGGCTTGAAGAACAAGTGATAGGAAGCGCAGCATAGCAATAGAACGAAGCAACTAGCATAGCAATGATAGTAGCGAGATCGAGGGTAGCGGTCATCTTGCCTGAAATCCTGCTAGGAAGAAGAACGAGTCCATGAAGAAGATGAAGCCACGAAGACGAACCAAGAGTAGACGAACGAATCCTCACGATCGCAACGAAACAGGAACTATCGAGAAGAAGCACACAACATAATAAACACACCACACATAACAAGGCATGATGCACAACCAAGCATGATGCATGACAAAGGCTACATGAAGCTACTCATGGCAAGAGATGATGCAAACAAGGGCAACACATCAAGGCAAGTTTAAATGAGGCCGGGAACAACATATAACAATTCCGGTAAGTCCTCATATGCAAATTTCGAAATTGGTCCAGATCTGAATAAACCTTATGTTCAAGTTGTTAAACAGCAAGTTAAGATGCACCAAGAATATCTACACGAGATTCTAGTCAAGTTACATATAAAGTTCATTTAATTCAGAGCTACGGCCTAGAAGATATAAGCAAAACAAGTTAAACATGGCATTGATGCAAAATGCATACAAACATCAAGCAAACACCTCAAAACATGGATGCAACATGATGATATGAAACTTCATGCAAAATCAAGCAAGTTTCATATAGAGCACACTCAAAACGGAGCAACGGTTCAACACATACACTCCAAACATGATATAACAACAATCTGCCCAAAACAGCAACTAGGCATATTGCAAACACCAAAACAACATGCTACAGTACCACAATATAAAAACAAAAGGCTTAGACATGATGAACAGGTAAAGTGTAACAAAACATGAACACTGAGCTAACTCCAGAAATCACTAGAACATGCTCAAACAGACATGGCAAGATTGCAAATAATAACAGTTTCAGGCTTAGCAGAAATAACATCAGGTTGCAATGTTTAGAGCTATCAAACAACATGCTACAGGAACATATCATAGAAACTTAAGGAATGGCATGAACTACTAATTGCATATGATGGCACCCATGTAAACATGGCAAAAGATATTACAGATGCAAACATGGCAGGAACAACGATAAGTAAGCATGTTGGTGTGCTTGTACCACTCACCACAGAGCAATACATGGCATGACGAGGTGACCCACAGTAAGAATACATGTTTATGAAGCTAAGCATGGCAAGAGCAAGTTCATAGGGTGCATGGATCACTAGAAACACACATGTAAAAACTGAACTTAATGTTAACAGGCTGACAGCAACATTATTTAGCAACTTTGAAGCAAGATTACAACAAGTTACAGCAGGCTATAAATACAACCAGGGGAATGGATGGATAAAGAATAATATGTAGAACAAAACATCCTTAGTGAACATCTCCAGATTATGCATAGAATGACTTGTAGCAGCAGGTTTACATAGCATCATAATATAGCAGATTCAGCCTAGCAAAACAGCAACAACAAGTACACTACTTAACAAGCTTGATGCACTCAGTACAAGACTCACCAAAATACATGGATTGAACCCCTGTAAAGATGGCATGATGTAGATCAAAAGACCTCTAGAGCTCATGCTCATAGGAGGCACACATAAAACATGGCAAAAATGACAAATGAGCATGTTCTGTTAACAGACAGCAGATAACATTATATAGCACTCCTGCAACAGAAATTAGGGCCTCAAGATGAACTCAAACAAACATGGCACCATGGAATGAAATGTAGAGCATCTCTCGATGAACATTTTGATATCTTATGCACACAAAACAGAGCAGTGTGCAGAGAGTTATGGCATGATGAACAGGGCATAAAAATATCACAGGAAAAATGACTGGAAAACGAGGGGGGTTCGACCTCTGGATCTGGATCTGGCACGACGCGGGTCGAGGCGGGCCGGGCTCGCCGGAGTTGGGGCCAGGGAGGCCGGTTCAGGCGCCGGCGAGGAGGAGACGGCGAGGGGCGGCGCCGCTGGAGGTCGCCGGAGGGCGGCGGGGCACGGGGCGAGGGCGGGGCGCGGCGGCGCTCGATCCGCGGCGGCGGCGCACGGAGACGGGCGGCGGCCGGCCGGGAGGAGCGGCGGCGGGGTCCCGGAGGGACGCGGCGGCGCATGGAGGCGCCGGCGAGGCGGCGGCCGGCATCCGGGCGGCGGAGCGAGATCCGGGCGGCGGCGGACGGGCTTCGGCGGCGGCGGACCCGGGCGGCCGCGGGCGCTTGCGGGCGGCGCAACACAGATCGGACCCGGGGCGGGCCGACCTCGGGCCCCGATGGGCCTGGCGGCGGGGCGCGGCGGCTGGTGGCGGGGAACGCCACGTGGTGGCTTCCCGTTGGCTGCGGGCGGCGACGCGGACACGTCTGACTCGGGACGGACATGTCCGGCGGCGGAAGGTGGAAGAAGACTAGGGTTGGACTGCGCGAAAAATCCGGGGGGGAGCACATATTTATAGGTAGAGGGAGCTAGGAGACTCCAAATGAGGTGCGGTTTCGCCCACACGATCGTGATCGAACAACCGAGAACATGGAGGGGGTTTGGATGGGTTTTGGGCCACTTTGGAGGGGTGTTGGGCTGCAAGACAAAAGGGGGCTTTACGGTTACCCGGTTAACCGTTGGAGTATCAAACGACCATCAAATGGCACGAAACTTGACAGGCGGTCTACCGGTGGTGTACCAAGGCCGCTTGGAAAATCACGGTCCATTCCGAGAATGTTTAACACCCGCTCACAACAAGAGTCAAAAGGGGGACGCCGGAGGACATTGGAGTGCCAGATTGCAAAACGGACAACGGGGAAAATGCTCGGATGGATGAGACGAACACATTTGCAAAATGAGATGCACATGATGACACAATGCAAATGATGACATGGAAAAATGCAACACGCAAGCAGCTGACATGGCAACGACGGCGAATAACTGGCAGACACCTGGCACATCGAATCCGGGGCGTTACAACACTCCTCCACTAACAAGAGATCTCGTCCCGAGATCTTAGGACCGAGACGGAAGGGAAAAGGGATGAGGTGAAGTAAGAACGCAAGAGAAAATACAAAGAATCGAGAGCACTCGAGAAGAAGAGAGGAACAACGAGAATGACCAGTATCGAAAGCTCACGGAATCATATAGACTATGAAAGCACTCCTGTTAGAACGAGATAAGACACGAATAAGACTAAAAGGATTTAGGCAGAACTCTGACTGAACATGGAAAGAACATGAACTTGTGAGGATGGAAAATACTTGATGAGAGGAACAACACAAAACCTCCGGAAGAATTGAAAGAATTGAATGAAAAGAACGGAGAAGAAAATGACAACTTGTGCCACGAGTGAAATAGAAAGCAACCTTAGAAGAAAGGATTGAACGGAGTTGTTGGAAATTCAACAATGAAGGAATAAGCTTGTTGTGGATTTATCGGTAACATCTCAAGATCATAAGGTGATAACCGGCCGCAAACAGAAATGATTGGATAGCTTAGAAGAACGAAGAAATGCAAAACTCCACTTCAAAAGAATACGGAGAATTAATTGCACTTTGAAAAGGAAGAAGGAAAGATATTTGAACTCCACCAACAAAATCTTTATGAAAACTTGAAGAAGTAATTAAATCATGAAGAACCACCATGAACTCCGGTAACAAAAGAATGACGAGATAAAATTGAAGGATGAAAGAATAAGATGAGCCTTGCGGTGATTTAGATGGAGGTTCCGATGAAATGGCCGAGGAAATTTGAACGCCGGAAAAGAAAATATGAAAACACTTGGAACTAGAATTTATTCATCAAGAACAAACTCTGAAGGAAGGGATTAATAGACGATGATGCAATAAGAATAAGAATTACGTTATGCTTATCCTCAACCAATATAATGGGTGACGAGCGGATTTGGCATGCAACTTATTCCTCTTGAAAAGGATTGAGAAATGACATATCGCAAACTTGAGAAGGTCTTTCACGAACCACCGGTAGGATTAAAAAGAATGAAAGGATTTATATGATGACAAAGGAAAAAGAATCTGAATGAACCACCATAATAATTCGAAAATTGAATGATGAAAGACAATGAATCACCGGGAAGACTTAGAAGAACCAATATGTTAGAGGGGATTTAGCTGCAAAAGAACAAAGAGATCATGAGCTGATTAAATAACACTTGAACGAAGCACCGGGATAATTAGAGAACGATAGCTGAAATGATGGCCTCCGGTGAAAAGAAACAGAAATCAACTCCTGAAATACTCCGGATGGTTGAGAAAAAGGAATTTCCGACAAACGGAATGATTCGAGAGGTGTTGGGGATATAACTATTTGAGTAAGCCGCCCAGGAGGGGCTGGGTTACGCAAAGAAGACTTATCAGAGAGAAGCCCCAAGACCATAGTATGAGGATGGCGGTTCATAGAGGGCTTAAGGCCCACAGGCGACTTAAGGCCCATTGTAGTAACCCGCCATAATGGCATGACTTGTATCATAAGGTAGTTTTAACTAGTCACCGAGCCGAACACTGTTATAAGCCGGCCGAGACTCTGCAGGCCACAGGGCGTCAACCCGTGTATATAAGGGGACGACCTGCTGGCGGCTTAGGGCAGGAAACAACTCATCGAGAACCGGGCATAGCATATCTCACTCCCTGGTCATCGAAACATCAATACCAACCCAACTAGACGTAGGCCTTACCTTCACCGTAAGGGGCCGAACTAGTATAAAACCTCTCGTGTCCTTTGTCCCGATTAACCCCTTCAAGCTTCCTAGTTGCGATGGCTCCACAACTAAGTCCTTTCACGAGGACATCTGATGTGACAATTCCATGATAGTTGGCGCCCACCGTGGGGCCAGCGCATGGTGGATTTGAGTTCTTGAAGGGAAACTTCGAAGGGCTCAAGGGATATGTAGTGGGCCGGATGACCAAGAGTCATCGCGGCAAGATCTACATCAACGACGAAGGCTGGGGCCCCGACGCCGGCTCAATTGAGTACGGGTACCGGGTACCCTTCGGAGGGATCCACGTCTTCATCGGCCGGATTGGCAAGCCGGGGCCTGAGCCGGACAACTGCACCGACCTCATCGAGACGGCTCAGCGTGCGAAACCCGGCATGAAGCGTGTCTTTGTGGGCTGCGTCCACGGAGAAGAGCTTTCTGAAAGTCCTGAAGATGGTGGTGAGACGGCCGTCCACTCTGACGGTGATTCGTCCGCCGGTTCAACAGATTCTCTGTATCAAGTTCAAGATGGTGTGCTCGGGGGCTGTTCCGATGGCTTCAGTACTCCGGACCCCTGTGAGTCGCCGAATTGGGCAGGAGTCTTCATGGCTGGGACTCAACCCGGTCAAAACTCTACAGCCGTTACTGCAGTTACGTCCGGGGTAGGACCAGCCGGGGCAGGAGGCCCTGTGCGCCCGCCGGCTCAAGTGCTGATAGACCTCATGGACAAGCTTACGACCCTGTTAACCGCCATGGTTATCCCTGCGAACAAGGATGAGCATGACACGGAGGTGGCACAGGTACGTGAGGAGATAGCTTAGGCCAAGGAGGCCTTGGCAGCTGAGGATACTAGACTAGCTACGGAGCGGGCGGCTCTCGACGCCCGAGCACAGCGGTTGCAGTCAGAAGCTTACCAGCTCACGATGAGCTTAAACGCGTCCAATGAGGTAATGAGGAGGAGACACCAGAAGACCCAATCCAGGTTACCTCCGAATTACGACCCTCGGGTTCTTTTCGCTACACCCGGAGCCGGCCCAAGTAACCCGCTAGATGCCAATCAGCTATGGCATCCGGAGCAGGAGGACCGTCTCAGCATCGAGAGATGCCGCCTCCTCATGTGAGCATGGCGCCACCACGTTATGTACTGATACCGCCGGGTCAGTTTTCCAACCCCATGGAGAACTTAATCGTAGCATCAGCGCGTCTGGCGGCTCTCCCAGTGCATGGTGATGATCCAACAGCGGTGAAGACCCGGAAAATCAGGGAACTTGTCCAGACGGCCCTGGCTCAGCAAGAGACCTATTCCTACAGACGGGATAGGATTCATTCAACTCCTCCGCCTTGGTTAGCACCGCCTCGTCAGAACCGGAGTCCGAGTTACAGCAGGCACATGGAGTCTGAAGCTTTGCCAAGCAACGCCCAGCGCCGCGACCAACATGGCGGCTATAACCCGGTGCAGGACCGAGTACGTCAGGAGAACGAGCAGGCGGCTCAGTTGGCGGCTCAGCTAGCGGCTCAATCGGCGGCACGACGGAATGTTACAGAGTATCCGACGACTTCCACTGAGATGGGAGTAGCCACCAGAACTGGTGGTGTTCCTTGTTTGATACCGGCTTTGCGTAACGTGCGCCTGCCCAAGGATTTCAAGGGACCTCGAAAGGTGCCGAATTACACGGCCGACTTACAGCCTGAAGCATGGATCGAGAGTTATGATATGGCCATGGAACTATTGGAGGTTAGTGACACGGCAATGGCTAAATATTTTACCATGATGTTAGATGGAACGACCCGGTCTTGGTTTAAAGGCTTACCACCCGATTCCATTGGTTCGTGGGAAGAGCTAAAAGCCCGTTTCATCCGGAACTTCAAAGACACCTGTAAGCAGTCTATGATGATCGTGGACTTGACGAATTGTAAGCAGGGGGAAGGTGAATCTACCACCCATTGGGTACGCCGGGTCAAGGAGATAATTCATTCATCTGATAAGATGGATGCCGGATCTGCAGTCCTTATATTGGAAAATAATTGCAGCTTCAAGCCACCGAGGCAGAAACTGGGGCGCCTTAAATGTGGCTGCAAGGATATGGGTACATTAATGGCGGCTCTGGTCAAGTATGCCGATTCTGATAGTACCAAAGATCCCGAGTCTGACGATGAAAAGATAGAGAAGGGAAAACAAAACGATGGTAGAAAGGACCAACAGCATAACCCGGTGAATCAAACTGGCAAAAGGCGTAAGGCGGATGACAACCCGGAGCTTGTGGCCAACGTTATTACACAGGGTAACAATCAGAGACATAAGGGTAAGTGGCCTCGATCCGGCGGGTTATACACCTTTCTTCATGGTTTATGGAGTAGAGGCAGCTTTGCTAAGTGATATCCAGCACAATTCACCCCGCCGGCCATGGGGTATAACCCATCTTCTGCCTTGCTATATTTAAACCACCGGCTCTTGAGATATTTTTTTTGATAATGTATATATTATATAAGGTAATAAAGCAGGACCTCTATCCTTTTTTCACCCTCAAAAGTTCATGTCTTTTTGACAGATGGTGAAACAACCAACAGGGAGCGGATCATATCTGAATCCGGCTTTACCTTTGGTCCGGCCTATGATGATATCTGAATCTAGCCATGGTCACTTGGGGGCTTCCTGTTCAAATATAGGTCGTATCCGAACCAAAGAGAACATAGCTTTCGAAACCCGCTTGATCGACATACTGCCAAACCCACTTGGGGGCTTCTTGATCATATTTGAATCATAGCTTAACCCCTTTGGGTCTGACGTGGATCGTATACGAATCGGCGTTATTAAACAAATCTTATGGTCACTTGGGGGCTTCTTGTTCAAACATAGGTCGTATTCGAACCAAAGAGAACATAGCTGTCGATACCCACTTGATCGGCATCGCCAAGCCACTGGGGGCTATATGATCGTATCCGAATCTTAGCTTAACCCCTTTGGAACGGTTTACTGATCTCATTCGAATCAGAAGCCTGTAAATTATTTGACTATCTTGAGACTTTGGGAAAACATTATGAGATGTTTTTTATCTTTCCGGTTTAATATTGGTCACACTAGGTTATTAAGTACCAGGTGAGCATCAAATAAGCAGGAAAGGTTATCAAGGAATTGTAGGCATGCTATTATGTTTATGTTTAGCAACAATATAGTTGTAAACTAGCCTGTGTAGGGTGCCTTTGGTTCGTTTCCGGGTTACAAATACCTTATGTGACACCCGATGTGATAATCCGCCAAGGGAGTTTTGTTTGTTTTATGTGCAGGATAAGACAAGTAAATTTAGCATCAGGGAGGCAAATGGTCAACATAAGCTAGAAGTATATAGCAATGGCGGCTTATGAAAGTATTAAGCGCCATAAACATGCGCGAAGGCATGACAAAGTTGAGAGGTTTTTCTACCTTATTACAGGACTCTCCGAGTCTGAATAAATGAAGCATTGTTTTTTACAAAGCATCTGGCGATTTACTCCTTCGGCGGGCTTGAAGCTTCCGGGTTATCCTTCTCCGCTTCTCCGTTGGCTGTTTTGTCCTGGAAAGTTGATGAAGCCCAGTCAATGCCGCTCAAAGCTTCAAACTCAGCTTCATCATCTATTAAACCGGCTGGGTCCACTTCAGGGGCAAAAGTATGCTTACGAATTGGAGGGATCAGGCTGATTTGATCATATGGAGTGTTTGGGATTCTCCGGTTTTCACTGTCATAAGCCGGTGCATACTTGCTAAGATCAGTGTCGTTTCCAATAAGGGTTGCCACGGGACGTATGGCTTTGACACAGGCAGTGAAGTCATGATCGTCAAAAGCAGTGACGTCCTCTTTCAGGCTTGGGTATCCAACGGCAAGGTCGGCCGGGTCTAGTTCTGGGAGCCATGCTTTAGCCCGGCTCAATGCGGCTACGGCTCCGGCTCTTGAGGACGCCAGCCTTAAGTCTTGGATTCGCTGAGGAAGAAAGGCGAGGATCTTCAATACGTCTTGCAGAAGGCGGGGATGTGGAGTTGATAAAGCTACAACGACCAAGGCACGTTGTTACCCGGAGTATAGCTGTTCCACTAAGGTGTAAACTACTTTGAGCTTGATCAGCATGTTTTGCTTTAGGTTGATACTCCTGGCGCCTGTATGTGCACAAGTATAACAGTCAGCCGGAAGTAATTATTACCATAGTCATTGTAAGGTTACAAGGTTGGAAGTTTTGCACGATAACTTACCGAAGATGGCTGAAGCCATTTGAGATATCTGCTGTTTTAAGTCGGACAGCTCGGTTGTTGCTTCTGCAAGGGATGCTTCTGCTGTTTTGGCCCGAGTCACCAGGGAAGCCTTTTCATCAACCCAAGTTTTCTTCTTTGACTCAAAATTCTTCTTCAGCTTCTCATTTTCAGAGACACTGAATTCAAATTTGGAGTTAGCCTTCTACGTCTCAAGTTCTTGAGTTTCCAGACGGCTCTTCAGGACAGCAACTTCTGATTCAAACTGACTTATGGCAGCCTGCATTGACACCAGCTTATGGTAAGGATTATAGTAAGGTAACATTCAAGTCCCAAGCACTTTACAAGTAAAGATACATGGCACTTGGGGGCTAATGTATGCTGAAGAATTTTAACCTTATCCTACTGGGTCACACATATTAAGTCTGAAGCACTTTACAAGTAAAGATACTTGACACTTGGGGACTAATGTATATTGCAAAATTTTCAACTATCATGTTATAACCGGGTTAAATATATTCTCTTTGAACCGGTTCAATTAATAAGTAAAGCAGATTTCTAAGTCTATAGCATATTTATTCATAAGCAATAGACTTGGGGGCTGGTACAGTATGTAAGACTCAGGTAAAAAAGTATAAGTTATACCTCAGATTTGTGATGTATTTGTTTTACCATGTCAATTTCCAGGTCACGGCTATTATGCACTTGATTCAGATAGCCTGAGACTATATCACCAATGCTTAAGTGAGTATAATCAGTAATGTCCTGCTTGGCTTTCCGGCGTTCGGCAAGTTCTTCTTTGGCGGAACACTTGGCAAGGACAGTAGGCCGCCCTGGTTCAACAAACTGAGACCTCACAATCTCAACTTCCGGTTCGTTTGTCTTGACCGGGCTAGGAATCTCCGGGTCATCTGTGGCGAGAGTATCCTCAGCAGACGGATTAAAGGTTGACACTGGAATATCAGAAGCCGAATCAGGCGGCGGCTGATGGATAGAGTTGTCTGGAGTAGACGCATTAATCACCGGTTCAGTCACAATCGGATCTTGGGACAGCCTATTCTTCTTCGCCCTCTTGCTGGGTTTCACTTGCATGCTGTTAAACAAAGGCAAAAGGATGAATACGCAAGCATGGGTAAAATAAATGACCAAGGTACATAAGGTTACATTACCCGGGAGCAGTTTTGAAAGCCGGCATATTTGACTGCATGGATTCACCGGAAGAAGGAGAGGATCCTGATAATTGGAGTCAGACGAATTAAGCCCACTAAAGGTAAGACGGAATGTAGATCAGAGATAACCTCAGTCCGACGTTTCCTGGTTATATCAGGTAAGCCAGAGGAGAGTTCCGCATCCTTGTTGTTCCGGGTCTGCCTCCGGTTCTCAAGCTGTTGTTGCTTCAAAAGAAATTGAGGATCTTGATAAGCAAGAGCATGTGAAAATCTTACTTTCCGGGTCACCCTTCGGATCTTTTGCTTTGGCAAAGGTTCTGAGTCGGAGGAGATTATAGTTACCTCTTCATTGGCTGCTTGACTGTTCCCTGTGTCTTCCTGGAGAGATAGAGTGTCAACAAAGTAATGATAAAGAAGTCAGGAGAGTTAAAGGATTACCTCTTCTTCATCGGAAGTGTCATCTAATTTGAATAAATCTGAGGCGCTAGGTTTCTTCTTCCTTGAAGTTCCTGCGGTGGCGGCTTTCCTTTTAGCTCTTTTGGCTGCTCTAGCTTGTTTTGCTGCTTCATGGTTATATTTGGCCTTCCAAAAGTGATCATCAGCCTGTGAAAAGTGATAGGAGGTTATAAGTAAAGGCAAGGTATAATATAAAATATTCATCAGAGGTTGGTGACTTACAGCAGGAGTCGGGTTTTTCTGACAAAAGGGGAGTAAGCCAAAGGCATTACTTATCACTGTGCCTTCTTTCAACAATGATTGGGTCGTCGCCTCTACCGCATCTTCTCACAAGTCTTCGGAGCTATGACGCATTGGGTCATCTTTTTCGCCGGAATAAGTGCACATTAAACCGGGTCGGCGGCTTAACTGAAGTATTCGCCAAGTAACCCAGACTCGGACTAAGTCGATGCCATCTAGGCCATTTCCCAGAAGAGCTTTGATTCTTCTAATGGTAGGAGCAAGTGGCAGACGTTCAATAGCAGTCAACTTATCCGGCAGTAGGTGGTTGGACTCAAGGCGCAGGGCGCGGAAGCCGGGCAAAGGGTTTTCCTCAGCCAGAGAAGTATCCTGGCAGTAGAACCATGTCTGGTTCCACTCCTTTGGATGACTCGGTAGTTCAGCATAAGGGAAAAGACAGTCTCTTCGCCGTTGAATTGAGATACCACCAAGTTCAAGACTGGGCCCATTGGCACGTTCATTCTGCCGGTTTAAGTAGAACAGTTCTCTGAATAATGGGATATTAGGTTCTTCTCCAAGATACACCTCGCAGAAGAGTTGGAAGTTGCAGATATTTGACATAGAGTTGGGTCCGATGCTTGGGGTCTGAGATCAAAGAAATGCAACACATCCCTGAAGAACTTTGAACCGGGCAGAGCAAAGCCCCGGGTCATGTGACTGGTGAATATTATTACTTCCCCTTTTTTGGGTAGAGGTTTCTCCTCCGACGGATTAGGAGCACGATAGGACATGATTTCCTTCTTGGGCAGATGGTCGGGTTTCACGAAGTCAGCCAAGATACTCTCTGTGACAGTGGACTTAACCCAGTTGCAGGTCATAGGAGCTTTAGTAGCCTTAGGAGCCATGACAACAATTAGCCTATGGAAAAACAAGAAGATCCGGTTCAATTTTAACCCGGGAGAAAAATCCTCAATTATTCAAGGTGGCGGCTTATTGAGGGGCCTAATGATATAAGAATGACTGTGCAACAATATTTAAGCCGCTACAAGTATCAAGCGCAGTTCAAAATTCTTCAGGTCATGAGGAGCAACTAAGGTTCTGTGTCATTTATTTAAACCGGACACCTCGACAGTTATGTTTAAGGGCATTTACCAGAAAGAAGTTTTCCGGGTGATAAAAACAAGTTTCACAGATGACAGTTATTCATCAGGATCAAAATATTGCTCTAAAAGGAAAAAAACTTCTAGACCTAAAAACAGGGCACAGAAGTTCATACACTCGAAGAGGGTTTCCAAACAAGGGAAATGAGATCTATTTCTATGCAAGATTAACACAAACAAGTACCGCAGCAGTTCTACGTAACTTTTATGATCTAAATAGGGCATTGGGGGTAAGAACTAGTGAGGGTTTGCGTCGGGCAGTGATGAACGCCGACGAACTCGACAAAGTCTCAATGCAGATCTAAGAAAGGGAAGGAGAAGAACTCACGGAGGCGGACGACCTGCGGAGGTTCGCCGTCGATCTCTGGTCAGAGTTAGGTTGATGCAGCGGCCCGAGTCGGTGAAGACGAAGGGTTGGACGGCGGCAGCGGCGGAGATCGAGAGGAAGAAGAGAAAGAGGACGACTGAGAGGAGGAGGAGTGAAAGACCTAGGTCGCTCTATTTATAAGGACAGACTGACCGAGATGGCATGAGAAACGAGGAGACCAAAACATCATTATCCAGCGGCCCCGACGCCTCGATTCTCGGGATGGTCAGTAAAGGCAAAGATTCGTTGGAAGATATGACGGAGTCAAAATAAATTTTATTGAAGATGACGTCACGAAGACTTAACCCGGATCCAGATGATGATGTCACGGCGGGTTAAAACCTTCATGCAAGACAAAAAACTAAGGACAGTTCCATGAGGTATTTTAAGATTGACATGAACAGGTTCAAATCAATCTGGGGCCTAATGTTGGGGATATAACTATTTGAGTAAGCCGCCCAGGAGGGGCCGGGTTACGCAAAGAAGACTTATCAGAGAGAATCCCCAAGACCAAAGCATGAAGATGGCGGTCCATAGAGGGCTTAAGGCCCACATGCGACTTAAGGCCCGTTGTAGTAACCCGCCATAATGGCATGACTTGTATCATAAGGTAGTTTTAACTAGTCACCGAGCCAGATACTGTTATAAGCCGGCCGGGACTCTGCAGGCCACAAGGCGTCAACCCGTGTATATAAGGGGACGACCTGCTGGCGGCTTAGGGTAGGAAACAACTCATCGAGAACCGGGCATAGCGTATCTCGCTCCCTGGTCATCAAAACATCAATACCAACCCAACTAGACGTAGGCCTTACCTTCACCATAAGGGGCCGAACTAGTATAAAACCTCTCGTGTCCTTTATCCCGATTAACCCTTTCAAGCTTCCTAGTTGCGATGGCTCCACAACTAAGTCCTTTCACGAGGACATCTGACGTGACAATTCCACGACAAGAGGGTAACACAAAGCTAGAACCACGAATCTTCGGGAGAACAGGCAAGATTGAGAGGAAAAACTCTTCTTCGGTCTTCAAATGACGACGAGAAACACCACCAAAATTACTGAGATACTCCGGAAGAATGAAAACCGAAAAGGTTGAGCCAACAATGAAAAGAATTTAAACGAGATCTTGGAAAAGCATCTGACTGATGAAATTCATACTTACGTCACACTTTGAAAAGAATTTAAGAATAGCTCCAGAAAATTAGAAGAGTCAGGTAAGATCCTGGGAAAAGACCTGTGGGTTATGGGCCCACTAAAAGAAAACACTGTTGGAAAGGATTGTTGAACGGATAGGTGAAGCACCGGAACAATTGAAATATTTGAATGAGGTGACAACCATGAATTAATTGGATCACAGACGAATCTCCTGAGATGTCTTGAGCACTCCGGAAGAATAAACTGGTGAGAGGCGAATGAACAGGGAAAACACTTTAACCAAGGGAAAGAATACAATCAACACCGAAAAAAAACTTGAATTGAATCTACCGGAGAAGAAAAAGAGATGAAGAATGTCCACCGAGACGAGAATTCACCGGTTGAAACAATTGATGAAAGACTAAAGGGGCTCCGGGAAGAAGAGGGTGGGAGGGCGGGAAAACGAAGGCAACTTGGAAGGGGGAACCGACGAATAACTTGAAGAGAAAGCACCGGTTGAAATCATTGAGGAAAGAAGGAAAAGACTTCGCACGAGTAGGATGGATTCTCGATTACGGACTCCGGCTCCGAGAAGAAAAAGGGGTGGGCGGGTGGGAAAAGAAAACAACTGAGGATTGAACTCAAAGATGAAGAGGCTCGAGTCAACTTGACGAGAAATGCACCGGATGAGAAGAGGTGAGAAACAACGATCGAAAAACCAACTGCGTGATCCTAAAGAAAGTTTGAAAGGGAAGAGGAGTAATTCAAAACACCTACGTCAAGATTCCTCACCAGAGCGACGAAGGGGGCTGAGGAGTAAAAAGAATTCCTACTCTCCGATATAACTAAACTCCGAAAACGGTTTTCTTCTAGACTCGACAACGGCCAAACTACACGATCAATCGAAGGGGGGATCCTAAGGTCGGTCGAGGCTCTGATACCAACTTATCACGCCCAATATGTGATACTATCCTAAAGAGACTCACAGGTCCCACCAAGGATAGAACCGCATATTGATACGCTTTTGCAAGGTGGATACCATTACATCAACATTACATAATAGATGGGGATGCATACAACAGGCATACAATGTCATACGAATACAACATCATCTTACATAAGAGCACCATCCGACTACGGATGAAACACAAACAAAAACTCAAACGACATCCACCCTGCTAGCCCAGGCTGCCGACCTGGAACCTATCCTCTGATCGAAGTAGAAGCAGAAGAAGAACTCCAAAACAAGTAACATCGCTTTCGCGTCATGATCATCGCAAAACCTGTACCTGCAACTGTTGTTGTAGTAATCTGTGAGCCACGAGGACTCAGCAATCCCATTACCATGGGTATCAAGACTAGCAAAGCTTAATGGGTAAGGAAGGGGTAAAGTGGTGAGGTTGCAGCAGCGACTAAGCATATATGGTGGCTAACATACGCAAATAAGAGCGAGAAGAGAGCAAGCGGAATGATCGTGAAGCTAGCAATGATCAAGAAGTGATCCTGAACTCCTACTTACGTCAAACATAACCCAAAAAACCGTGTTCACTTCCCGGACTCCGCCGAAAAGAGACCATCATGGCTACACACACGGTTGATGCATTTTAATTCGGATCTGGTGTCAAGTTATCTACAACCGGACATTAACAAATTCCCATCTGCCACATAACCGCGGGCACGACTTTCGAAAGTTTATACCCTGCAGGGGTGTCCCAACTTAGCCCATGATAAGCTCTCGCGATCAACGAAGGATATACCTTCTCCCAGGAAGACCCGATCAGACTCGAAATCCCGGTTTACAAGACATTTCGACAATGGTAAAACAAGACCAGCAAAGACGCCCGATGTGCCGACAAATCCCGATAGGAGCTGCACATATCTCGTTCTCAGGGCACACCGGATAAGCGAAGTGTACAGGAATCGACGTAATCCAAGTTGCCAAAGAATGGTCCCGCATGGTGCTCTAGTTTGGACCAACACTTGGAGGAGCACTGGCCCGGGGGGTGGGGTAAATAAAGATGACCCTCGGGCTCCGGAAACCCAAGGGAAAAAGGGCTAGGTGAGGCAAATGGTAATACCAAGGTTGGGCCTTGCTGGAGGAGTTTTATTCAAAGCGAACTGTCAAGGGGGTCCCATAAATCACCCAACCGCGTAAGGAACGCAAAATCCGGGAACATAACGCTGTTATGACGGAAACTAGGGTGGCAAGAGTGGAACAAAACACCAGGCATAAGGCCGAGTCTTCCACCCTTTACCAAGTATATAGATGCATTAATAATATAAGAGATATTGTGATATCCCAACATAATCCTGTCCACCATGGAGCAATCTTCAACTTCACCTGCAACTAACAACGCTATAAGAGGGGCTGAGCAAAGCGGTAACATAGCCAATCAACGGTTTGCTAGGAAGGGTGAAAAAGGTTAGAGGCTGACATGGCAATTTGGGAGGCTTGAAGAACAAGTGATAGGAAGCGCAGCATAGCGATAGAACGAAGCAACTAGCATAGCAATGATAGTAGTGAGATCCAGGGTAGCGGTCATCTTGCCTGAAATCCTGCTAGGAAGAAGAGCGAGTCCATGAAGAAGATGAAGCCACGAAGACGAACCAAGCGTAGACGAACGAATCCTCACGTTCGCAACGAAACAGGAACTATCGAGAAGAAGCACACAACATAGTAAACACACCACACATAACAAGGCATGATGCACAACCAAGCATGATGCATGACAAAGGCTACATGAAGCTACTCATGGCAAGAGATGATGCAAACAAGGGCAACACATCAAGGCAAGTTTAAATGAGGCCGGGAACAACATATAACAATTCCGGTAAGTCCTCATATGCAAATGTCGAAATTGCTCCAGATCTGAATAAACCTTATGTTCAAGTTGTTAAACAGCCAGTTAAGATGCACCAAGATGATCTACACGAGATTCTAGTCAAGTTACATATAAAGTTCATTTAATTCGAAGCTCCGGCCTAGAAGATATGAGCAAAACAAGTTAAACATGGCATTGATGCAAAATGCATACAAACATCAAGCAAACACCTCAAAACATGGATGCAACATGATAATATGAAACTTCATGCAAAATCAAGCAAGTTTCATATAGAACACACTCAAAACGGAGCAACGGTTCAACACATACACTCCAAACATGATATAACAACAATCTGTCCAAAACAGCAACTAGGCATATTGCAAACACCAAAACAACATGCTACAGTACCACAATATAAAAACAAAAGGCGTGGACATGATTTACAGGTAAAGCATAACAAAACATGAACACTGAGCTAACTCCAGAAATCACTAGAACATGCTCAAACAGACATGGCAAGATTGCAAATAATAACGGTTTCAGGCTTAGCAGAAATAACATCAGGTTGCAATGTTTAGAGCTATCAAACAACATGCTACAGGAACATATCATAGAAACTTAAGGCATGGCATGAATCTACTAATTTCATTGAACAAAAGTCCTTTACTGACCATGAGCCAAAAAGGATCAGACGATATGATGGCATCCATGTAAACATGGCAAAAGATATGACAGATGCAAACATGGCAGGAACAACAATAAGTAAGCATGTTGGTGAGCTTGTACCACTCACCACAGAGCAATACATGGCATGACAAGGTGAACCACAGTAAGAATACATGTTTATGAAGGTAAGCATGGCAAGAGAAAGTTCATAGGGTGCATGGATCACTAGAAAAACACATGGCAAAACTGAACTTAATGTTAACAGGCTGACAGAAACATTATTTAGCAACTTTGGAGCAAGATTACAACAAGTTACAGCAGGCTATAAATGCAACCAGGGGAATGGATGGATAGATCATAACATGTAGAACAAAACATCCTTAGTGAACACCTCCAGATTACGCATAGAATGACTTGTAGTAGCAGGTTTACATAGCATCATAATATAGTAGATTCAGCCTAGCAAAACAGCAACAGCAAGTACACTACTTAACAAGCTTGATGCACTCCGTACAAGACTCACAAAAATACAAGGATGGCACCCCTGTAAAGATGGCATGATGTAGATCAAAACACATGTAGAGCTCATGCTCATAGGAGGCACACATTAAACATGGCAAAAATGACAAATGAGCATGTTCTATTAACAGACAGCAGACAACATTATATAGCACTCTTGCAACAGAGATTAGGGCATCAAGATGACCTCAAACAAACATGACACAATGTAATGAAATGTAGAGAATCTCTCAATGAACATTTTGATATCTTATGCACGCAAAACAGATCAGTATGCAGAGAGTTATGGCATGATGAACAGGGCATAAAAATATCACGGGAAAAATGACTTGGTGGAAAACGAGGGGGGGTTCGACCTCTGGATCTGGATCTGGCACGGCGCGGGTCGAGGCGGGCCGGGCTCGCCGGAGTTGGGGCCAGGGAGGCCGGTTCGGGCGCCGACGAGGAGGAGACGGCGCGGGGCGGCGCCGCTGGAGGTTGCTGGAGGGCGGCGGGGCACGAGGGCGAGGGTGGGGCGCGGCGGCGCTCGATCCGCGGCGGCGGCGCACGGAGACGGGCGGCGGCCGGCCGGGAGGAGCGGCGGCGGGGTCCCGAGGGACGCGGCGGTGCAGGGAGGCGCCGGCAAGGCGGCGGCCGGCATCCGGGCGGCAGAGCGAGATCCGGGCGGTGGCGGACGGGGTTCGGCGGCGGCAGACCCGGGCGGCCGCGGGCGCTTGCGAGCGGGGCGCGGCCCAGATCGGACCCGGGGCGGGACGGCCTCAGGCCCCGATGGGCCTGGCGGCGGGGCGCGGCGGCTGGTGGCGGGGAGCGCTACGTGGCGGCTTCCCGTTGGCTGCGGGCAGCGGAGCGGACACGTCCGACTCGGGACGGACATGTCCGGCGGTGGAAGGTGGAAGAAGACTAGGGTTGGACTGCGCGAAAAATCCGGAGGAAGCACATATTTATAGGTAGAGGGAGTTAGGAGACTCCAAATGAGGTGCGGTTTTCGCCCACACGATCATGATCGAACGACCGAGAACATGGAGGGGGTTTGGATGGGTTTTGGGCCACTTTGGAGGGATGTTGGGCTGCAAGACAAAAGGGGGCTTTACGGTTACCCGGTTAACCGTTGGAGTATCAAACGACCTCCAAATGGCACGAGATTTGACAGGCGGTCTACCGGTGGTGTATCAAGGCCGCTTGGCAAATCACGGTCCATTCCGAGAATGTTTAACACCCTCTCACAACAAGAGTCAAAAGGGGGACGCCGGCGGATATAGGAGTGCCGGATTGCAAAACGGACAACGGAGAAAATGCTCGAATGCATGAGACGAACACGTATGCAAAATGAGATGCACATGATGACACAATGCAAATGATGACATGGCAAAATGCAACACGCAAGCAGCTGACATAGCAACGACGACGAATAACTGGCAGACACCTGGCGCATCGAATCCGGGGCGTTACAACTAAGCATCTAAAGCTGACGTGCTGATTTGGTTGACGCCAGCACTCTTTGAAAAAAAAACAGTGTTGGCGTTGATGGAAAATGGTGCACCACCAACAAAAGTTGTGGCTAGCCGTTTTTCCACTAGTGCTAGTTTTTGGGAGATTGTGTGATAGTTAGGATTCATATTTTCTAGGTATGTTTATCTTGTGAATCTTCAAAATACCGACACAACTCTCTCTCTCTCTCTCTCTCTCTCTCTCTCTCTCTTAACCTTCAACAATGGGGGAGGGTATGAAGCTAGTTCACTCGTCAAAAGAATCCATTGCAACAAGCATGGAGTTATGTTGCTTGTTGGTGTCTTACAGATCAGATCCACTGGCTATTTTTCGAAAAAAAGATCCACTGGCTATCAATGAAATGGATGTGATTTCCACTATAGGATGCAGTTTTTCAGCTTGAATACTTTCCACATATCCACTTCATTCAACTAGTGAAAAAAGATAATATTTTTGCCTTCTTTCGATCCACTAGCAAGAGCACAACTCCATCTCCCCCTATATGGATGTACATTAATGCAAAGAAAATAAATTTGTGTCATGACAGGGAAGTGGCTATTCTATGGAGGACCAATGGCGATGAACTCTTAGAGAACACAAGTCTATATCCATTGCCAGCAGTGACAATGTCACGACTGCGATCACCCCAACCACGTATGTCCTGACCACCTTATTATTGATCCATGTGCATGTTGTTCATGCCAATTTCAAAGATGTGATAATTCAATCTCTTCTCACATACTCACATGTCTAAGTTCCAGTATGTGATAATATTGCTAGCACACCTACCATGTTTTATTCCGTATTACATTATTATAAACTCACTAATTATTCCAACATCAAGTAAGGTTAAGCTTTTTATTTTCCTCAAGCATGTACGATTATAACATGACAACCTAGTCTCTCCACAAATAAGATATTTTCTTGATACTAGTGAGATTTGTGTAAGCCATATGAAGATTAGTCACGTTGGTTGCATGTCTCCTTCGCAAGGACTTGTGTTTTAAAGGATTCGTGTGGTCCCCAACTAGGGGAAAACTTCGGTGGGTGATTGTAATGCCAACCTTTTCTCCATCTGAACTAAGGAATTGTCATGATGCTTGTGTTATAATTGTGGCATGTTTTTATGTTGATTTAGTTAAGAATGTTTTATGTGACTCAACTAGAAGGTTTGGTCATGAAATAAAGGTAACATAAGGCATGTTGTCTAAAGAATATAATTCATTTTATGAACTAAGACAATCATTTGTATGATGTTACCTATGTTATGTATAGGGGGAATAAGTCCACTACTTCTGTGTGGAAGAAATCTCATTAGCCAACCAAAATGTTTATATCTCCCAGTTATGACTTAAATGGTCTTGGCGATACCTCATGCACTATTTGTATTGAGATTCACTGGGACGTAGGTCCGAAAGGAGTATAAGTTTGTTATGATCGCATACATGGACAGGGTGCGAAAGAAAAACATGATGTCAATACTCAACCTTACTCGCTTGTAAAGTCAGGGGCAATAAAGCTATACATTTTAATGTTCAAAAAACTAATTTTAAACCGATCAGACAATGTGAGTTCCTTATGTTTAAGTTGCCAGGCGCATAATATGTATTAAGTATGAACATGTCCTTATTTATGGTTAGGATACCTTACAAATATGCATTCAATCAAAACGTGGACCACTCGAAAACCTTTATCAAGCTTTGCAATATATGAAAGGCAATAAATAATGCATGCTCACTTATGAGGAGTCTAAAAAATCAGAAAATCCGGTTTAGTTGGATATTGTTTGGCGAGGTGTGCATATATTAATAATTCCATGTAATATTACATCTACATCCTCACACATGGAGCTAAATTGCGAAAA
Organism: Triticum aestivum; assembly: GCF_018294505.1. Lineage (NCBI taxonomy): Eukaryota > Viridiplantae > Streptophyta > Magnoliopsida > Poales > Poaceae > Triticum > Triticum aestivum. Next base: position 551,858,721 of record NC_057804.1, read on the forward strand.
TGCTCCAAAAGAACAATCATGGCATCATTAGTGATGCGAAATTATTTTGTGGCATGTTAAGAGGCTATCGAGCATGTTGTATGCCAAAGGATTTTTTTTTTCAAATTTGAAAGTGGTAGACAACATCATTAAACTACCTAATGTGGTTATGAGCATGCATTCCTCTATGCGAGTAATAGCAAGTCAATTGGTGTTGGCAAAGCCATTGCCATTATGTCTCCGTTGTGAAAGATAGAGTGCATGATCAAACTTATGATACTGGACTTATAAGTTTTTGCGGTTCCGCTCCTACAGGCTCACAATCCATTCTTTTTGATTATGTTGTCGGCGTTGGTTTAGAAAGCATCTTGATTCTGGAAATGAGGACCGTGAAATAACTAACTACCATAAGTATTATGTTTTTCATTTGGATATAGAATGATTTTTCATTTGGATATAGAATGATATACTATACATTCTGAGTACTGTTGTTAAGTGGCATCTCACTGGTCACTTTAACACTTTATGTTGGCGTGTTATTTCTATCGAGGGTGGGCATATGATGTTTGTTAATCTTACGATCAAGAATAGGATGTTGGATATTGATCTCGGCTAGCAGCCGAGATAGAAAGTCAACGGGATGTGACCCACCACACGCCACGTACGTACACCATGAGTCCATGGTCGGTGGTGCCAACCAACGATTTGGTTTTGGTTTTGACTTTGTAGTACCTGATATATAAAGGGAAGAATCCCATCAGTTTAATACTCCCTTCGTTTCTAAATATATGTCTTTTTAGAGATTTCTCTAGTGACTACATACAGATGTATATAGATATGTTTTAGAGTGTAGATTCACTCAATTTTGCTCCGTATGTGGTTTATATTAAAATCTTTAAAATAACTTACATTTAGGAACGGAGGGAGTACTAACGATTTTACATGGCAAGTGTGGTTCCCCCTATGTTGATCCTAAGGTGGTGCTGAGAGAGGCTAAGACCATCTCTACCGCATATACCCGCCGACCTCTTTTTACCGGTGGCGGGAGGTACCGGTGACGCATCCACCATTGGTCTAGTTTGCGATTCATGCGGTTTGGTGGCCCACATCATTATATCTCAGCGTATTCCAACTTTGCCCGTCGTATCCACCATTACGTCGCATCACACGTAGGTACCGCCCATGCATGCATGCGTGCATGAGACATCCACTCCCTTATGCAAATTCACGAAAGCGACACATCTGTCTCATCTCTCATCCTGTAAATTCATGGCTTTTATTTTCTCTTTAACATTTCCGATCATTTATATATTTTTAAAAGTAATTTATTTTTTGAAATATTTTATATATTTGAACTCCTGACACTAAGATCTTTAGAACAAGATCAATATTGGATAGATTTCCAACACATTTAAATTTTACGTCTAATTTCACACATATTCTAGTGAAATCTGCTATTCGAAATGAGTGAAAATATGTGAAACATGTTCTCCAAACATGTGAATTTGATTATTTTTTCAATGCGTGAAATTGAATATTTCAAATATATGAAATGGTATTTTTTTAACTTATGAAACATATTTCAAACTTATTTGAATTTCAGGGAAATCATTTTTTGGAACATAGTGAAATTGGATTTTTTTTGTGTAATTATAACGTAACTTTTCATTGAAATTAGTGAAACATGTTTTTTGAAATGAGTGAAATCATTTGAAATAAGTGAAATTGCTTGTTTCAATGAGTGAAATATGGTTAAAATTTGAGTGAAATATGTTTTGTCAAATGAGTGAAATCCGTTTTCTAAAACGAGTGGATTTTTTTATGGAACTTATTTCAATGTCTTTGTCAAGTTTGCATATTCCGCTGTGTGAAAAGATGTGAAACTGGTTATTTTAAAATGTGAAACTTATATTTGTCAACATGTAAAAGTTATTTCACTCAACTTATTTAAATTTCAGGAAAATCAGTATTTGGAACTAGTTATTTCAAACATGTGAAACTTATTATTTGAAAACTTTTTTTACAATGAGTGAAATATGCTTTATGAAGTGAGTGAAATTGTTTTTGGAAATAATTGAAATATGTTTTTTGAAATAATTGAAATTAGTAAATCGAATTGACTGAAATCAGTTTTTTTGCCAAACATGTGAAATCTGTTTCGTAAATTGAAATACGTTTTTTAAATGAGTGAAATTATATTCTAAAATAAGGAAAATGAGTTTTATGCAACAATTTAAGTTTTCGATATAAGTGAAATTTATGTTTTGAATTGAGTGAAATCTGTTTTTTGGAACCATTGAAATTAGAACTAGTTCAAGTGTATCCAGAATTGATCTGGTTCTGAAGATCTTCTCGCTATGAATTCAAATATATACTCCCTCCGTTCCAAAATGTAAGTCTTTGTAGAGATTCCACTACAAACCGCATACGGATGTATATAGATGCATTTTAAGTTTAGATTCATTCCTTTTGTTCCATATGTAGTCCACCTAGTAGAATCTCTACAAAGACTTATATTTAGGAACGGAGGGAGTAAAGAGTATCAAAAATTGAAGTTTTGGTTCAAAAAATATTTATCATCCAAATTTCCACAATGAAATTAAATGGAAGTCTTTTGATTGTGGGGGGGGGGGGGGGGGGGGGGTATTTTAGCATATGCATGCACGCAGTCTTCTCTCAATCCTTTCATAAAGCTGACAAGGAGAAGCCCACATGTATTTCAATTCATCTCTCTGATACACAAAACAAGGGCCCAAATCACTCCAATGGTGGATGCTCCATTGGTGCTACCGGTAGAAAAACTTTTTCGACCGCGTCTTTGCCTCTGATGGCCATTGCCGTCCTATCTAATGTGGTGTTCTAATCATTAGATCAATATCCTACTCCCTCCGACCGGAAATACTTGTCATCAAAATGAATAAAAGGGGATGTATCTAGATGTATTTTAGTTCTAGATACATCCCTTTTTGTCTAATTTGATGACAAGTTTTTTCGGACGGAAGGAGTATTTCTGTTAAGGCTTAAGACAAGTTATCCTAACACTTCAAAACATGATTAACTAACAAGCTATCCAAACTCTTAACAACCTCTAGTCACGTTGGTTACATGTCGCCTTCGCGAGGACCTGTGTCTTAAAGGGTTTGTGTAGGCCCGTAGCTAGGAAAATATATCGGCGAATGAGTTTGTTAGGGTTGAGTTTTTTTTTTCTGGAAAGGTTGTTAGAGTTGAGCTAGACCCGTTCCATGCCGCGCATCAACAGCTTTTCTGTATAGGAGCAGCACTGAGCCAATCGATACCCTTGAAAAATCAAGCTGCCCACGTATGAAATGTAGTGATTGCGCGGCGGATTGATGATGATATGACCTGCGCGTACTGTGCTAGCGCTCGCTTGGCACTATAATTGGCACTAACAAACGCACCAAAAATATCCATGCTTTACACTACACTCGCCGAGTTGGCTATACGATCGAGCAGCATGAACCCGTCCATCGTCACCGTCGCCGCCGCCCTCGTCGCCATGGTGCGGGTCGGGCCGGAGGAGCTGGCCAGCCGGCTCTCCGAGGTCCGGCCGGTGCACCTCTTCTTGGCCTGCTTCCTTCCGGCCGCGGCGACCGTCGTGTACCTCATGCTGCGTCCCCGCGCGGTGTACCTCGTCGACTACGCTGGCTTCCGCACCCCGCACACCTGCCGCATCCCCTTCGCCAGCTTCCTGGAGCACGCCAAGCTGGTGCCCCAGCTAAACGAGCGCAGCATCCGGTTCATGACGCGGCTGCTGGAGCGCTCCGGGCTCGGGGAGGAGACCTGCCTGCCGCCGGCGCACCACTACATCGGCACGCACAAGTACTGCACCGTCGACGCCGCCCGCGCCGAGTTCGAGCTCGTCGCCTTCTCGGCCATCGACGACCTGCTCGCCAAGACCGGCATCGCCCCCGAGGCCATCGACATACTCATCGTCAACTGCAGCCTGTTCTGCCCCACGCCGTCCCTGGTCGACATGATCGTGAACAAGTACAAGCTGCGGAGCGACATCCGCAGCATGCACCTCTCCGGCATGGGGTGCAGCGCGGGGCTCACCGCCGTGGGGCTCGCGAGGAACCTGCTGCAGGTGGCCCCCCACAGCGCGCACGCGCTCGTGGTCTCCACGGAGACCATCACGCCCAACTACTACCTCGGCACCGAGCGCGCAATGCTCCTGCCCAACTGCCTCTTCCGCATCGGCGGGGCGGCCGCGCTGCTGTCGACGTCCCCGGCGAAGGCCCGGTTCCGCCTGAAGCACCTCATCCGCACGCTCACCGGCGCACAGGACAACGCGTACCGGTGCGTGTTCCAGGAGGAGGACGGGGAGGGTCACCGGGGGATCAACCTCAGCAAGGACCTGATGAACATCGCCGGCGACGCGCTCAAGGCCAACATCACCGCGATGGGGCCGCTCGTCCTGCCGGCCAGCGAGCAGCTCAAGTTCGCCTTCTCCTTCGTCGCGCGGAAGGTGATCAACAGGCGGGTGAAGCCGTACATCCCCGACTTCCGCACGGCGTTCGAGCATTTCTGCATCCACGCCGGCGGGCGCGCAATCATCGACGAGCTGCAGAAGAACCTCGGGTTGTCCGACGAGCAGGTGGAGGCGTCGCGGATGACGCTGCACAAGTTTGGGAACACGTCGAGCAGCTCGCTGTGGTACGAGCTGGGGTACATCGAGGCCAAGGGCCGCATGCGCAAGGGCGACCGCGTGTGGATGATCGGCTTCGGGTCCGGGTTCAAGTGCAACGGCGCGGCGTGGGAGTGCATCCAGCCCGCGCGCAACACCGATGGGCCGTGGGCGACGTCCATCCACAGATACCCGGTGGACATTCCCGACGTGCTCAGCCATTAACCCACCACCGTTGGCCATCGAGAGGATTACAGTTCGTCATGCTCGTGTTTCCTCAAGTAATCTGTTTACTCCATTAACCGTTTGCAGCCCGAAGGATTACTATTCATCATGTTCACGTTGTGTCAAATAATATACAGCATGCTATTGCTCTTTGAAAAAAAATGACTTATTAATGTTTCTGTTTAGTATTTTGTTCAATGAACAATGCTTTAATATTTATTGTCAAGTACTACTAACTTGTTTGTAAAAATAATAATTTCATAGTTGTATTGGTTATTAGCTTAAAACTAATCTCATTCGATAAACAATAATGATCCACCTACGAAACTGTTACGAATAACCTACGTAACGTTCCTTCTAATCCTCTCGCCCCCCCCCCCCCTGATTTCAACGGGGGTGGGTCCCTCCTTCCCTCCAATCTCCAATGAAAAAACGCCAACTGGGCAATCCCTTCATAAACCTACGTAACTTTGCGTGGATGTAGCATTGCTCTTCAATAAATATCGCAGGACGCACATATGAATGTACACTAGCTACGTATTGGTTGATGGGCACATGACATCATTAAACTGATAACAGTACAAATGCATGCTAGAACACTCGGGGTTGGGTCGACATGGTTTGAGACCCCGCGAGAACGATCTATTCCTACATGCCATTGCCATCAATTGATCCCATCAATTGAGCCCCGTGAAAACAATCTATTACATTATTGTTCGTCTCTATAATTGCCTAATTAGATGTCACGAAATGCTACTCTTGTAGTACTAAAAAATTATAAATGTGTTTTTGGCTATCTTGTGAAGCATCATGCGCGTCATGGTCGATGAATATAGAGACTTGCCCCTACATGATTGTGGAAGAGAAGTTTTGACCTCTCGGGTAGTCGGATTATGAAAAATAAATGGTCATGCTACTCACGGTTTTTTAGTTTACGTAGAAGGGATCTCAAGCCGCATGGAGAAATGGTGGTCAAACTATAAATAGACAAGAATGACATGCACTCATAGTTTGAGTTCGACCCATATTAGGAGACAAATAGGATGCAAGTACTGCTAATATTCATTCAATTTAGTCTGCATATATTATCACACACCTTGCAAAAAGCCACCACAAACTAGTAATCGGGTTAGAGCATTTACAGTCGGACTTGGCAAATCTGACCCCTCAAACGCATGTATCCATATTAAATCACATCGTTCACATCTGTGTATCTCATATCCGAACGCCTGTATTCATATTAAATCATGCAACGTCAATCAACTACGTAGATCAAGTGACCAGACATAGAATCAGACATAGGACAACACAATAGTTCACCAAAAGATCATGAACAGCTGTTGGCTGTTCATAGGTCCACCAAAGTTCACATAAACGACAGAAAAATTTATACTACATCTAAAACTTGAAATGAAATTGAACTTCACCACTTCCGGGCCGGCACTTTCCCCCTTCTGGCCGCCGGCGTAGCTGTAGCCGTTGGCAGCTCGTGGAGGATCATCCGATTCGTCAGGCGAGGAGCCGTCGTCGTCGGACGAGGAGGAGGAGACGATGACGATGCCCTTGAGGCGCTAGACGACCCGGTCCTGCTGGCGCTTGAGTTTGGCCAGCCGAGCCGCCGCCTCCGCCTTCTGCTTCGCCTAACTCAAGGACATGGGCCTGGAGCAGAGAGTGAAGCAGAGAAAATGACACAACTAAACCCACAAAGCTTAAAACTAGAGGAGCGGACCGAATCAACAGGACGTCAAACATTTCCAAATCCAACACCCAATTGAAATTCTGATTAACCTCTAACGCAAAAACTCATTATATAGAAACACCTATATTTAGCGAGAGGGACGATAGAATTATGGTCCTAAGTTTGGAAGCTATATCTAGCCACCACACCTCTAGCTACCTCGCCCAAACCACAGCTCAACATTCTTCGTTTATAATTAATTCAGTGGTTCTTGCATATGAGGTCCAATTTTACTCTATTTTTACCACGTTTCCAGCGCCGGAATTCTAGTTACCTGAACTAGAAAAAAGAACTATTTAATTGACCTATATGTACGTAAGGAAGGGTTAATACGAACTAGTAGTTGCTCAACATGGTGCATGCCAATATGCAAGTTCGTCGGCGTGTTTGTTGTTGCAAAAGGCATGAATGATTGCTTACATACAAGCTGAGCGTGATCCCTGTCCGTCTCACTCGTTGCTCGACATGGACATTGCCGAAAATAATAACTACCTTCGCTCTCGTCCTAATGAACGTTCAAAACTTTCATAATGGAATGCAGTACACCTAGGCCAATTTGGAGCCTGTAGCCTATATGTCACACACACGGGAATTAGGTTGCGGTTTACGGTTGGAAGTCGGAGACCTTCAAGGCCGTCAAGCCCTTGATTAATTGGCCGTGCGTAGCCGCCGGGTGCCGGTGGTTGTCCCGTACAGGACACCAGCTGCCGGACAGTGCCCCTGGGCTTATCAACCTTACATGCCCATGTGGCAAGCCACTCTCACTGTGATCAATGCCTTGACGACGGACGTGGCAAAGATGTCGTTGACGTACGTCAAATGATTTGCTAGCCGGGCAATCAAGCGCTATTCCCGGCCGCATCACGTACCGACTCAAATGACATTAATGCACAAGTTGGCGAGTGAAGGCAACACCACCTTTAGCCATCTTTGCTTTATGTTTATATATATTAGCACAAATGCTTGTGCATTTCAACGGGAGAAAATACCAGTTTTTATGAATCACGATTTGCCAGGTCAAGGAACTATGTCAAGGGACAACGGTCGCTTATGACAAGAAAAGATGCATAATTTGAGGATCACCACCTAGAGCTTAGGACATGGTGTATGATTCGAAGTAAATTGATCTGACTGATAATATTTTTTCTAGGAAAAACTTTCGATCTATTTATCAAATATCATGACGATATAAAGAGCATTCGAAGTATCAAAAACTACATCTATGTTGTGCATTAAAACATGATAAAAATTAATCGTACTCCAACACTTCTAATCCAATTATCATTGTTTCTAAAAGAAGTATAGTCAAATGCCCCTAGCATATGATGAAAAATTGTTCTTTCAAGCCGACCATCTTTACAAAACATATAACGAAATTACATATTTTTTCTGGGGGGAAATATATGTATTGTTCAACTTGCGGCCCATGCTTCGCTAATGAGTAACACCATAATGCTTTTGAAAAAAAAAACCCAGAAAACCAGCTTACAGTAGAGTATTTTAATGCGCAACGTGCATGTTATAACACCCCAAGGTCCGGCTCTCTCCCAATATTATGCCCTTTTCAAATCTTCCTTATTATGCCCAACGTGCATGTTGAGGCAGGCTTGCACTGCTTTCCTTTTTTTTAGCATCAGTACAGACGCAATGAAAGATCGTGGATGTCGCCTAGAGGGGGTGAATAGGCGTTTTAAAATAATTACGGTTTAGGCTTGAATAAATGCGGAATAATCCTAGCGGTTAATTTGTCAAGCACAAAACCTACAACAACTAGGCTCACCTATGTGCACCAACAACTTATGCTAAGCAACATAAACTACTAGGTGATAGCAAGATATATGACAAGAAACAATATGGCTATCACAAAGTAAAGTGCATAAGTAAAGGGCTCGGGTAAGAGATAACCGAAGCACGCGGAGACGACGATGTATCCCGAAGTTCACACCCTTGCGGATGCTAATCTCCGTTTGGAGCGGTGTGGAGGCACAATGCTCCCCAAGAAGCCACTAGGGCCACCGTAATCTCCTCACGCCCTCGCACAATGCAAGATGCCGTGAATCCACTAAGGGGCCCTTGAGGGCGGTCACCGAACCCGTACAAATGGCAACCCTTGGGGGCAGTCACCGAACCCGTACACTTTGGCAACCCTTGGGGCGGTCACCGGTACCCGTCAAATTGCTCGGGGCGATCTCCACAACCTAATTGGAGACCCCGACGCTTGCCCGGAGCTTTACACCATAATGATTGAGCTCCGAACACCACCAACCGTCTAGGGCGCCCAAGCACCCAAGAGGAACAAGCTCAAAGGTACCAAGCACCCAAGAGTATAAGCTTCTCAACTTGTAACTTCCACGTATCACCGTGGAGAACTCAAATCGATGCACCAAATGCAATGGCAAGGGCACACGGAGTGTTCAAGTCCTTCTCTCTCAAATCCCACCGAAGCAACTAATGCTAGGGAGGAAAATGAGAGGAAGAACAAGAAGGAGAACACCAAGAACTCCAAGATCAAGATCCAAGGGGTTCCCCTCACATAGAGGAGAAAGTGATTGGTGGAAATGTGGATCTAGATCTCCTCTCTTTTTTCCCTCAAAAACTAGCAAGAATCCATGAAGGGATTGAGAGTTAGCGAGCTTGAAGAAGGTCAACAATGGGGGAAGAACACGAGCTCTCAGGATGAGGTTCATTGGGGAAAAAGACCCCCTTTTATAGAAGGGGGAAAATCCAACCGTTATGTGCTCAGCCCGCACACGAGCGGTACTACCGCTCCATGAGCAGTACTACCGCTCGGGTGGAAGAAGCAGGGAAAAGGAGCAGCAAAACATGAACCTTGGGGCGGTAGTACTGCTTATAAGCGGTACTACCGCTCACCCCAGCAGTACTACCGCTGGAGGAGCAGAACACGGGTCCAAAAGAGGCAGGGCAGAGCAGAGT